>NC_063217.1:14934556-15242845 GCF_020740725.1 Corvus hawaiiensis
CTGGAGGATTTTGGTGTGCTGGTATGGGAAAATTTCTTGCCTCAGCTACCAGGCTGGCTAAAAGCAGGAAGGTGCTCCCTCGGCTCTGCAGCGGTGAGGACGCGGGGGAGTGTGTGAGTCCTTGAACACAAACTGTGCTGAAGAATTCGCCTGCCTTCCCCCGCCTTGCCTCAGACCCAGCTTAAAGCTGCGGAACCCGTTTCTGGGCATAAAGCAGACAATAGGGGAACACAGTATTATCATAAAATCACCCCAAGACATGCCTTTTTTTTTTTTTTCAGTGGGAAAGAAGGAAGGAAAATATATGAGCCACTGAAAGTTGAGAACAAAAACAGCTTCGATCTTTGAAAACAGAAAAGTAACAAAACTAGATCAAGCAAAATGCAAGTCTTAAGGGAGTAGGACCCTGCTATAACGAGATATGGTCATACAGGGAATAAAAGGCACAAATTGCAACAGAGAATTTCACGTTAGAAAAAATTCTTTAAATCTAATCAGCAACAAGAGTTGGGTGACACAGGAGTGGTGTGTGTGTGTTTTGCCATCACTGGGAATCTGTAGGATCTGGTTAGACATCACATGCTTGGAACAACCTGGAGCAACCTGCCCAGTGGATCAGTCAGTCTTTTCCTCCCCCCATGTGAATGGCTATCCTGTGGCTGACTTCCAGAGGTGTTGGTGCCAAACCTGCATAAAGAAATGAACCAACTTCTCACAGCCGCCAGCCCCTCTCTGGCAGTCCCATTCCACCCAGCACTGCAGGCAGCAGGGTGTGGAAAGGGCCCAGCCTCCAGGGCCTCCCTGGGCTCAGCGGCCCTTCATGCTTATATCTGCTGGCTCCTCTTTTCCACTTTCACACCAGTTTCTGTCCCCGGGCCCTCCTCTGATTCAGAAAAGGAGGTGGCATCTCACTGGGAGTAAATGAGTACCATTTTACTTTGATTAGATCTTCCCCAAGAGAGTATTTCCTGTGATTGAGGGCCACATAGAGTTCTAAGTTCAAAATTAGTTGAAAGAAGTTTTATCATAAGTTTTACTTTTTTTTATTTGGCCTTATATTGCCTATTTACTTAGCCTGAAAAATCCTGAATAAATAGAGTTAAATAAGCACTATATTACTGAGCAATTCTTAGCTCTTGTTTATATAAAAAGAGCAGAGTGAACCTATCATTGTCTGAAAGGAAAGTCACATTCCAGATCTCTGCTTGCTTTGGGCACCAAAGCGGGAATAACTATTTAATTTTAACATTTTCAAGTTTATATACTGGAACTGATGCTGGAGTATCATGAATGTGATCACAGAGCACTTTTATTTCATGTATTCCTCTTTATTCATTCATTTTAATGTATGTTAACTTATATAAATCATTGCACAGCATGTGTGACATGTTACAATGAAATCTAGAAAAGAAAAGAACATCTCTGGAGGGCTGAGTTGTACTGTTGACAGTAGGACTGATAGCTTTGATACTCCTCTGTTGTTCATTCTCAGTTACATCCTCAGTACATGTACAGAGGTACAGCCAGTGCCTGTGCTGTCTGGCTGTGTGATCAGCAAAGGAGCTGTGTTTAAAAATAGGGCTCAATTTTGGCTATTCATGTGGTTTGCAAGGGTCCAAATTATTCTGAAATATGTTACAGAGCTTTTTCTACGTTAGGTATATTCCCACCGGCTGGTTAAACTGGATAAGAGCTACTTTTTGTGTATGGCTTAGCTGGAGCCACGTGTAAGCATTGTCCTTCCACAAGGAAAAGCCCCAAATGATCACCAGGACTGCAGCAGGTACTTGATCTCCAAACTGAACTGACAGAAAGGCTTATGTTTCCCCAGTGGAAAGCAGTTATTTTCAGTGTATTTGGTGACATTAGGGACCAGGGCTCTGAGACAGCTTTTCTGCATTTCAGGGGACCTCAGCTTGCTGATATAAGATGTTGATGGTGAGGGCAGAGATGCATGCCTTTCAATTGCCAGTATAACTTGTTGTCAACCCTAAACAAATACACAAAATAAAAAATAAAACCTCATTCTTGGTGATGCATTTTCTTTTCTAGAAATGTTTTATTTTTAATAACCTTCACTTCAGCTGTTTCCCACCTGATCTAGTTGAAGTTGCCCCTGCTCATTGCAGGGGGTTGAACTAGGTAACCTCTAAATGTCCCTTCCAACCCAAACTGTGGTTCCTTGATTCTATGAAAACTGAGCTGGCCTGGCCTACACTGTATTTCTAGAAAGCAGCAAAAGAAGAATTTCCACAATGCAGAGGCCACAGAAAAACCAGAGACCTGTGATAATAAAAGGATTTATATTAATAATAATTACTATTGTGGTATGTTCCTTGGAGGTAGATATGCATTGTGTGTCACACCACCTCAGCAGGAATCCTTCATGGTGCTTGGGGAAGCAGCCAGCCCAACCAGGTGTCTGGTGAGATATTGGACAAACAAGTCTCCAAAGTCTGTTTAGCACCTAACTTGGGTGGAAGGGGATGCCTTCTCTTATTCAAGGGCCACAGGCAGGAAGTCTACCTTGAAATTAAAGGCCTAAACATTTATTTTTGACAAGCATTGAATGAGATGGTGGTACACATATGCCCTTAACATCCTTTTCCTCAATATTCCATGGAGTGGAACAGTCAGCTGCAATGTGGACAGTGAGCCCTGCTCCCTTAGCTGCTGCTTCAGCAAGGAGGGCATGCCATGGAATATGAAATATCCGAACAGGAGAGAAAGTAGCACCCATTGTTGGATACCCTACAGCCTTGTCTGGCTGAGACGTGTGGGTTTAAGTTCCTCACACTTGTCCTTGAGGAGCTACAGGCCAGTGCTGTCAGCTGTTAGGACAGCTTCTTCAGCTTTGTGGATTGCATCTGAGGAGCTAAGTCTAACACTACAGGAATCTCCGATGCTTCATTTGGATTCCTAACTTCTTCAGGGAGCCAGCTGGCCTAAATTCAGATGTTTCAACAGTAAGTACAGTTGAACCTTTAAGCACAGCCTCAACATTTACGTCAGTTTTAGAAATGGGGCTCCAGTAGCTAAAGAACCCTGGAAAATCTTGTCCTGTGGCAGAATTTAAAGTACCTCTCTAGGGGAGAACCTGTCACACCCCTTCAAGCCATTTCTCTGTTAAACTACCCGCACTGCTGAGAAGTGGCACAGCATATTGCAGCTAGTCTAAATTAGTCTGGCTTCAGCTTTCAAAAACTGCATGATCTCTTCCTGATACATTAGGCAGCAAGGATCCCTGAACAGTTGGATAATCCATCCTTGCAAGAAGCCGCTTTGTTTTGTCACTAGGGAAGATAAACTCCACAAATTACCTCACTGTTCACTTAAACATCAATTATTGATACAGGGGTGTCATAAATGTGTGGGAGAGCTAATGGTGCACCTGGATGACCAACATAAGGGCACTCAAATCCATGGTACAATGGCAAGGTGATTTCACAGTCCCTCTCTGCCACATGGACATCTCCTTTGTGCAGGCAGCAGTATTTGCCCAGTTCCATCAGCAGCTGGTGTAGTAAACTGATCACATTAAAAACTCATCTGCAGTTTTGTTTTGTAGAGGTAGTTTCAAGCTCCCTGACCCAGCAGTCTGTGACTGTACAACACTGGCATGGAGGAAGGCACTGGCTGAGGGGCAGAAAAGGGAAGGTGAAAAGTGCCTTGCAGTCACAGCCTGACCATGCAACCCCACCCCTGGCTAATTAATTGCACAATCAGTGCCAAAAATCTATTCCTGCCCTACTAAGTTACGGCCATCTCAAATCATATTTTTCTTCCCCGATTGCTTGGCAAGACTGTTATGTTCCTAGCTTTAAATACAGCTATCTAGGGACTTCCAGCAAGACATTTGTTTTTATTATGTTTTTCTTTTGGACTTTATTCACAAAGCCAGCAAGGCTAACTAAAAAGCTGAGATTTGAAAGAGGAAAGGGGTTTAAATGAGAAATACCCTTTCAAGGAATTTTTGGTGAAACATCTTGAAACAGAGACCTGAATGGAGATAGAATTTCCTTGCTATTTAAACTTCCATGTTTTAGTAGAAAAAATCCCACCCTGTTTGAAACAGACCTCAGATTTTTGAGAAGCTGATGGAAGTAATGGAGTGTGACATACACAGCTGGGACAAGGAATATACTGGAAGAAGCGAGCACAGTATCTTTAAGAAGTTGCCAAGACCTGCAGAAGGCTGCCATGGGCAATTTCCCCTGAACTGAAGCTACAAGCAAATGAAATAGATGGAACGTTGTTGAGATCGAAGGTATGAGTCTTCTGAGCTGTATACAAAATGGATGAGCAGGCAATTATAAGGATACTGGGGTTACCAAGAATTTGGAGTAGGTGTATACTGTATGAATGTGCAGTCACCTTTGTCAAGATGGCCCCATTAAATCTTAAACCAGAAAATTTTAATGGAAAGAGAACGAAAGTATACCTGTTGCTTTCCCTCTTTTCAATATAAACAGGTACAGCTTCAAGGAAAGCAAACACTGCTTTGGAATGGTCTGTAAAATCACTCAGTGCATCCCAGATTCAGGCCAGCAACTTTCTCTCTTCAGACCAGTGATGCTCAGCATCACAGAGGTGCCACTACCTCTTCCAAAAGCAAGGGAGTACCAAATGTCTGTGGTGGCAAATGATCTTTTCCTAATGCACAACTTGATACAGGTATCAGACTTTGGCCACTTTTACTGTAGACACCCAGCCTGGTGTTGGACTTGCATCACAGTGGACATCTGCTGATTGTCACTCCAACCAGGAGCACCTGCTGCTCTTGGTTGCCAAGTTTTATGGGACAAATTTTACTGAGTTTCTGGAGAGATTAAAGCAGCTCAGGACCTTATACAGGCTCTGAGGGATTGGGGCCAGAGGTTGTTCTGTACAGGATGGTCTTGGAACACAGGTTGAGAGAGAAGAAACAGTAAACGTATATTTGGGATGGATGTCACAGATTAACCACTGCCTTCCTCAAGAGAGAAGTAATGTGTTACTAGAGAAACTGTTGGAATAGAAAACAGAGGCACTCAGAGATCTGCCAGCATCAGCAAAAACCTTGCCCCAGCTGCTGAGTGCACCTACTGAATTCGGATCAGGCTCTAGAGGGAAATTTCACCAGTTGTAAGACTTACAAGCTTGCCAGACCCCATCTCAAAATGAAAACTGCAAACTTGTAGCTGGGGACTCTCTAGCTGGTTTTAAAAAAACCCACCACAAAGAAAAACAACTGAATAAAATCCATTTGTGTGATTTAAAATCTGTGTCGTACATAACCCCACAGTATTTCAAGTTGAAGACAGTTAAGAGGTGTAAATAGCCTTTAAGTAGAATGCACTAGAAATATGAAGAGATCCTGAGAGCTAGCCAACAGCCAGCTGGGAACACAGGCAGCCGAAGTATGGCAAGCAGGACTCAAGGTCCTGTTCTGTAAAACGCAGCAGGAGGAGTTGAACTCCATCTTCCAGCAGCACAGCTCTGGTTCACTCAGTATTTTAATATTCAGAGAAATGAAGTTGTTCCAAGAGAAGGAACTGGAAGAAAAAACAGCCACTAAAACATAAAAACCAGCCAAGTGGTTTAGAAATTTACTGGGACAGCAGCCTAGCCATGTTATTGCACCAAACGGCCCTGAGCAAGTATCTCCACAAAACACTTTCAGGACATTCTGTTTCATCACAGTGCAGGACAGTATTTTTCTCCTGACCTCTCTAACTTTGCATGGACTAGGAAAGTATCATTGCTTTATACGTATGTCAAGATTCAGGGTGGAGTACAAGCCTAACTTCTGAACAAGATGGGTGTGTCTGACTGTGGCAAAAGACAGTTTTCTTCACTTCCTCCCTCCCTCACTTCGCAACTGTCTTTGATGGGCAATGATACCCTAATGTGGCTGGTGTGGGGTCAGTAGCTCTGGCCCATGAAGCTGTGACCGGTCCACAGAGATGGTCCCGTGGAGGATCGTCTGCCCAGGGCCCGGTGTCTTCCCTCAGCCGTAGCTGGAGGGCCCGTGCAGAGGCTGTCAGCTCTCTAGTGATTGTCAGCCCATGATTTCAGCTCAGGTCTGCTGGGCAATCTCCAGGCCAGACCAGGAGGAGAGAGATGAGAGACCCGTGTAGCTGTTCCACATGGGGCAGCTTTATTAGTCCGTACCCAGCGAAGGGGAGGCCAGTGACGAGCTCTTTGCTCACAGGGGCAGAGGGCTAGATCTTACAGGGATACAGGGGGTGGGTGTCAGAGGGTAAAGGCCAGTGGGCTACAAAGGATCTGCATAGGGTCTCCCAGAGGATTCTGGGTCTGTCTTCTTCTCACCGTAACTGCAAAGTGGTTGCCTTTCCAGGGAGAGTCCTGCTGGGCAGTTAAGCAATCTCCTTATCTCAGCAGACCTCTCTCCATGGCAGGGGCTGGACATACCCCACAATACCCAAGATGAAAACCAGGTGGGAATTGCAGGACAAACTGTCACATAAGGAGATAAAATCCTAAAGTAGCTCCAGAGGTGCTTTATGGTTTTGTAACTGTGCATTCTGCAAGGCCAAAGAGCGTAAATACTTCTAGCTCTTCCTGCTCATATCTAACCCTTTAGACCTGATTGTCTTACATTGGCAATATTTAGACACTGTATCAGCAGTAAATCCAGTCATCATCATCCACATAATCAGTGTCAGATTTCTCGTGCCTGAGTTTTCTCTCTACTACTCTGCCACACTGTGACTCCTGCTGCAGCCAAGGAAAAATGATTCTTCTTCCCCTCCATGTCTTGTACTCAGAAGGGCTCTGGGAGACAGAAGGTACAAAAGAATTGGAAACTGTCAACAATCAATTCAGTAGAATGGTGAAGGTTGGAAAAGATCTCCAAGATCATAGAGTCTAACCCTTGATCAAACACTGCCATGTGAACTCAACCACAGCACTTTGTGCCATGTCCAGTCATTCCTGCAACAGTTCCAGGGATGGTGACTCCACCACCTCCCTGGGCAGCCTGTTCCAATGCTTAACCACCCTTTCACTGAAGAAGCTCTCCCTTATGTCCAGCTTGAACCTCTCAAGTTTTGCTTAACTACAGCAAACCAGTACTGTCCCTGTAAAGCATAAAAGTAACTTAGATGATACTTTGAAATAACTAAGCAAAAAAATGAAGAAAATTCCCAGTATGGATTGACAGTGATGTGGCCCAGCAGAAACATCTATTTTGTTGACAAGAAAGAAGCTGTCAGCAAGTGAAATGTCCATCAGCTGAAAGTTTGTGGAACTGGCAGTTTTTATCCTCCCTTTTAGTGGCTGTCCTGCAGAAAGGTAATTCCTTTAATGCCTTCATATCACAGAATAATTTAATCAATGATCAAAGATACATTGCATAGACAAGAAGATGTTCCCAAATATTATTCCTAAATGTTATCCATCACTAGGGGGAAGGACAGTAGACCACCTCCTAGGAGCTTAGCTTTGAGAGACTGACACCGATCTTCAGAGCTGTTTTTCTACTGAGATCAGACAAGAGCCAGTCAAAAGGATCTGACACAAGCTGGAGCTTTGTCAATCACTATAATCCATCAGAAGAGCTGTGCCTGTGAAACAGGCAAATATGAGCTGTCCTGGGGCAGGACAGGCACTACCAGCAGAGAGAGTAAATGATAATAATGTACAGCGCAGTGGGGAGGCTTCCTTAGGAACCTCCTGAGCAATCTCATTACTGAATTCATGTGAAGGAAACAAACAGGTGCAGGGGAGGACTCCACCTAAAGTCTGGAAAGCACTCATGGAAAAACAAGCATTTCAGCCTGTTTAGCCTTACAGAACAAAGGCTGAGACAAAATCTACAACTTTGGTCTGTGCAGACTGCAGGGGGCAAAGGGAAAAAACAACCAGAAAACAGGAAAGGTTCAACTTATCCTACAACTGTGTATAAACATCAGTATTAGCAATATATAGGAATATATCAAACAGTATGTTAGCTAGGTATGTACTAATATGGCAGCAGAGTTACTGTATAAAGTAAAAGGAGTTAATTTTCAGAGCAAAGATATTTTCATCTTTCAGACTAATTCGCTTAGAAAAGCATTATGTGTGCACTTGCTTTTATAGTGTACTAAGGCAGGTGAACAGTTACACACTTTCCCCACTGTTCACATACCTACAATATAAGCACTTGTGAACATTTTTTAAAGGCTCTAACCAGGTAAAGCTTATAGACATGACTCCAACCAGACACATTTGTAAAGACAAGTTCCACAGTCAAACAATTAAAGGAAAATAAAATAAGGCAACTCAGATTTTTGGCAAACATTTTATATTTTTTATATAAAAATCTCAGTAAGAAACCTAGCAGAATATCTGACGGAAACATCTGCCTTACAACAAGTTGAAAAAAAAAAACTCACAAAAAAAAGAGAAATAAAGAAAAAAAAAAAGTAAAATTCCAACCCCCAAAATAGTTTTTCATTATAAACCAGAATATCAACAAAACACTTAAAATAATCTCAGATTGTTTGGCAATTCATCACATCATAACAAGAGACACATTTGATCATAAGAAAAGTTCAACTTTATATACAACTTCACTTGAACATTTGCTCTTACCAGAGTTAATATACATTAAAAAAAGATTCTGGCAATAATACCAGCTTCTATTTTTAATACCTGTGTATAAAATGTAACATAAAATGCTGAAGCTCTATAGTTAGGAGAAGTGATGTTTGATTTCAATGGGTCCCTCTGTTGAAAAAGATAAATACTGAAAGAACAGGTGCTTAGTTGCAAAATAAAACTGTTCCATTTTAGGGTGGTATTGGTTGACTTTGAATAAATCTAACCTATTACTATTTATTTCTTGAAGTTGGTAGTAAATTTACAAGAGAAAATATAATCTAGTAAGATTACATTTTAAATGTCATACTTTGTCACAAATGTGAACAGAAAGGAGCCAAGTCCCTTTCACTATGCTAAACTACTTTAATGCATGCGAGAAAAATACTTTACCAACTGTCTGAGCATATTTTAGAGAACTTCAGATTTTAGACAGCCCTGGGGGAGTGGAGGGGAAGTTTCCTACTGACATCTGCATAGAATGTAAAATATATAATTAAAAAACCCTAAGGTATATACTAAAGTTTACAGACCAATGCTTTCCATATAATAAATAAAATGTCCATCATTGATTAGATTCATACACAGAGTAAAATACAACCTATTTTTACAAGTTTATGTACAAAGTGTATTACTAGGCACATGGGTGCCTTATGGGTTGGAAGCATCTGCATTAGCACGTCACATTGGGAAACTCCAACTTTCCAAGTCAGTGATAAAATATATAACTACTTTGTTTTTCATTCAGATACAAAGTAAACTTATTTTTCATCTGAAATAAATGTACATAATATTCTGTATAAACAATAGTTTATAAAGCTGTTTAAAATGTAACTTAAAAGTACTGCATTGTTTAACTTAGAGCTCTGAAACAAGCACGTGCAAATCCCTTTGCTTTAAAAAAAATAGAAGCACAGATGTTTGTTTTCCTTTTGACTCTTCCAAGAACAGTACTGGCTGGTAAAGATTATCGTTTTGCTTTCTTTACTGGCGTCTCCTCTGTTTTCTGCTGGCCTTTTCTCCGTACCACTGTTGGGCTGTCCTCCCTTTTACGCTTGGCAGACTGCACCTTTAACCTGAAAAGCATATTAATAATTATTTTCACAATGGTAGAACCTGTAAAACAAAGAGCAGTCAGGCACAATTCTGTTCAGAGGGCAGAGCTAAATTGTCCATCTCTGTTGAACTACAAGGATATATTATATAAAAGCTTACTACTAAAACACACTTCTTAACAGGTTATGGGGTATTATTTCAGTATGCTGGAGAGTGCTCCATACGTAGAATCTGGGGCTAGAATTCCCCTTCTTCCTTCTCTTTTTCTGGAAAGATTTGTGGATTTATAACAGAACATAATGGCCTTCATTAACCTGTACCCTGTCTCACAAAGACAGAATAGCAGCAATAGTGCCTCAAGCCCTGCATACACAAGGGGGAGTAGAGGGCAGACATCACATACCCTTACCCCGTGAACTCACACACCCCATCTATATGCTCACCATATTCCAGCTGCAACTAATTGTAAGTGGGCTTAAACTCTTGGTCATTCATAACCACACAAAATAATGGAGCTGAGGTGAACTGCGACAGCCATCAGCACACAATGCACACGTTCCCCAGGTTCAGCCTGAAGACACTGGCACATTTCAGAGAGGACAACAGCAACACGTGTTTGGCATGCAATGCATTTTACAGGTAATCTACAAGATGCAGAGCAACTGTCCGTCACATTTGTTACTTATTCCCTTGGGATTCTGCACTGTGATCTCAGCTTTACAAATTAAAGAGAATGCCAGGAAAGGAAGGAAAGGGAAATATATTCAAAACTCGGTCTAAGGGCTCTCAGAGTTTCTCCTCTTTTTATCAGCTGATCTTAGATCTTTGAAGCATTAGAATCACATAATCATATTTAGCTTTAACCTGAACTACCGATGCTCTTACCCTCTCACCCAGGAAAGAATCACAGCTCAAGTTAAAATACTACATAAACAGCATTTTCAGATTCTCCCAAGAGGTTTCCAAGGATATAAAGAAAAAAATCTAGCCTTCCAAATGTCAAATAAAGGAAGAAAAAGAAAAAATGTAAACAGAAGAAAATCCTTTAAAAGCTTTTATATATCACAAAAGAACAGAACAAAACTAGTCTGCTGTTCAGATTTTGAAACAGTATGTTACATATAAGGAAAGGATCACTGTAGTGGCTTCCAAAACAAATACTCAAAGCAGATTCAACTTTAATACTTACTGTGTCAATGGAGGAGATTTATTAATTTTTGTATCGCTTGAAGATCTTTTTTTTGCTGCTAGTTTCTGTCGTTTTCTAGGAGAAACTGAACTTGGACTGCTGCCTTTAGAAGTTGCACGTGTGGTTGGCTTGCTGGGCTGTTTTCTGTAATACAAAAGAATGATGAATTTATATATAAGAAAATACTTTTACCAAGTCACTTTCTTCTTGCATTCCAAGTGAAGATAATTAAGGCTACATAGTATTTGCAACAAGTAAATCAAAGTTGCCAAAAGAAACAGTGAAAAAAACGTATTTGCCTACTTAAAGACATACTGCAATGCCAAGCTGTGCATTTTCATATCAAATGTAGAATCAAAAGGCTACTTTACTGACAATATTTGGTATTTCACAAAAAAACCCAAAAAACCCATTCCAAATCTGCAATAAATTTTGTACATAAGTGTCCATGTTTAAAAGAATATCTTGTAGTATGAACTCACTCATATGAGCTTCAGTACCCACAAGTTCAAAAACATGAAAAACTGGTTATTGGCAATTAATTTAATAGTTTAGAAAACAGGTGACTTAAGTCAGAGAAATCCAGCAATGCTGAAAATGAAGAAGCATCCCCTTCCACAAAATTATTTCCAAATGCTACTTATAAAATGCAGACCGTAAGCAGCACCTTAAGGTAAAGATGCTTTGTTGCAATCAGAGCTAGAAAGGTAGCATTGGAAATCTGAGACACAACCCAAATCTATAAAAAACAGATGTTTCCACAAGCAAACAGAATAAACCCACAAGTATCTAAATCTTTATTACAACTTTAGAGTTAACAATTACGTGAGACTAAAGGAAGTCCCTTTGCCTTCACCAAAACAAAACTGTGGTAATGGTAAACCTTCTACCTGTGGTAGTGGTAAACCTTCACAGTTTTTATGTAAATCAAGAATCATGTAACTACTTTCAGACTCAGTTCTGAAATTATCAGTTCAAGAGCACTATGTGTTTGCCCAAAGGCAAACATATAATATACACAATATAACATATAATATCCGGGAGTGAAGTAAATATGGTCAATTGAAAGTAATCTCACCACTAACATAAAAAACCCCCGGACTCCAATTCTCTTCTGAAAGACAGCAACATAAATCAAAACTTCCCAAAGCTGCTATCTTTCATTGTTTCCACAATAAGATCAAGAGGATGAGCTCTGCTAGAATTCAGTTTGCCCACAAAAAGGCAGACCTGTGCTAAAGCGGATGAAGAATGGCTTCCTGAGAACAGAACTCTTGCTACTACACATCTTTTGCAGCAAGATTGCAAATCACCGTACTAGAAATTCAATCATCCACTACTGCAGATTCATGAATTTAACTGGGACAGTACTTAAAGACACCAACAGGAGTAATTATACTTTCACCTTGTTCCAACACCAAATATCCAATGGTGAATTGTACAGTCAACACAGATGTCCCATTCTACCCATCAGAACCAAGCATCCTTAGACTCAAATTCTAGTGAGTCATCACTAGGATGAAAAGTGCCAACAGGATCAATTCTTACCTTGTTACATATTCAAGTATGCTTTTTGAGACCCTAACAGTTACCCCCACCTCACTTTTGTCTCTTCATTCCTAGAAAAGTGCTACTAGAATTAAAATCAAAATTACTTGGGAAGCTCTTATCAATTTAAAGCAAACAAACAGAAAAAGTCAAAAAGAGGAAGTAACAACCTCTTCTGCGTAACACAACCGAGAACAATGTAGAAAAAAAGCTTGTTATTGGAGTCTCTACAGTTACCTCTGAGCCTCTAATCTTGTGGATGATCTAGTTGTGGCCCCAGAATGTGCATCATCATCTTCCTCACCGTCCTCTTCCTCACCTTCCTCTTGCTCTTTTAGTTCATCTTCAGAAGATGTTAATTTCCGACGTTTCTTCTCTGGCTCCAGTGTTTCTGTCCATGTAAAATTTTACACATATGCTATAATTTTCCAAAAGCCCTCCAAAAGGACATGAACACTTAATTTAGAAAAGGTATTCTAGTCACAAATCCCATTTTCAGTAAGTAATTTTCCATTTCCTTTATATTTCAGCATTTTTAATTCACACTTGTTTGACTAAATCTTGCTAACGCATTCACCACAGTTTACTTACACAGCTCATAGCCAGAATTCATAGAAAGTTCATGAGGCTTTACAGAAGCATCTGGGATGTAGCAATTCTGACATGAGATTACAGCAATTTACACATATTTACATAATATTTACACTAGCTGTAATTCAATGATTTTTCCTCAAGAAAGGAAAATTGAATAAAGCTTATCTTGTTGCTATTAGTAAACAGAAAGGCACAGCAGTATTTTCTTATTCTGTTAGGAGTAGCATAGCTTTTACCAGTTTCCTCTGATTGAACCAGAGAACGCCTGGGCTTTCTTCCCCTTTTACGCACAACCATTTCTGCTTTCTCAGTTTCATCTTCCTGAAAAAACAAAATGGAACCAAGTAAGTCAAGAACTATCTACTTTACATAGAAGACAGACATTTTTCATTACATACTGCTTGTAAATTTACAAATTGCACTTACGTTTGTTGTTTCTTTCTTATTAGATATGTCTGTACCTAAAAAGAAAGAACAAAACTTAATCCTGAACTTCAAATCTTTCACCAATCAATTTAAAAGGGAGTTCTTTCATACTCTCTCAACTTTGCATAAACATCATAGTAGCTCAGAAAACATTTGAAGTCTTTTTCTAATTTAGAAAATAGCTTTGTTATACTTTGTTATATACAGAAACTGGGATAACGATTAAATTTTTTTTTTAAGTACTAAGGCTTTATATGACTGACAGTATTTATTGCTTTGTTGCATATGCTGTTTTGTTTTAATGGAAAAGCGAAGTTACTTGCCCCTTTTAACTACTGTCAACCAATTACAGAATCACAGAAAAATTTAGCTTAGAAGGAGCCTCTAGAGGTCACCTAGTCCAATCTCCTGTTCAAAGCTTGGCTAAATTAACTGATCTGATCATACCGGGCAAGACCTTGTTCAGTCCAATTTTTAAAGTCTCCAAGAACATGGTCCCTCCAGTAAATCTGTTCTAGTGCTTAACTGTGCCCATGCTGAAGCACCAAGATGACCAAGATGAAGCTCAAGAAGACACTATTTAAAACCTTTCTCGTACCTGGTATGCAAATTACATGACTTCCTCTGCTGAAATACTTCTTACTTGCAATTCAGTAATTTTTACAGGCTAGCCTATACATGTTAAAACAGATTTTTAACTCTACATCCCATGTCTCAACTTGGCTTCTCTCCATGGTTACCACTTCTACCCTAACTCTGTGATGAGAGAGATTATTTTACAAAGCTTTTGAACTCTGTCGAGCAGAATTATCTCAACACCGCAAGGATAAAAATCCTTAGCAATAGAAAAGAGAAGCAACCTAAATAAAAGCAAGTTTTTGTATCTTTTTTTCCCCTGCCATAAAATTCCTGTCTAATTTCTGAAAGCTATATGAAAGAGGACACAAACGCTAAAACCCTCACCAATTAGACTGACAGAACAAACAAAAGAACATCAATGCGACGGATCTAAAATAGATCTCAAAGAGCAGAAACATATTCTAAAACTCACACGCAAGCATTTTGGAACTCCTTTGTAAGGTTATGGGGAAAAACTTTATACAAAAGCAAATGAAGTACAACACAAATATATTTAAGTATTAAAAAAGTAAGTGAAATAAAACATAGGACTGTCCACTGTATTAAGTTCTTCACACAACGTAAGTACATACATAATACAAGCAGCATGTATTAGTTCTGTTTTGTTCAAAAGAGATACTTCAAAATTCTGGTACATTTTGGCAAATTTGTGGCAAAGGGGTTTTTGACTCAAGAATAATCCCATCTAGATCCAAGACATGCCTTTAACAGACAACCCTCTGTAAGATACGAAAATGTAATACTTTTGCCTAAAGGTAAGTATAAAAATAGTAAGACATGGTATCTAAAAATCTTACTAATTTTAGAGCAGCAACTGCTGATTAGTGCTAAGTAATTAGTTTCAAGTTCAGTGTCAGTGTTATGGGAGGATGATGCCTTCATAAAACTTATGCCTCTTAACTGCATGTGCTGTAGTGACCAAAAATAAATCTCTGCATCCCACTCCACATGTGGCTGTGTCCCTATTTCAAATCCTTATGCAGAACACCCAGAAATTACCAGAATAAGTGAACTGCACAGAGGGATTCAACTTGGCTTCCTTCTCATTGCAATTTCAAGGGTTTTCAAGCCCTTTATGCATGTGAATACTAATATAGGATGAAAAGTTTAATAGTGCATTCTTCCACTTTATATACTTCTCTTAGCATTGCTGTGGTATCAACAGCCTTGTACCTGGAAAATGGAATGTTACATAACACACTCAAACTAAGTACACGGTGAGGTGTCTGTCCTCTTGGATAAAAAACAAAGTAGAATGCACTTTTATTTCATTCTCACATTCTTGTCTGTTCTCTTTGCAGTTCACAGAAGTCAAGTACCACACAATGAGCTAACCCTTCAGAGACAATTCTGAAGCATATGGATTAAAGCTGACATTTTAACAAATGTGGAGAAAATAGGAAACAGTCCATATGTGCAGTGCAGCCAAATTAGTATCTCTGTAGAAACCTAAGCTTTTGGACACTCCAGAAAATTTGTTTTCTCAGATTTGTTACGTTTGTTTGCATTTGTTTACAAACAATTTTTAACCTACTTTTCAGGTTCACCTGCTTCCTGAAATAGGTTTTTTAAGTTTGTTTTATGAATGGCCATAATTAAAAAGACACATTTAAACAACCAATGCAGTTCAGACTCTATACACAAGAAAAATTAGGAAAGAGAAACAGAAAGGTATTTCACTTAATTGTATTTTAGTTTGAAGCACTAAGAGAACATCTTTGAGTCAAGCTAAGCAACTATCTTCCACAGATCTTACAGCAGTTGTGAAAACGGAAGAAGAAACATCCCCTCAAGATACCTCTAAGCTCTTTAGATGGATATCAACAGATAAACCAATTAACTGAACAAAATTTGAAATTTAATGTAGTAAGAGTGATTGATAGTCACTGTATGAAAGAAAACACGCAGAAATGAAAAACAGTCACTAAGAGCCAGTATGATAGGGGTACCTACCTTCCTCTGAAGCTTTGCCATGTACTTAGCCCACTCAGTCATTTGGTATATTCTGCAATGCATTATTCAGCACTGAGTAGTGCTGCTGCATCTTTCAACTAAGTTCTTATCAAGCTGCTCTTTTTTGAAAAGAAAAACTTGGTAGCAATTTGGGACAAATCTTCACTTCATCTCTTACTTCAGACATTTTCATTCATGAATAACACTGACTGCCAGAGATGATATCAGGATGAAGAAAGTGATTCACATGTGATTTTTGTGAAAACCCTCTTTATTTCTTCCATTTTTCGCTTTATATGTTGAGGCAGATATAATTTTCTTACCTGCTGGAGGTGTTTTCCCTCTGCTTGCAAAGGTAGGAGACTGCAGCTGAAATGAAAAAAAAGTGGGTTACTTAATTTAAAGAAAATCAGAAAAATTCAGCATTGTATTACATAATCACAGAAACTTGCTCAGATTCATTGCAGAATGAATCTGTAGATCTAGAACATGTGAACATTCTAATGAGCACACAAAGTTTGTACTGAGTTTAACAATAGGATCCATTTTTCTGTTTTGATAAAGAACTGAAACAAGTCAAATCAGCCCATAAACCAATCATAGCGCTTTCAGTAACCTGACAATAAAATAATTGCAATAAAAGACACAAAAGATAAAAGCAGTTTCAGGCAAACACATTTCTGAGTATTTAGTTATCAACAAAGAAGTTTTGTACAGTCACTTTATGTAATCCCACATACAGATTTACAGAACTACAAACCACCACAAATTTTTTATTTACTCAGAATGCAGAAAAAGCTATGTATAATTACACAATGTCCTGTGATGACTGTCCAAAAACTTCAGTGCTTTCACCACCAAATGACTGCAGTAGGATGCCTATGATTCCTCTGAAGTAGCAACATGTTCCCAAAGCAGCCCTGGGGAAACTGTCATGTAAAGGTATCTCACCTTAGAGAACCCCTGTCTCAGATGGAGGGCAGGTATCACTCCTCCCTGAGCCAGCCTGCAGCTGACACCAATCACTCACTCATCACTAAGAGGTACAAGACCTTTAAATACTTGAACCAGAACAAGATGATTCTGTTCCAGTACTGGCACTGAGTACAGTGCCAAGGTACACCTATTTTTGAGGGTGATTTTGAAATTTGTTTTAATCCTTAACTGGACAAACCCTCCCCCCCCATAACAACCAAACAAAAACCAACCCACAACACCAAAACCAAATACCAAAACACACACCAGATCAAATTACATTTCATTAAATTAATATTGAAAAAAAAAAATCAATTAGGAAAGACTAGGAATTCTGAAACAGAATTCCAGCCAACCTGTAAGAAGGGACAGGACTCAAAGGGCTGCCTGAAATACAAGGACAGAACAAGCAGAGACAATAATTCCTGTTATCCATAAACTAGGTAAATTCCCAAGATCTCCAACAGCCATGCCAGCTGATGCCTCACCAGGCAAGCAGGAAGAAAACATGTGTTTCAACATAACTTTAAAATAACCCCTTTTCTATGCAATAACATTGATTTTGAAATAGAGGAATTCCCTGGAGAGAAGCCTTCAACGGGAATAAATCCACCTGGTTGTACTCCACAAACATGCCTGACCCATTACTGCCCTGTGCTGTAATCCAATTGGATTGCAGAAACAATGCCAACAGAACACTTTCTTAGCTGTCAATGTCCTTCACAGGAGTTAGGAAATAAAACTACCACTGAGCTTTAAAAGACAGAGGTATGTTTCATGAGCTCCTAGGTTACACACCACTATGTGTCTACCTCTTGCATGAACTGTAATGTTGCAATATATATGCAATACAACTGCTTTACATACTATTTTATTTTACAGCTATGAAGAGATACTATGTGCTACTATTATGACACATTCAGCAGAGGGGAAAAAAAATTCGTTTTTGAAATAAAGTCACCCTTGCTCTTCAGGCCAAAATTACTCTCAGCACGAACTAAAAGACACACATGCACACCACCAAAATTTCACCCTGCACACAAGCATATATTGCTATCCGGCACAACACTTGAATTTGTATTAAGTGAACTAAGCATGAAGCTGATAGGTAACTTGCTGTGTTCTGACTTAACACAATATAGATGAACTTTTTAATCAAAATATAAAGAGAGACTATTAACCGTTTTTGTTTGCTTAGACTGAACTCAATTATCAAGTTTCCCATAAGATGTTTCTGAGATGCTGTAAACTGTTAAACAGGTAAATGGCTCTTGAAATACTGTGTTTAAATGCACCCAAACAAAATAAAGGCACTTACATTCCCAGTGCTCATATCAGCTTTTGACTCCCCACCTGAGGGAAGAAATATGAGTTCAGAACTTGAATGTCACTATTATCCTTGTTTTTTCACACAGGTATTATGAACTACTTACCACCAGGTTGTACTGCTTCAAGAGGGTATTTACGAGGCCGTCCCCTTTTGCGTTTCACTACTACAGGCTGATTTTCCTATTAAAAATAAAAGACAAAAATATTTTGGCTACTGTAACTGGCATTTGAGCAATACAATACAAAGACTGCTAATTTAATTCATAATGTGACAGTGGCAGAAGTAGTGATTTTCAGTTAAAAAATAGATGAGGCAAGTTTCATAGGAAGAGACACTGCCTGTTATGAATCAACTAATATAGGTGAAAAGAAACAAGACAACTCCCAATTACACAAAACACTCTGTGGCTTGACTCAGGCACAAAGCATGTCTGAGAATGCAGTGCCTCCTGCTCCCTTAGCCCCAAAATCTCTACCACTTGGTCTCACCAATGCTGCTGGCTTACCCCATAAAAGAACTCCAGACTTTACATCCCATGAGCACATTTTCCTAGTGCCATATAGCTCAGTATACATCCTGTAAGTTGAGCAAGTGCTTCAAACAGCTAATACCCTAATTATTGTGATAAACAGATTGCTGATATTCTCTATATAAACAGGATCTTTAGCAAAAAAAGGCCCCTTCCTTTGAAGTTTTAAGCTTTGAAAGACAACTTTTAAGTAATAAATACAGTCAGATGCTCAGATTGTGAAATCCCCAAGAATAGATTTTCTCTTATATACAAGGGAAGATTAAATGCTTCATTCAGCATTTACTGAAGTTTAGCAGTATCTCCCCCAGAATGGTTCTAAGAGACTCAAACCTCAAGTGAACAAACATAAAAACGTATTCCTTTAATTTTCTTTCACTTCCAAATTTGAGGCAAAGAAAGCAAATGATGAAAGCCAACACCTTTCTGAGATCAGTGTCTATTTCTAGAGGCCAGCATCAATTTTAACCTCTAGGGTTCAGACATTTTTTTACAACCCATACTGTAGAATATCACAAGTATGTGCCTAGGAGATAATATAAAGACTTTAAAAATTGTTCAAAAATAGTGTTTTTTAAAGCCAAGTCATATTTGTTAATGAGTAAACTGTCCATATCAATTAGAAAGTTTTCAGAAAACATGATTTCTATATAATACAACTCTATGTAATTGCTTCCTAGACATTTTGTAAGCACTACTAAGCATAGCAAGGGAGTTAGTCCTACTTTGGTAATCAGACATTGATGTCTTATGGTCTGTGAGTTTATACTTTGTGACAGAGCTACATAAGTCCTTGGTACTCTACCGTACCAAACAAATTTTCACAACTATTTCTTAGTAGGTGAAGGCCAAGTTTTAATATTGCTGTCAACAAAATACAAAGTACTTATCCACTGCAAAGATAGTGCAGATTCACAGTATTCTATCTCAGTGAGTTATCATGAGTAAGACCACTCACCTCTGGAGAATTTTCATTTGATTCTAGACTGCGCTTTTTCTTTTCAGACATTTCCTGTTCAATCTTAAATTCATCTTCACACATACAAAATAAAATAAAGAAAGAAAGGAAATTGTATACCTTTGTTTTATTAGGCAAAGGAAATGTAGTACAAGCCACAACCTCCACACTGAAAACGTTATTTCATTCCTTAGCCCAAAATTCCCTAAAAACACCCATCAGAAATCAACACTGTTTGCCTTGTAGCAACAGTGTACTGGTCTGCCAAAATGCTTCCCTAACACCAGATGAGTTAAGAAGGTCTCCTATTTTAAGGTAAAATCAAAAGCTCACTATTGTGGCATACTATAAAATGGTACAACAAATACAAGCCCCTATTCCATTTTCTCACATGTTCCATGAAACAGGAAGCTGAGGATACAAGCACATTGCAGAACAGACTCATACTTGTCATCTTGCTCACATGAGAAACAAAGCTATTAATAGGTTAAACTAACATCAGGGAAGATTCTCACACTGTTCCCAGAAAGACAGACTGAAGTAACATTAAAACAGATATTAATAATGTGGATATGCCATCTTTTATTATTTATTTTAGTGCAATGAAGTCAATTACAACAGTGCAATTTGCACTCTTTTCTGGTTGGTTTCTCTACAGAAACAAACAAAACTCATTTGATTGTTATGTCATGGATTTTTACACAGGACAGCTCTTGCTTGTGGTCAGAGTTAGGAGATGTTCTTATCATATAATGCTGATTGTGCTATTTGCCTGCCTACCTGTTTATTTCCCATTAGCTTTCCTACCCAAGATACATACTGAAGCAGTAATGGAGCAAATGGGTGGTAATACAGCAGAAACATCAAAACTTCTTTCACCATTAAAGAAACTAAGACTAATGCATTATTTGATAGCAGTAATAGAGCAGAAATCAACTAGAGAATACATGCAAGTATATTTGCTGGGATCAAGTTCCCAATTTCTCTCAAAAATCACTCAAATGAAATGAGCATTCAGTATGGGTTCAGAAAATCTGCCATAATGGGCAGTTTAATTACCTTTTTCTTCCACAGTACTTCTAGGAGGTGTTTGTGTTACATCAATTTCTTTGGACACTTCTGCTGCATCACCTGAAATAACTTCCTACATTATTTTGAAACAAGAGAGAAAAGATGTCTTACCACACATTGAAGATCACTGCCAGTTACACTAAAAAATCACCCCACCCTGATACATGAGTAGTTATTTTACTCATCAAGATTTTGTACTGCATCTTAAAAACTTTGATGCTGAGAAGCTTCATCACAAATTAATGGGTGAGACAGTCCCAAATATACTGCATGTACTCCTAAAAAGAAGATCTATTTTGCCTTAATTCCTGTTTTGATCTAGCAGGAGTCAGTACAAAGTCAGAACTTGAGTGAAGTGCAATACCCTCTTGAAGATCTCAGATCAGTATGTCCATGTTGATGCTGAACTGACCAGACAGCTGGGATCCAAAAATGCTCCATGAGATCCCAAGCTCCTACCTATTGTTCAACTCCGTCCTCTCAGCCTTCCATACCTCAAAGAGGTTCAACACAGACCCCCGCTTTTTGTTTTTATATTGTCTCCCCCACTGAAACATATCATTCTCTAGTCAGTTCTTTTATATTCAAGACAATGCAAAAGCAGCTTATTTATGGAAACACCTCCCAAAATAAATTGCTGGAGAAATAATGACTTAGATTTTAATCTTATTTACAATTGCAGAACATAAAGAAGTTCTCGGAAAATACCTTAATGTTATCAGGTTTCATTTTGGAACACTGACTTTGTTCATCATCTTTTAGCACATCCTGAGCAATCAGCTGGTTGCCTGTAAAACCAAGTGACAACTGAAATGTTAAGAAAGTGTCTTCTGCATTTGTCATCTTTTCATGCCACTTTTATACCAGCTCACTATTACTGAGATTCAAAAGTCTGAAAAGCAGCATCTTACTTACAGATGAACAGATCGTTATTCTAACCACTCTTTGAAAAGGGAAGACAACACAATAACAAAAGAGAATTACATGTTTCTTGTATGTTACAGGTGTGGTTTGTTTTGTTTGTTTTTAAAGACAAGGCCAAAATTGAAATTTGGTGGGACCACATCAAGAAATAGAACATCAACCTTAACTTCAACTCACCCAGAGACAGGGAAAGCGGTTAATGCTTTGTGGGACACTAATGAATACATGACTTCTAATTACTCACTTCATCAAATCAAAATTCTTAGAAGAAGAATAAGCTGTTAAAAAAATGCTATTATTAATTATACTAACTCTTTTTCTAAATTGTTCTGATGCTGAAAAGACAAAAGAAGTTGAATCCAGAGCTTGAAGAGATTTTACACTGTCAGTCTTGTAATTACTGTATCAACAAAATGCCCAACTTATTTCTATGTTAACTTTGTCTAAATTTAATTTAAAAATGTTATGCCATTCAATGGACTGAATTTCTTCTCACCTTTTGCTTCCAGACAAATAAAAGGCTACACTAAAATGTAGTTCTTTCCAACCTAAGAAAAGGAAGCATCCAGCCCCACAAAGTCTATTGAATGTTTAGATTTTCCTCCAATGATCAGCTCCTTATCTTTAAAAGGATAAAACTAGTAATTTTTCTAAACAAAAATGTTTCTTCACTTAAGATTGAAAAAACTACTATAATGCTCTTCTGTGCAGTAATTAAATTTGTTATAATATTTTTATCAAATATATTAACTGTAATATTAGAAGTTGTTTTGGGAATATAAATTGCTTTGGAGTTCGGAATTTCCTATATACCATTCTTTTCTCAAAAATACCATTTTATGGCCTAACCACAGTAGAACTTGGTTTTGCCACAGAAAAGCTTTGCACAAATTTGTGTACTTCTGTATCACTTACATTTTTCTTTCTCCATTGTTTCTGAAGATTCACATTGTATTCCTCTAGATCTATGTTCTTCAGTTACCTGGGTAGCCAAGTTTTCCACCTACACACAAAACACAAAGAAAGATAACTTCTTTTTTTCCATGAAGTTTATAAACACAGAAGGGAGAAACTTTTCTCGACTTGCTACTTTCAAGTACAACATACATTAAAAATGGAAAGCAGCAGTTTACAAAAGGAATTTATTCCTAGAACTCAAGTAACATTACTACTACAGAACCGCACAAAGTATCATATTTTCAGTATTGTGGTATTTTCAGAATTTCTGACTGATATTTTTACTGAAAAAGCCTCAGAATTAAGCACCCTACTACACATTTTAAAAATAGTTCATTGCAGTAAATCACACAAAATATTTCTGGATTTAAAGGACATTTTCCTACATGCAAGAACAATAGAAATGTCGCCAACCAGCATTTCAATACAGTAATAAATAAATTTACTACTCAAGTGTAAGCAAAAACAAACAATGTCAGCTTGCTACCTGTATTTAATATCATTTCTGCTCCGTAAGATACATTTTACATTTGCAAGTTTCCCAGTTATCCCTCTTAAGTATAAGTTCTTCTGAAAGACCTCAGACTGCATTAAAATAGGTTTCTAATTGTGATCAAAACCTCCAAGAATGATCCCTATTTTTTTTCCTCTACTGTCATGGAGATCAATCAAGCTTATCTTTTCTGCCAGTTAAGTCTTGAAATAGTCACAGACTATGGAACAACAATACAAGATTTATTTACTGGCAGATTATAAAGAATAATTAGACATCAACCTACACAGCTGCAGAGTCTCAGTATACATAGGCTCTGCATATACAAAAATAATATTTCCCTTTAGAGAATATTTAATGTAAATAGAAGTAAATTCAAGTATGAGAAAAGCAGCACAGATTTAGAGAATAAATTTAAAAACTAAGAACTTACATGAGAAGTTTCTCTTTCTAAAGGAGTATTTCTCTGCAGCATATCTATTAAAAATAATTACAACACAATCAGAAAAGCTAAACAACAGCAAAGTATCACAGTATCCTCTACTTCACCTCCCTGAAAGGATTCTAGAGAACCTGAAACTACATAAAACTTACTTTCAATGTTGGAAATAAGAGACAGCCAATCTTCTCTTTAACAATATACTCACAAAACAAAACAAGAATATGAATTTCTGAGCATAGGATAACTAAGAATCACTTTATGGTTGAAATACAGGCAATGAAGGGGCTGTCATCTTTGAAATTTATGGTGACTTTGACATTTCAAATACAGTTCTACCACTTGAATCAGAATTTCATCCATCACAGTCTTAGATACTGATCATGGGATGAAGTAAAATGTGATTGAGCTATGCTGTAACATTATGCTTTCAGAGAACTGAAGTTTGCATAATTGTACTAGTGAGATCTGTATCTGATAGAATGCATGTAAGGAAATTGTCCAATTGCTACGCTCTACTATACTCTGATGAACTACAGCCTCAGTCTTCCATATCACAAACACAGGGAAAATAATTATGAGAGTTGATGAGTGGTCTGAAGTTTTGAAAGAATTCCGTAACTTCCAGTACATAAAGAGAATTATAAAGAAGCTGCTCTATCAGGTGTTCTTAATATCTGATTCATAAAAGCGATGAATTAATATCTTAATTTTTAAAAGTTGCTGAAACATTCCAAGCAACTTTCCTTTTAGCTACAGTAAGAACATAAACCTAAAATCCAATAAACCCACTCTTTTTTACATAGTTTTATATATTTTGTAGCTCATTTCTTAAATCTACATGTTTTAGCAACAATTCTTCCACAGCTACACTGCTGAGTTGCACATCTTTCAATTTTTAAAGCAGTGTCAAATGAAGAGCTAGCTCCTACCCACTCAAACAGCAAAGATTTGTTTACATTCCAAAGAATCTTGGACTACTAAACTACTGTGTCTGCTGTTCATATTCATGACAGGACACACATTTGTCTTTTAAACAACTTCCTTTTACGTATGTTGAGCTGTATGTATATAAGCATGCATATATACATATATGAGAGATTATTGCAGAGGAGAAAAAAACCTCTCTACCAAGACCTACAAAGCATTAGTCTTCAGAATGTGTCATACCCAACATAATTTACGCAACAAATGGATTTTTGTTAAACATTTTACAAGAAACAAGATTAATCTCAGCTAGCTCAATCTGCACATTTTAAGTACTGTCTATCTGGGTGACTGAGTGATGGGAAGTGGCAGAGTTTTAAAGGCACTTCAAAGAAACCTCACAATACAGAAAAACCTTTCTGAATTTTAGATCTGCTGTCCTGAAGTCTACATTCTTCTGACCAGTTCTCAAGGTTTACATGTGCTTTCTTGTGAGCAGAGCATGCCTCTTACCACTCAGCTGAATACACACCACCCTATAAACAAAAATATGAATCTGAGCTACCCTGAGAGTAAAAACAAGAATTACAAAGTTTTATACCAATGCTCATATTTCACCTTACTGCTATTTTTGTTTTTCATTTGGTAAATTACTATTTTGGTATGCCTATTTGGTATGTCTAAAAATTTAGAAGTGAGCTTAACAGTGTGTCCTTTCATAGCATGTAGGCTTTCAGCTGCATTTCTGTAAGAGCTTTCATTTCTGTAAGAGGAAATGCATCTTTAACCTCCCCAGACAATATAAGCAGCAGTAACGCTGGTACCTCTTGGGATTCATTTTAGTTCTGCTTGTTATTTCAATAACTGAGGATTAGTTCTCATCTGGTAGTGTTGTAAACATCTTTGTAATGCATCTGGAGCACAAAATCCATCCCATTTGATGGGCACAAAGCAGGCATTTGTTTCTGTTTTAACAGGAAAGCCAAACAATTGCAACGCATAATTTGGTTTTGGAAAGAATGGATTCTTTTTTAGTTTTGGTCCCACTGAAGATTAGTTAAAGTACATGCAAAAGGAATTACTGAGCACAGATCCAAGCTGACTAATTGAGGTTCCTAAGTTGATGATTACCTACTTATAACTGCTCTTCAAATTTGAGTGGATGGCCACAAATATTTTAATCTTTTGGAGAGCAAGAAAGAAAAAAAACCAACAGAAAATTTCTGTAAAGTCTCTGTGACTTGTCATACAGTACTTACTATTTTTATATCCTCACAAGGCCTGTCACAACACCCTAAAACCAGGATATTCTAAATCTGTAAGAAAGAAAGCCATTCCTTGGGGAAGTTTCTGTATCTTTCCTGGACAAATGTTCTTCTGTATTTATTGATTTTAAACAGAATATTAGCAGTCTACTTTTTAAAAAATCCTAAATTATAAAATCCTTTCCTACTTTCAGCATATCATGTTGGAAGAAAATTCTGACCCTCCTTTCCCACAAACCAAATTCAAGCCCCCCTTGAAGTACTAGAAACATTTAAAGATTTCTGAAGGCTTTCTTCAATTCCTTTATATGTCACATATAACAAATCTGCAACCATCCCGTCATAAGTAATAGTCTCTTAAGCATGAAATTAAGTTGCTATCAGCATAAAAATCACCTTTTTGCAATTCTTTAGTTTGAAGATCCACACATCCCTCTTCACTTCTTGCACTTCCAGGCTGTTGTGACTAAATACAAAATCAAAAGAAACAAATATTGCAGATATTCAGAACAAGTATGTCTCACTCTGCTCCTTCGTATCATGATGAACATTGTCTTATCACAAACTATAGAAGTCTTCAAAAGCTTTCTTATTAAGATAGTACATATATTAAGAAGGAATAGTCAGAGCTAAGTTCAATAGTACAGAACTTAGATTTGACCTTGGAGTTAATATTAGTACCAGAGGTTAGCTTAAAAAAGCAGATTCCAGGCATTCAAGGTGCAACACCTACTCTGAGTTCCAAACACAAGCAATAGTGTAGAAATGTTCACCTATACAGGGAAAAAAGGGGTTTGCAATGTATAATGAAGTACAATGACCTCCCTTCAACTTGTGTTTTGGGTGGATTTTTTAGGTTTGCTTGCGATTTAAAAATAAAAAAAAGAAGTTGCAGATCAGCTCAAAGTTACTATTGCATAAATAATGCTACATGGAGCTAAGTGTACCTAAGTCTGATCCAAACATTGTAAACGCAGATACAGTTCCACATTATGGCTATACTGACTCTACAACTCTGTTATGCTGGTAAACAGTACAGCTGTTTTCAAGTGGAATTCAACTCTTATCAATAAATCCCACCAGACTGAAGCTGATTTAAGCTTTCCTGAAGTCCACCCTTTCACAGATGCTTGGGAGATTCTGAACCACCTTATCCCTCGATAACTTATTCTCAGAGCTTGGCAAAATATGCGGATGCACTCCTGCATCTGAAAAAGGAATTAACCCATGTGGAATCCTGCCTACTATGGATCACAGCCCAAACACACAGACAGATTCAGCTTTGGTCTTACACAAGCCATAGGTGACCATGAGCCCAAACACCCTGCATTATCCAGGGTGCCTCACTGTTCTGTGACAGGGCTGCAGTTATCAGAACAGAACAGCAGCAAGTGTTGCTCGAACACACCGCAGATGTGAGAGTCTCAAGAGTGGCCAGGAAGTGATGCAATGCAATGAACATCAGTGTAGGTTTGTTTACTGGTTCAAAGAACTAAACCAACATCTGCCAGCTCTAAGAGCTGGGGTGTGGATGGCTATTTTACAAGCACTATCACAAGCAACATGTACACAGTATAACCAATTTTTAAAAAACCAAACTTGGATGTCACGGTCACAGAAGAAGTTTGGCTGAAGGAGGGAATTATTCCTAACACAGAATAACATGGATAGACCACAATTTAAATGCCAGCTGCTTAGAAAACTACAGCTGAATAATCTCAAAAATCTTTCAAAGTTCTCCAGTTTAAATGCTACTTTTGCTGCACAAAAATCAAAAGGTACAGTAAGAAACCCTAGCAAGATGTATGAATAAGCAAGAAACAGCACAGTAAAAATTTTCAAATAACATAAATACCTTGCCAGTTTTCAAGGTACTTTCTAGTTCTTCTGCCAACTTTGGTAAGGCTGCATCATTGCCTAATGGAATACAAATATGTTAAAATTATCAGATTACATTATGCATTTATCTCATGCTATAGCAGAATGCTGTTTCTCAGTACTACCTCATGAATACAGCACATGAATTTAAACCCTTCCTGTGGACAACAGAAACAACCACCAGTCTGTTTACAGCAAACCAGCTCAATAAAACCCCAGCTTGGCATCTGCAGGAACACAAGTACTTCTGTGTTTTCCTTAAATACAAAAGGCTTGGAAAATATGGGGTATCAGGATTTACCACAGCTTACTTATGAATTCTGACTTCGGCTTTTTTTCTTGCTTGCATATGAATTCTAACTTTGGCTTTTTCTTCCTGCTTTTCTTCCAAAAAGAAACCACCAACGGATTTTTTAGACCATTTGGACCATTTCGAAACAGCAAACTACCTCTGTATTAATGAATGCAGAGCTAAGAGTTAATACTAAGGATATATTTTGTTTTAAGTGACAATTAGGTCTAAATCTGTCAGCTCTAGAACCACAATCACTGAAAATGTCCAATTTCTACAGAAACTGAAAACTCAGTAGCTCCTGTTAGCATCAATAAGATTTCAAAATACCTTAAAACTCCTTCCCATTTCATTCCCCAGGGGAAAAACTGTATGCTTACAACATCTTAAAAACAGGCCATGGCAACAGCATTGTCACACGACTTCTACAGCATTTTAGGAAACCTATTTCAGAAACCTGTTTAGACAGCTTTTCCTAAACAAATAGTTATAACATGATAATTCACCAATGCTGCATGTGAAGTGATTAAATTATGGCTGCTGTTCACGGAATAAGTACCATTACCACTGGTACTTACAAAAGCTACATCAATGGACAACAAGGATTAAGGCAAGCACCGAGATAGGAATACTTCACTGTGTAGCATTTTACACTTTCACAGCTCATGTTTGTCTCTTGTATAAACAATAAATAACATTTTTCAAGTTTACTAGATCGGAATCTTTCCTAGACAAATTCCTAAAATCCCAGAATCTGCAGAGAGTGCTTTCTCAACTCAAATATCAAAAGAACTAGAGAATAAAGCCAATCTTTGAGAAACCCACATTATAAAATGCTTTTTGAAATAATGCCAAGGACAGACATGAGAAGGAAAAGATTTTAAAAATAGTACTTGATTAGCAGCATTCCACTTCCTGTGGTATAAACAAATTTTTCTACAGTTTAATTTCTCCAAAATTTATACTGAAGTCATAATCTTGACTTCATTATAGCATCTACAGAATTCATTAATTTTCAAAAAAATTGGTGCTTCAGCTACTTCGGAGGGTCAAAGAGGTGCAAGGTCAAAAATAGTAGGATGTTCATTACACTGTCTTTTAGGAACCAGCAACCATGCAAGTTCATTTCAAACGTTAGCTTAGAAGAATGGATCTGGATATAGTGTGTGATATACTTAATGTCATATACTATTATTTTCTATTTAAAATATACATCTACTGCTTGCTTAAAATACTTATTTAGGATGACAGTCTAATTCCTTTGTAACACAAAGCAGAACAATTTCAAATGTATTCACAGGACAAAATTAAGTGTAAGACAGTGAATCTGAACATGACCACTAAATAATCATCCAGAGAAAATCTGCAGTTATGAGTAAGGATGTCCACTCTTAACCTTCAAAATTACTATGAAGTTACCTTCCTAAAATGATGAACATACATCAAAATGAAATGCATCCTCTTTCCTAAAACACTTTTTTGAATTTTGTAACACGTTAAAAACGAAACCTATGTGTAGCTCCACAATAATTACTCCTTGCAAATCACTTTATATATTAGCTCATAACTTGATGTCAATGTATTTTAGTAATTTTTTGCATTCTAATATTTGTTTTCCAACACAACTCAGGTGGTCCTATTCACCCAAAATCACATGCTTATTTGTCACCAACTCTTAAATGTATTAATAGCCATATTGCAACTAACGAAGTGAGGTATATTTGAACAGTACAAGTTATTTCTAACTATAATGATGGTAAAATGCATCTATTTATGACAATTCATAAACTAAAAAATTAAAAAAAAAAAAAAGAAATCCTCACCTGAATTAAAGGTTGCATTGCTTTTCTGAAAAGTAACTTCAATGCCAGTATCATCTGTTTTGACCAAGCTGGTTTTGTCATCACTGTCATATAGCTCTTCTACATGCAACAAAGGGAGGTCCCCTTTTTTCCCTAATTCTGCTTCTATTGTTACTTCACTGTGGTTGGTGTTTACAGTCACTTCATTTGCAGAAACTAAGGAAAGAGCCTGTGTCTTAGGCAGGGGAGTCCTTATTTCAGAAAAGTCACTTTCTAAAACCACGTTTGAGTTTAATTTATAGCTTACATTCTTAACAGCTTCACTCTCTATCACTGCTTCTGAAATCGTACAAGAGAGTTCCGATGTAACATCCTCATGCAAAACATCTTCAGCTTGTTCATCGTCCTCACCTGCCTCTGGGGAAGGACTCTCAGCAGTCTCTGTACTAATCTCCACGCAGAGGGCCTCATCCACACTCATGAGGTTCACTGCATTTTGACCCGTTTCTGTGATTTCACTCTCTACTGTGGCCTGAGATGCTGCCGATTCTGTCCTCGCCCCACTCTCACGTGTCTCGTTCTCTCTCCCAATAGCAAGCAAAGAATTCTCACTTTTTTCGGGGCCTGTAGTTGATAGGATGCATTCAATCTGGTTAGCAGTATTAAAAATTTCTTCACTTTTGTCTTTTACTTCTGTACTCTCAGCAGCAAGTTGACTTTCTTCTATGACTGTAAAGGTAAAGAGACTATCACATTCTTCCACTGCGCTCAGAGTGATCACTGCCCCCTCATCCTTATCTCCTATATTTGAAGCAGTGTGTTGATCTTCACTGTCAGTTGCAACCCTTAGCACAGGAGCTCCACATTCTCCCACAAAAATCACAGAACCTTTGCTTTTCCCATCTGCATTGAAAGCAGCTAGTCCAAATTGCTCATCTACAGTTGCAGTGGTCTCCACACCTTTACATTCCTCTGATGCATTTGGAGAGAGAACAGCATCTTCATCTCCTGCTACAATGAGCTGACTTTCAGCTTGTGGTGCTGCACTGATCAGGACAATCTCACATTCTTCTGTCATGCTTGTAGTGATCATAGCAGCTTCATATCTTCCTTCTGTTTCAGAAGCACCGAGTTTGTTTTCATCTTGCATAGCTACACTAGACATAGGAGCTTCAAAACATTCTGCTGTACTTGTAGAGATCATTAATGTTTCATTTTTTGACTCCATGTCTGAGGTATGTTGAATTGCCTCTTCTGTGACTTCACCTGACATTAGGATTACTTGTTCTTCCACAACACTTGTGGAAATCATAGCACACTCATCCTTTTCTTCCTTACCACTAGCAGTTGGGTGACTCCCATCATCACTGTTATCATCTCCTCCTGTACTGGATTCACTAGGCATGGGAACCTCATATACTTCCATATCTATGGAAACCATAGCATTCTCATTTATTTCTTCTGTTTTCACAGAGGGGAGCTGACCATCATATTCAATAGCTGCACTTGACATAGGAGCCTCAAATTCCTCCACTATACTGGTGGAAATCATAGTGCACTCATCTTTCTCCTGCTTACTGCTAGAAGTATTCACACACTCTTTAAACTCTGTAGCTGTGCTGGGCATAGGCACTGTGTCTTCAGTGTCTATTAAGATCATAGAGCTTTCCCCACTTTCATTTACTCCTGCAACAGCAAGTGGACCTTCTTCTGCATCCATGGCTGAATGTAAGGGAGCATCTTCCACTGTGCTGGTAGAGATGACATCACCTTTCAATTTTACTTCTCTGTCAGAAGGAGTACGAGAAGATTCATCTTCCTTTGGAACTGCACTACTTATAGAGGCATCAAGTTCTCTGCTGTCAAAGGAAGTCATGGCATTATCATGTTTGTCCTCAGCACCAAACTGAGTCTTATCTTGCACTGCCATAGCACTAGTCATGGGACCCTCACACTCCTCAGCATCCGAGGGAAGCAAGGTACCTTCATGCTTTCCTTTCTGTGCAGCTAAGGCACCCTCATCTGCAGCACTTGCACTGGTTACGCTGCTTTCAACAATGCCTTTATAATTTTTGCAGTCTGTGCCACAATTAGCTTCTTTCTCTACACTTGTCATGCTGTCGACAGTAAGCTTATTTATATCTGTGCCAGCCACTCCTGACTCAGCTTCCATTTGTTCAGCAACTATGCAGATAATGGAACTTTCACCTTCTTCTGCACCTATACAAATTAGTGCATTTTCACTTTCCATTCCTGTACAAGTAGAAGCATGCTCATTTTCTTCATTTCCTCTTCCTGTACTGGTCACAATGTCCTCACCTTCTTCATCCTCTTCTTTTGAGCCTGTACTAGTCACAAAACCTTCATCATCACACAGACCAACGCTGACTGTAGTGATACTGGCTTCTTCCTTTGCCCTTGTACTGTCCATTAGACTTTCACATTTTTCAGCTTCTAAACAAACTACAAATCCCTCATTGCTGTCTTCTAGCCCTGTGCAGACGGCTGAAATTTCAGCATCATCTTCTGGGGTTATGCCTGTGCTGGTCACTGTGCTTTCACCATTTACAGTATCTTCAGATTTGTCACCACTAGTTCCAGCCGTGGCACTGTTGTTTGTGACCACTGCAATACATTCACCAGTAACAGCGCTTTCTCCTTGGGTATCTGTACCAGTCACAGAGCAGATGATGAAGTTATGACCTCTTTCTTCTGCACCTGTGCAAGTCACAGTACCTTCGTGCTCTTTTACTTGGCCAGCTATCACACTGCCCCTAAATTCACCTGAATTATCACCACTGGTGGACCCTTCACCTGTTTCTGTCCCTGCACTAGTTACAGCTCCATCGCTCTCCATTTCACCTAAGCACGACACAGAACTTTCAAATTTGCCTGTATCTACACAAGTTGAGGTATTTCGCTTTTCTTCAGAGCCTGCACTAGTCACAGCGTCATCTTTTTCTTCTGTCCCAGCACTATTCACACTGTCTTCAATTTCTACTCTGCTTGGGTTCACTGAATCCTTACCACCCTCTTCTGCATCAACCATGGTACAGTCACCATTTTCTTCTCCTTCTGTACTTGTTAGGAAACTTTCACTTTCTGCTAATCCTTCAGTGACAACACTGCCACCACCTTCTTCAGCTGCTGCAACAGTACAGTCACCAATATCTGCTCCTGTGATGAAACTGCAACCCTCACTACTTTTTACCCATACGCCTGTTGTGAAACCTTCATCAGCTTCTATGCTTGTGCAGATTACTGTCACCTCACTTTCTTCTTCTGAGCAAGTGGTTGTAGCATCACTGTCCTTTTCAGAATGTGGTGCACCCTCAGCTCTTTCTCCTCCTGTACTAGTTGCCATTGCAGTGCTCTCAGTGATCTTTTCTGTGCTAGTTCCTATCACAGTGGCTGGAGTTTTTTGTAGGCTGCTGTACAATGAACTAGGTTTACTACTTCCTGCACTGGTACCTACAGCATTACTTTCATTTTTGTCTTCCATGCCAACCACATTGGTCCCTTCTTGCCCACTGGCAATAACAGAGCCTTTGAAAGTTTCCTCAGGAACTCCTTCAGGCACTAAAACAGAGGAAGACTGGATCATATAATCAGTGTCATGCACCTTGTTTTTTTCCACACTATCCATTGTGCTTCTTTCTCCCTTTGTGGAGGGATCTGTATTCAAGCACTCTCCCTCTTTTATTCTTAGGGTAAGTTCTTTTGTTGTTACATCTCCACGATCTTCAGTTATGTTAGACAACAAGTTTTCCTCTTTTCTTCTTAACTCCCTATCTTGAGAGCTTTCCGACTTTGCTGCTTCATTGTAATCTTGACATAACCCAGCTGTACCGTCTTCCACTGCCTGTTCACCAGACCGGGACACCTCATTATCTTTTTCTATACTGTTTGCCATGATGGTGGTGTCACCATCATCTTTCATGACAGAACTTGGCCCTGCACTATCTTGCTCCATGTATACAACCTGTGCTGTATCATTCTTCAAAAGGAAAGCATCTTCCAAAAAGGAAGTCCCATCTGAATTATGGCATTCTTTAGACATACTTCCTAAAGAATCTGTAAAATCCGAGATATCCATATCCATGGACTTTGCATCAGCAGCATCTTCCCTTGAAGAATTAATTGCTAAAGGAACATCATCTGAATTAGAATTTATCACAGTTTTTAAATTCTTTGGTCTTCTGCTATCTTTTGAAGCCTGATCTTTACTGGCCACATTCTTTAAGGTTCTACCACTTGTTTCATCCACAATGCTCATTTTAGAAGCCCCTTGTTTACTGGATCCTTGAGCCATAGAAGCTTTTTTGGACGAAGTGTCTAAGGCACCAACTTGTTTATTAGAAGTATCTTCTTGTTCAACAGTTTTTTCAGCTGCAGGCAGAAACTGCGATTCACAGGCTTCAGGATCTGCCAAGCTGTGTTTTAACTCCTTATTTGAAACAGAACGAGATACTTTTTGTTTTACTGCACACTTGGCATCTCTGGCTTGGAAAGAGTTTTGAATGTTTTTTCCTTCAATGTTAGATGCTTCCTGTGCTTTTGTTTTTTTCAAATCAAGTTCCATCAGCTCTTCCGCATGACCAGAATGCATGCCATCATGATTCATAGCTGCCTTTTGAGGGGCTGGAGCCTGGCTGCTTTCAGTTGTGCTAGCTGATTGCTTTTCCTCCTTAAGTAAATCTTGGTTTGATAAACTGCCTTTTCTGTTTTCACAGGATACTTTCTTGCTTTGTTTCTTATCCACTGCCACTGTGACATTTGACAATCTTTCATGCCCACTGTCCATTTCTTTAGTACCTTTATCTTCCAATTTGATGCTCTCGTCCTTCTTCTTTACTTCTTTGTTGCTGTGCTTTAAGTTTCTGCTTTTATGACCTTCAGCAGAGAACCTTCTTTCTAGTTTGGAATTACTTAAATCTTTATCACCTCTGTACTTCTCTTTTACAGAGCCTTTTTCTCCAGAATGTAACTTAACTCTGTGACTAAAGTCTTTTTGTGATCCCTGAGTTGACTGTGGGCCACTTCCAAGCTCAAACTCAGCACCACTATCCTCCAAACCTTTATCTTCATTTCTGGATTTGTGTTGTTTATCTGAATCATTGTCTTCCAGGCTCTTATCTTTGTCTAGTTTCTGTCCAGTGTCTTGTTTTGTTAATTCCTGTAATTCTGCTTCAGATGCTTTGAACTGTTTATTATGACTCTTTGACTTGGACTTTAACAAAATCTTGTCTTCTGCAAGGCTCTTAGATCTTCGTCTATCTTTATGAACACCATCTTCATGTTTTACATTACTATCAGAGTTAGTTGATTCTATTTCATGTTTATCGTCTGAGTAGCTTTCGCTTCTTCTATGTGATGCTGAAGCAGGTTGCTTTGAGGCACTTAGGGAATCCTTCTGTGGCTTAGAATCACTCAAGGACCTTTTGGTCTTGCATTCTGCCCTTGAGAGATGTCTGTCTTTTTTGTTTTCTTTCCTCAGTAATTCCTCAGCTTTTAAGGTTGATTCAGAAGGGTTTTTTCCATCCTTTCCTGTTACTGATACTTTCCGTTCACTTCGGTGTTTACTTTTTCTTTCACATTTGTCATCTGAGGAAACCTTTATTTGTTGATTATGTTTCTGGCCACCATCTTCTCCTTTCAAACTTCTCTCAAATGAATGAAGTTCAACATCTTCACCTGACTTGTGAATACCATCTCCTTTATATTTGTGCTTTAAAGAAAGTTTATCTTCTAAAGCAGTTCTTTCCTTCTCATTTTTATCTCTGTAAGACTTGGCTTCTTTTTTGGCAGAATTTCTCATATGTTGAATTTCTGTGTCAGTATCTTTTTTGGGGTGTTTTTCATTCTTAAATATGGATTTCTGCTTCTGTGGTTCTTCACTATTGACTTCTGCTTTATCCAGTTGTTTTTTTGGATCCCTTGTTTCATTGTCCTGCTGAGTTCCTTCAGCCTGAAGAGAAGTGGAGGTTCTTCTTTTATGTTCTTTTTCTGCCTTAGAATCACTTTTGCTTTCCTCAGTTGAATGCCCCCATTCTGAAAGTCTTCTAAGTTGTTTAGAGAATTCGTTTCTCCCATGATTGTGCTTCAATTCTTTGGAAGAATTTTTTTCACAAGTCTACAAAAGAGATTTTTTTATATATGTAAGTACATATTACACAGTTCCTTCACTTATGTGACTGAACAGAACTGGCAAGCACAAACTCTCGAAAAAAACAATACGCTAGGGAATACACTTAACGTTGTAATAAAAATTCACCTACAATAGAGTCAGTCAGAAAACAAAAATTGCCAGTTTCATTTCAACTATCTACTATTGTGGAAAAATCCAAAGCAAAAGAAGTAATCCTTAAGCAGCCTGTCTGAACTTTATTATCTTTTCTTCATAAGGTAATTTTTCTAAAATTACTTAAATTGATTTTTGAATAGACAATCACAATTTCAAGCACTCTGTAAGTTCCTTCAAATAACCATTATGCTGTCTGGTAGAACAAAACCGTAACTAAAAATTCAAAACAAAACACCACAACAAGACCTAAAAAAAATAAATCTAGACTTCTACTTGAACTTCCACCTTTTTTAATTTAAACAATGTTATTCATAGAATTCTTGCCATAAAAATTTTATTTCCTTTTGTGTTTGGAGCACAGTCAGTTTAACTTTCCAGTGAGAAGTTTAAACAGATCAAGCTGAAGTCTTTGCATATAAAAAACACTGCTCTTTCTTTAAAACCCAGCATACTTCACAGATTAGGGCTCAAACTGCATCTCAGGTTCTACTAGACATGCATCAACACTGAATATGCAGACCATATTTCAGTGGCTATTGGAATTCAAAAAACATTACTACAGTGATGTCAGATCACTAATACAACTGAAGGAACAGGCAGGGAAAAACTTACTAGTGAGAACAAATGCAATTGTATGCAGTTTGGTGCGGACATATGAAAGAGTACTATTAGAATTAAAAGGAAGATCATAAGGTTTATTTTTAAGAGACACCTACCTCATTTGTCTTTTGCATTTCTTTAGAATCTTCTTCACATGGCTCATTTTTCTTTCTGCAGCTATCTTCAGCATGCCTGAAATAGGTATTTGGACAACTTAATAAAGAACAATCAGTACCAGTCTAACATTACTTTGTAAAATTTCTGCTTTCACAAGAGCTGAGCACGAGAGAGAAATGCTCACTAAAAATACAGAAATAGAACATGATCACCAAACTTCTAACCAATTTGCCCAGGCTTTTTTTGCTTGTAAAATTATATATCAACTTCAAAAATACCCAGAATACAAGTGCTTTAAAGCAGTATTAGTATGACATTTGTACTTCTGTTGTCCCATAAAATGTGTCAGAGTTCTCCTTGCCCCATATTTACCTGAATGAGGACAGTTATGTACAAAGGTACGTATCTACATAAACATCAATCTAAAGATGAAGCCAACTTGACTCGCCTACTAGATGCACAAACATGTAAAAGGTCTCCATTCTCATGCCTTTAATACCATTCTGTGAAAAGCCACATGAAGACTCCTACTGCAGTCTGAGATGCCATGTATTTAAGCAGCTATAATTTTTCTGCCTGAATTCCACGCTTATTAGTAACAAAATTATGCAAATATTTTAAGAGAAAACTGTTAAAATGGATAAGGCTAAGTACAAAGTTGAAAAGAACCTTTCCAATCTGCAAAAACGAATATTCAAAACCTTAACTCCTATTGAGTAAATACTAAGTACCTTGAATCCCTTTTTCTTTTTCTGCTCAGGGCCACTTTTTTTTCCAAAAATTTCTGTTCTTTAAGCACATCCTTAATGCTGGTACCAGTAGTTTTTGACTCTACACTTTTTGATGAAGGTTCTTCTAAGTGCAAGCCACTTTTTCCTAAAATAATACACAAATGGTGAAATACATACACATAATTTATTAGTGTTTCAGCTATAAACATGACAAAACGGTACAGAGAGTACTAAAATGTAGCAGAGAATAGCAGTTATACAGGTGTTAATTGAGCCTAAGCAGTGTAATGGATATATGAAAAAGTGAAGAAGAAATTCCGTATTCATATTTTGCATTATAATTTTTTCTGTTACATCACTGTTGAGATGTTGGGTTACTAAGGGAAGGAAATGACTACAGACTTGTATGACCATTATTCAAAGCTGAATGTTTTATTCTATGGAGAATAAGTGAGAGCAGGGTGGTGTGGGCTACTCACAGTTCTTCTTCTCATACCTTTAGCATTCTGATTTCCAGTTTTTAGGGATTTTGTCTTTTCTGCAGCCTTCTGTTTACGTTTTTCTTCGAGTCTCTCTCTGTTAATTCGTCTTCTAAGGAGTCTTTCTTCTTTTTCTTTGGCCTAGAGATACAAAACCATGGAGAACAATTTAACATTAGGTCAAAGAACGTTCTTTGACTATAAATATAAGTCTAAACCCCATAGAAAACAAAACACTGCAGCTTAAGGCCAGCAAAAACATAAATACGCCTTAGAAATCATACAAAAGTTAATGGAACACTCTAATATTTTTGTGAGGCGAAATTAGCTGAGTTCCAGAATTTCACTGCCAATCAAGACTGCAGACTGAAGCTATGAGACTTTCTCAAAGAATGTATGTTTTATTTGTATGTATATACAATATATACACAACATATTTTATACACATGTATTATACATGTAACATAAATATATGTACCCGGCCAAAGGAGAAAATCTAAAAGAACTGCTGCTCCCTCTTCTCTGTGCTGGCCCTTCTGCCACAGAACAGAGTGCATGTGCTTTAATCTCTGTTTCCATTCCCAATGGCTGCAGACTTGCTACAAACTACTGATTTCATGGTCAGCAAGGACTATGTAAAGAGCTGGTGTAATGAAGTAGCCTCCAGTACTCAACACAAGCCTGATCTACTAAAAACCCCACTGAAGGCAGGCTGCAGGTACATATGGGTTACTTTTTTCATCCATATTTTATTTTGGGGGGAGGGGAAAGAGAGAGAACACACTGTCATTGCTTTCACTGCCAGAAGCCTTCAAACTATAATCAGCAGAGCAGAGTGCTGTGCTGGAGAGCAGACTGTGCCATACTGATGGAAACCTGAAGAAAGGGCAGCTATAATACAAGAGGAAAAAAATCCCTGAAAGGAGAAGAAACAGAAGACTCCCCCTCACACAAACCACCACCAAACCAGAAGTGGAATTTCTGCCCTAAAAAGTTTTAGGACCAGAATGTGAGCAGCAGAAAACCGCAGACTTACAATGGACTGACGGCGCTGTTCTACAGTTCGTTCATCATCAGAATCACTGAAGTATTTGGAGTACAGGAAAGGCTTGCGAACATAAGCATGGCGAACGGGCTTGGCTTTCCCGTCACTCAGCTCGTTAGCATGAGGCTTTGTCTTACTTTGACTGTTTTTCTCCTCTTCATCTAAAGAAACGTTAGTGAGCGTAGAGATATATTGATAAATTAGGGCAGTGCTTCCAACATAACTTTTGAGGAGGCAAAGCTACTCAGAATGTATTAACAATTATTTACTCTAAAACCATAAACAGTTAAAAAATTAAACCCTTTTAGCATCCAAATATCACTAGATTATGAAAAAAATCAAAGGTACATTCATGTGTTTGTGTGCATCATTCAGCCAAAAAATTGCATGACACAAACCTGGTAATAAACCAGGACACAACAACTGGGTTTACCCTCTTGCCTGTAATCCCACTGCCCATTTACATACAGTACTTAGTAGCTAGCTATGCATGAGAAGTCAATACAATTTCTGCTATGTATTAAATTATAATTCTCCCCACACCAAAAATATCGGTACAGTATTTGAGTACGTAAAAAGTAGTTGGCCTACTGAAATACATACACGAAACACACTGTTGGTTACACAGATATAAGTATTAATCAAGTAAATATAAATAAATCTATTTCAGTTCTATCAAGATTACTAGAAATAGTGCAATACTGTACTAATTATTTGTATTCCTGAAACATACTTGAGGTTTGTTTTCGTTTCATAAATAGTCATAACTGAACATAATCTGTCAAGTTTCAAAGTAAGACCAAAGCCAGAGAACAAGTAATTCAGTGCTTCTAAATTATATTTTGAGAGCAGAAAAGGTAACCTGTGAGCATACTAGAGAGAACTCATTCAGGTACTAAGGCATTCTGCATTATAAAGTGGAAAGTGTTATTAACCGCAGAAATCAGTTGGAAGTCTGTCCTAGATAGGGAGAACACAAAAAGGCAACACACTCAGTGAAGCAACTTGGTATTTCTGAACTTTTAAAGCTAGATCCATTGCTGCTCTTTCTACTGTGGCCAACTTCCGGAATACTAAAGCTCTAAACCCAACCTAATGTACAGAGTCAGCTACAGCCACTACCTCGGGGTCACAAAGCACTCCAGTGTTATACCAAGTTCATGGCAGAATGGAGAGGAAGAAACCCCACAGAACAGTGACATTCACCATTACGTGCGATTCTCATCTATGTAATACTGTAGCATAAAAAATATTTAGAATGTTTAGAATATACCAAACGATATTATATGAATAAAAATATTCAAAAAGTAAATCCACTACTCATCTTTTCCAACTGCACAAACACTATCCAGTTCGCATTCAAATTCTCTCTTACAGGTAAGTATAACATTGCAAACCCTCAAATTTATGATATGGTACACTCAACAAAAGTATTACAAACTCCTTATTGCTAGTTAACAATGTAATTATTTTACCACCTGATGTGATCTCCCCCTCTTCAGTACTGTCAGAAATTACAGGCTCCTCTTCGCTCTCCTCTTCAAAGGAAGAAAGGTCACTGGTATGGACAGAGCTGACCGTGATGTCACTGAGTACATCCATATCTGAATCTATTAACGCATTTTCTTGCAAAGGAAAAAGTAAAAACAAAGAGCTCTAAGGCAACACACTGAGTTTGTGAAACTTTTCTTACCAAAACATCAATTTTGTCACTAAGAACAAAACTACGTTAAGAGTTAGAAATAAGAAAACAAAATTTTAACACCTTAATAAAATAACCAGGCTAACTCTGGTTTACTCAAAACAAAAATCACTCTGAGGAAGAACTACGAACTTTAAATGAGGACTGAAATTATTGAGAGAACTTGCCAGATTAAGATGACCAATCACACACCTGAGGAATCAAAGGTCATCTGATTCCCAATTCAGGTACCTCAGCTAAGAGTCCAATTGTCACTAGCAGACAAGTTTGCCACAACTACCAGAAAACTTACATTCCAAACATACTGATTCCAAATATTCTAATTCAGCTCCTGAATAAACTTAAAAACCTTACTCCTTATCCACATTTTGAGGAAGAGCATTGCCCATACCATACCTTCTTTAGTGCTTTCAGCTGTTTTATGTTTATTGCTATTTTTTTCTGGAACTAACTGTTTCACTGGTTCCGACTCTTTTGCTTGCTTTTCTTCTTTTGACTTTGGAGTATCATCACTTTTCTTTGAATGATCAGACTTCTTGTCAAGCTTTTCCTTCTTTTCTTTTCTTCTTTCACTTTTTTCACTGCTGTCTGGTTTCTTGTCAGATTTATCCAATAATTTACTCTTTACCTCTTCACTTTCCTGTTGAATATCCTTACTTGTAAAAGTCAAAATATTAGTATCCTTTGCTGTTATTTTTATTTCTTCACTTTGGCAGGGAAGCTCATTTAAATCTTCACACTTTGCAAGTGTTTCAGCCCCTTCTCCAGAAAGGTCACAAATTGCTTTCTCTCTGTCTGGCAAGTCCTCCGCATTTCTCTCTTTATCAGTGCTACCATCCACACTCTGCTGAGATGAGAGTTTTTTTGCAAATTTGTCATTGTTCTTGGGATTTGAGGTCTCTGTTGAAGCCCTGGCAGCACTTGCTTCTTGGTTAAGAGAAGTTATTGTTTCCAAAATGGACATTGCATCACTAGCTACATTAGCACTTGGAACTGTAGCAGAGACACCTTGAATAGTAAAAAAGAACAGAGTTTTACTTCACCCTAGTTTCTGTAATTCTGTTGAGATAGAACATTAAACAAGTGAAAAGAAACAGAATAAGCACTCTCTATAAAATATTTATAATTAACTAAAATATTTGACAAATTTTGTCTTGAGAGATTTTGGTTTAAAAAAACAACCAAACAAAAAACTCCCAAGAAGTTGCATTCTTGTGGCAAACACTACGATTACTAGAGATTCATTTTGCTCTGTGACACACCACTGCTCCTGAGGTGTGCTAAAGAACATGGGGATTGTCAATGGCAAGGACATTCTGAACACAGTCCTTGTTCAACTTTACCAACATCCTAAGTAGGATGATGACTCTGGATAATAAATATACATATACAATAATATTCTACATATATGCACACAATGAAGGAGGAAATCAGTAGCTCACACCTCTAGTATCTCCATAAATGTCATGGAAGATCGACTCAGCATACTGACTATATAACAACAGGACTATCAGAACTATGTTATCACTTTTCTGTCATCTCAGAACCAGTTCTGAAGATGAATGACTAAGAGTTAACTGGACTAGCACTAAGAGTTGCAGCTGGCTTAGTAACCCACTTCACAGGAAAAAGGCTGGGATTTAAATAAAGGTTACAAATAGATGGATGGCTGTGGAGTCTCTTAGCATAGGAAAGAATGGACAATTACCTGCAGGAGCGTTTAGAAGTCAATACAGGTAATATTAGGACTTTAGCAATCCAAATTTTATGGCACACAGCAACGGCACACGTAACTGTCTATTAAGTAATTTTTTCCCTGTCTACCAATGAACAAGAAAGTTGCATCATTCTTCTCTTACAGCTATGTCTTATCTGATCCTATAATACTGAGACCAAGTTTTCTCCCCACAGTAAACTGATCCCTCATAATCTCATGACAGAGTGACGTGGTCATAACAGGGTGACATCTCTATTGCTTTCTACCTTTATACATAGACTAAGAGACAAATGCTATGGCACAGTGTCTAGAGCTCACCTTGCTAATATTGATACTAACAGTGTTATGGTGGTAGCAAACCTAGTCAATGATTCTGCTCTCTCAAACCCCATTTTTTTGTTAATAGACTGCTCAGAGAAATGGTAGAATACCTTGTACTGTAACAGAAGCATCTGCTTTCTCCTCACTTGGAGATGTACTGGGGCCTGCCTCCTCTTTGTGATTCAATGTGGCTAAAAATTCATGGACAGCTTTTTCCACCTGAGGTCTGAATGTGTGGTTGATCTTTGGGTCTACAACCTGAGAAATAATTCTGTCAATTCCCGATTCCAACATTCCAGACCTGGAACAAAGTTACATAAATTAGTATGAAAAATTAAGTTTCCAAGAATGTAGTAATGAAATATGATCATTGAGATGTGACATAAACACTCATGAGAACCTCCAATGAAGCACCAATGTTTTCTGAGCATCCCTACAGCTATGAATTTAGCCTGTGCCTTATCCATAAGAAAAAATGTGCTACAGAAACAAAACAGTCCAAGCACACAGAATTAACACAATAAGCAGCCTGTTGTTACATCATTACTGGTTACACCTACAAGTGTTATCTAACTGCAAAAACCATTTGTGGAAGAAATTTAGAAGAAACCCTATAGTATCAATTTCCACAGCATAAAGAGATGAATTATAGAAGGCATGAGGTATAAATAACTACTAAACCACTCATCACTACCCTAAGTTACTTTCTGCCCAGTATAAGGTGGCAAGTTCTGCAGCTTTATGGAATACACTTAATCTTCAGTAAAATAAAATAGAAAAGAAAACCCACAGCTATAAAGCTTATCTGAACAGACTCCTGTAGTCTTATGTGAGATGTATGCTACCTCTTGTCCTCATTGCTTCTTTAACAAGGAAAACTGCTCCCTTCCCTACAAACCAAACAGTCCTCAGTACAAGTTATCAACGGTACCACCACAGCGTGACAGAGTAAGTTTGTTCCCAATCCTTGGCTTAATCCAATTTAATGACCAAACTCATAGTGCTCTGAAGAAATTTCCTAATGTTTGTTATGAGTCTAACATTTGAGAAAAGACTGGAGGAATCTCCATGAAATAACGTAATATCAAGCTAAACTGTCTGACATAATTTTAACAAAAAAGCAATTCTTAAAACCTCTTCTCTGCCCAGCTAGATTTAAAACAATTTTTCTGTTTTGTGACTTTAGCTTTGTACTCTGCAGTTTAGTTTGTCACATACTTCTCCTTAAAACATAATAATTGCAATTTTATTAATACCTCTTTAAAACAGAAAGTAAAGGCACTCTTTAGCTAGAGGGTTATATTCCAAGCCAAAATCAAGGCTTCCACCCCCGCATAAACTTGGATCAGATCAAAGAACATCTCCAGTCTAATTCTGACTAATACTGATGGTGAGTTACTACCTCAAGTAATACCGCATTTTAAACACTGAGAGGGGGAAAAAAAAACCCACAACTTTTTCAGATGTTTCTTCGAAGAAAGCAGCCCACTTTACATTAACCCAGAGCCTTTGTCACCTATCACAGTACACAAGCATGTTCAGAGAAACCCCAGAACTGTCACTTACTTGAGAACCTGCTGTCTAATGTTATTTCTCAGCTGGTTTTTGTTGAGATGAGGACTCCAGGTATGAGTTGCCAAATGATTGGAAACAAAGTTGTCAACGCGCTGTCTCAAATTCTGGTAGGCAGGCTAGAAAGCAACAGCAGAGATTGGACTGGAAGGATTGTATAAGTGGTTGGTTATCCTTCCGTTGGCCAGGCTAGTACAGCTGGGAGCCCCGTCGAACCCCCTCGGTGCTCTGCAGGCGCAGCCGCTCCCGCAGCCTTGCGGCGATGGCAGCGCGTTAAACGCTGCCCTGCCAGACCCTGCGCGAACCAGGTGTGTGTGACCGTGCGTGCACGGCCGGCCGGCCCACGCTCCCCGCCGAACACGGGGCTCCGGCTTCGCCCCCGCGGCCGCGAGCGCAGCCGGAGCCCCGCGCGGGCCCAGCGGCCGCTCCGCACCTCCGAGCGCGGAGCGCGCTGCCCCGGGCCGGGCCCGTCCCCGACCTGCCGGAGCCCGGGGCGCCGAGACCCCCCGAGCCGCCGCTCCCACCCGTCCGCCCGCACCTTGGTGTCCACGTCGGCCAAGCAGTCGCGGCGGAACTGGTCGAAGAGCCCCTGGCTCTTGAGGTGGTTAACGATCATGGAGACCAGCTCGGGCTCGGCCGCGCCGCCCCCCGCGCCGGCCCCGGCCCCCGGCAGCGGCGGCGGCTGCTGAGGGGGCGGCGGCGGGGGCGGCGGAGGCTGGGGGTTGGTGGCCATGGGGGCGGCGGGGCGGCGGCTGCTGCCGGCGGTGCCGGCCGGGCCCCGGGACGGGGCTGCTCAGCGAGCAGCGGCGGCGCTGACCCCGGAAGCGGAAGGGGACGGCGGGAGGAAGCGGCGCGCGGCGCGGGGGGAGGCGGAGGCGCCGCCGCTGAGAGCGGCGCCATCGGCGCGGGACGAGCACTGGCGGGGCCGCGCGCAGCCGCCGCGGGCCCTGCACGGGGCGGGGGGGGGCGGATCCGCTCAGGGCCCCCGGGCCGGTGCGGCCCCGCTCCGCCGGGCCGAGGGGGGAGAGAAGAGGCCGCGGCGGCGCTCGGCTCCCGCCCGCCGAACCCACGGCCCCCCGCGCGGCGCGGCCGCCGCTGGGCGCTGCGGACACCGCGGGCGTGCCCCTCTCCCTAGCCGCCCCGACCGCCCGGCGCCGCTGCAGCGCGACCGGCGGCGACCGGCGGCCCCGCCCCGCGGCCCGCCCCTTCCTGCGCCGGCCGCCATCGCGGTGCGGGCGGTGCCGCGCGCTTCCTCCCTCGGGCGCGGGGCGGGGCCGCGCGGGGTCAGGGGCGGCGGGGCCGTGCGGACGCTGCTTGGGACGCCCGGGGGCTGTTCCTGGCTGATAACGGGACCTCCCGTGCCCCCCGGGCCTGCCTCAGGGGCCGCCCGCGCCGCACCGCTGGAGGAGGCGGTGATGGAAGATGATACTTAAAACACTTGAATTTCAGCTTGCCACCTTTACAGATCAGCGCATTCTCACGTGCTCTTGTAATAGAAATGCTTTCAGCCCACCTCTTGTTTCCTGGTTACCTTGTTAGGCGTTTTTTTTTTTTCATGTGCCTCAGTGTTATGGTCACATCTGTCCAATGTGCTGAGGCAAGGAAGATTCAGATCAGATATTAGAAAACATATTTTTCACTATTCGGGTGGGCAGGCATTGGGGTGGGTTATCCCGCGAGGTGGTGGAGTCACCGTCCCTGGAATTGTTTGAGGCATCTGGATCTGGTGCTGTGTGATACAATTTAACCTGTAGGCCCTGCTATATGTGTTTACAAACTGGTTATGACTACAGTTGCTTTTGCATTCTCTTTTAGGACAGTCTAATTTTACAATATTTTTCACATGTATTTAATATAAGAACTCTCAGCAAGTTTCTTAATATCTTCTAAATAAAGTAGATAACACATATTTTTTAGTTCCAGATGCAGTTCCTAAACTTCAGGCAACATTTAAATGTCTGAAGAAATACTAAGAAATGAGACAAACAGAAAGGAGATGTATATGATACTGTGGGAGCAAAAAGTTTACATGGCTGCAGGAGGAGGCTGGACAAGTAGATGAAAGTACAAGTCACAAAATTCAGCGAAGGTGCTTGTGGCCCAGAAGGCGCCTGCTCTGTGGGCTACTGGGGACTGGGAAGGTTTTTTTTTCTAGCTGTAGGCTTGCTTTTTGTCCTTGAATATGAGACAACTCTAAGGCTGGGCAGACCCACATCAGCCATTGCTGTCAGGTCAGCAAGCCACACAGCTTGTGATTTCAGATTAATGTATTTTTGTCTCAGGTTATAGTTGATTAACTGGGGACATAAATGGCATGATTATGCCTCATCTGAAGCAGAAATTCTGTTCCTTAATAGGAATAAAACACTATGATGAATTTGGAAATGTTGTTACTGCTAGTAGCGTAAGTAAAAAAAGCCACTGGCAACAGCTCACTCTTCCCTTTCTAGACAGTGCTGCAGAAATCTTATTCTATGGATGCCTACCACAGGCATCAAATTTGGAGTGGCCAACATGCCCAGCTGATTCTATGAGTGTTCATAGATTAAACTCTCTTGAAGTCAGTTCATACCACAATTGATAAAAGCAATAACTGAACTTGAAGGGTTAGTTGATGTTTTCTGGTTTTTGTGTTTCAGTGAAACACTTTCTTTGTTCGTGCTACGTATGAATGATATCTATAATGAATCTGAATTTATGAAGTATCTGAAATCCAGGTGACAGCTGGATTAAGAAAATAAAAAAAGAAGGTAAAAGTCCTTCACTTTGTGTGGGAGTCAAGGATTAATCTGAACAAGTTTGGTAGTGATAGGAGATGCCCTTCCTCTGTGATGAACTCTGTTGCAAAATTCTATGCTCTCCAAAGATAAAAGTATTGCTGTCAGTATTGAGATTACAAGGGTGATGTTCCTCTTTGACCACTGTAGTCTTTTACAGACAAGGGTACACAGAAAGTGGAGTTCTTTAGTAACATTTTGAGTTTTCTAATAAAAATAAAGACTTTTCACCAGGAATAACTGAAATGCCTGAGCAGATTCTTGGATAGTAAAAGCTCTAAAGCTGCCCAACACCAACAAGAGATCTGTCCTGGATGAATTGCTCACTTCTTCCTCTACATATGTGGTAATATGTCTGTGCCTTGTACCATCTGTGTTACCACTGTGGCTCCATTCTCTGAAGCTTATTTTATTTTAGTATGTAGCTTATTGGTATGTTGTTTGTTATGGCACGATAAACCCCAGAACTGTGGGTGCTAAATTGATTTGTTGTATAAATGTGCATTGCCTGATGCATATTTCATTTTTGCTTCTCCCTGTGCATAAACAATATACTTTTATGGTTGTCTCTAGTTAGAGAAAGCCTCAGATTTTCTGATGCTTACTGTTATGGGATTTTTCTAAAAAGGGCAAAATTATTATGCCTAGGAGCAGCACTAGTAATCACAACCTAGTCCACTCTGTTTTGGAGCAGCAGAGAAATGGTGCCAGCACTGCTGAGGTTTTATGCTTCATCAATAACAGCATATGTGGCTTCAGCTAAGTTGCAGCATGAAATGCTGTAGTTGCAAGACTGAAATGTAGCCAAGGCACAGACTGTACCTTCAGCTGTGATGTGATCGGAGCAATATCCATATCCTTACGTGGGAATAGTTGCAGTAGATAAAATGTTCTTGTACTGCCATGAATGGAGGATATGATTCTGTCACCCTTTTTTTTTTGGTATGTAAATAAGAACATTTGGATAAACTTGTTTAATAGCATGTGCTTGAAGTACTCTTTCTGGCAATGTCTTGGAGTGACTTTATGATGTGTATCCCATATCGCTGCCCTATGCCCACATGGCTTCACAACCATGTTTCTTTCCAGGTGTCAGTCACGTTTTTATTTGTTCAAACAAGTATATACATGTATTTATATTTTTTATTTGGCTGGCAAATAGGCCCTGTGTAAAATGTGAAGCTTGTTGGTTTAAGTGAATTATCTGTAGAACAGCAAAATGTATTTTGCTTCAATGGCAAGCTGCCTGTCCTAAGTGTTTTCCACAGGCAAGCCTTTGGCAAGTGCAGAAATGAAAACAGTGACTAGACAACATGTTTTAAAGTGATGAAAGGAAAGCTTTTATTTGGAGTAGGCTGTCATGACCTTGCACTGACACCTCTAGAACTTTTTGGTCACTTCTAAAGAGATTCCTTGAGCAGAACTAAGACTACCATGAGACCCTGATTCTCCCGCTGGAACTGAGTAGGATGATTGTTGTCAGTGATGCTTAAGTTCAGTAGAGACAGACATGTGGTGGCTCCTCAAATTGGCCAGTCAAATAGATAGACTGAAAAATACTTGTAAAAATACTAAAGTTTTCATGCTCAGTAGCTAATACTACTGGTTGTATTTGCTGGGAAGATGGTATGATTCAAGTTTGAGAAAAACTTTTGATGTCTTATAAGTCACTTTTCATCAACCTGCATTTTTTTAATACTTTTTTATTGATGTGCAGAGAAATTAACTCATCTTTGTTTATGTAACTTAACATGGTAGAAGCATTTAGTTACAGATCGGAGTATAACTTTATCTGAAAGGTTAGGATTATTTTTTCCAATGTCAGAACTTCAATGTGGCACCAAATTTGCACATAATGCTTTTTAAAGTGCATTATTTTGAAGGTACAGCTATGCCTCTTCTCCCTTTGTTTATTTTATGTCTCTGTTAAGGCCAAGAAATTGAGTTTCTGGATGTCTCAAGTTTTTTGAGATGAATAGAGCCTGTTTAGAGGATGACATTTGAGAGCAAAAAAGATTACTGTCACAAATAACTTTAATACACAGAGTTACTTGATTTGTTGGGGTTTTTTTGTTGTTGTTGTAACCAAGAAAGGAATCTTCAAGGGCAGATGGAGCCTTGACCTGCCTGTGAGAGGAAAGCCCATCCGTGTGGCCACGGCTGTGCCTGGTGGTCAATGCTTGTGCTGTTCCCTTTTATAGCAATGAGAGAAGGGACAGGCACACTACAGCTTCCTTAGCTCTTCACAAGCAATCAATGACTAATGGATGTAATACTGTTGGGATTGTTATTGGCACCTAAAGAGTTGGACATCTAATTCCTGCTAACGTGATTGATGATCTCAGCATATCTTTTTTTTTCCTTTTTTTTCCCTTGCCCTTTTTTTTCTTTTTTGAAATGTAGGTTCTTTCATGCTGAAGAAATACCACTTTATTTCTCCATTCTGGTGAAAAATGTTAGAATGAGTTACTGTGCTCTCTTTAATAGAGTTTTTACTTCAGTGTTTGTTTTTGACTGGAAAATACATGTTTTTGCTATTTGTGTACAGGGAGACAGAGAAAAACTTAATGGAAGCTTGTTCTCCAGAGAGAGCACAAGAGATTATACTCTCTTTCTACACTCTTTCAGTTTTGCCTAAATGTAATTTTAATGGTAAGGTAAAATGGTACAGCTTAAACATGAAAGCAGAGTGAGTGGATACACAAAAGCATGAGACCTTTTATATCAGCATTCTTTGCTGACTACAGCAAGGTGAAATCAAGGTGGAGGCATTGCTTAAATGGAATGCATGAAGCTTAAAGTAGAGCTGATGGACTGAATTTTGCTTTAATTTATACCTAGTGTAGGTCCATTGAAGTCAGCAGGGAGATGGATCAAAGCAGGACTTTGCTGCTAAATAATAGGGTGCTCAAAATTGCTCATGCCATCATTTCTGCAACCTTGGTTGTAATCCTCAAGTAAAAAATAGAGTTATTGTATATAGCGCAAATATAGTATTTTCTGTGGAAAATTTTTAAGGTGTTATTTAGGAAAATAACAAAAATTAAAAAAAATAATGTGGGCTTTTGTGTTGTTCTCTTGTGTTGGGGGTGCGAAAGGTCTGGAGGAATAGGAATGTTGAGTCACATTTCAACAGCATTCATTTAGGAGAGGTGGGGTGGAGGGAGGAAAGGAGATGGGTCATTTTGTTGCCGTTGACCTACCTTCTGTGCTTGGTTCCTGGTACTGCTGTGCAATTAAGAGAACGCTGTCCAAAGTCATTGGTAAGGTAGGGGTGTGTGGAAGGAGCTGGTGTGAAGGTGTTGTAGATGAAACATCGCCCTCCTGGGTCTGGCTGCAAATTGAGGCAGTAGCTCAGGTGCAATCAAGGGTGCACCCATTCCCAGTCTACTGCAGATCCCACTGGACACCCCAGCAGCATACCTGGCATCCTCGCCTGTCTTTCCGTCGAGGGGGCAGAGAGGAGAGTGTTGCCCACAGGAGGCTGGCCCCACTGTAAGTTCAGATGGAGTGTCTGAATGGGAGTTGAGATTTACTGCCTAGCCAGAGGAGTACCCCCAGACTATTGCACTTCAAGGGCTGCCCTTGGAACTTGTTCTGAAGAATGTGGAAAATGTGAGGGAAAAAAATCTTCAGCGAAACAGGAGAAATAATGATGCTTGCTCAAAATCTTTCCCCCTCACCTATTGATTTGCACAAAGATGATATGAATTTAATGTCTTTAAGATTTGTGCTTTTTGCCAGATTTCATTAAAATTGGCCAACCGTTTCAAAAGTTATGGGGCAGGGGTTGGAGAAGGGCTGACAAATAGTGAAATAATTGTTTTCTGGGGAAAAAAAATAACTGAAGCCTGGATCGACCATGATATATTGTAGGTGGAGATAACCAGCTCTGAAGCTATTCAGAGACCAGCTGCTTTCTGAATAGGAACTGATGTAGGAATCACACAAGGGGAAACAATCCCAGACTCATGCTGGGGAGTGTGAGAAGTGCAAGGTTTTCTATTTTATTTGTTTAACCAGAAGAGAATGGAAAGGCGAGGAGACGTATGAACTGAGGGCGCACTAGCCAGGTAACAAGAAGCCCGGAGGTCTGGCTGCACCCTCTGTGTCCGCAGCTCCAAGGAAGAGCGTGAGCTCCTCACCAGAAGGAGCTTGTCCTGGGCTAGGCTGTTGGTGTGTGCTGGCAGAGGCAAAGAACGAAGGAAGGGACGCTCCATATAGGTTCCACAAGCAGGTTTATTTGCAGGTGAAGGAACTAGAAACAAAGAGCCAATTTTTGAAGAGGGTCCAGGGATTTTATACTCCGGGCAGGAAAGACAGGGATAAAGGATCCAGCCAATGGGATAAGGTGAAGGAAGCGGGATTTACAATGAGGTGACCAATGGGAATAACTCAGAGGAGGGATTACAGAGAGTAGCCAATGGGGTGTCGAGTAGGACAGGAACTTCTAGAACTAATACATATTTAACTAAGGGAATGAATATTTACAAACTTATACATAAAATAGGGCGGGGAGAACAAGAACCAACCAACATAGAACATGTAAATAACTGCACCAAGGGGTGATGGGATCTCACCCTAACCACAGGACAGTCCTTAGACATTGGTGCATGACCACCAAAGATTGGCTTCCGATGTTTCATCTGGGGTCAGGGTGGCTGCAGCCACTTGCACCACCACAATTAACAGTATTACCAGTGCTAAGCCCCAACATCCAAGCATCCCAATTTTGATCATGCAGTAGGAAGAGAGGATTTTAAAAATTTATTCTCATGAATGTCTTGGGGTTTTTAGCTTTCATTTGCTTTTAGCAAAGTTTGAAACCTTCCTGAAATGGAGAAGTGTCATGTTTGCATCAGCAATGGGATTAGTAAAAATACATTTGTGCTCAGTAAAAAGGAGCTAGTGAGGCTCTAAAGGAGGAAGACAACTTTGGAAGAGCCTTTTTTTCCTGTTTTAAGGGTATGCTGGCTGGAAGGAGGATGGGTGGCTGAAGCAGCACTGCTGTGCAGAGCTGCTGGATCCAGCCGGCTTGGGTGCAGCCCCTTCTAAGAGGAGAGGGCAGGACTGCACTGTGTGCAGCCTCTTCTGCACCTCAGGTATCACAAATGTGGTTTTTTTTATATTTTATCTCTTCGTCTTTGTTGCTGTGTGTTAGTGATCATCACCTGACTGGCTTTGTTAATGTCATGCAGCTTGTTTAATAAAAGAAATTCTTAAGAGAGCAGCATTGCACTTCAGTGGATTTATTCTGTAGTTAGAAATGCAGATGCTTTGGTAGAGGGAAGGGAATGCTTCTGCATGCTGCAGGGGGACAAGGTGGTTTTTGGCTTGCTGAAAATGTATGTCAGGTTCGGAGGTTAGTAGCTGAGGTGTCTAACCTGAGAAATGAGAACAATTCTTCTTGGACCTCAGACTGCTCTGCTACCCTCAGGTGATACACACAGTGGGATGTTCTGCAATGTTTATCACTGATAACAAAATACTCTAGTCCTGCCAAGGCTGCTGGCATCAAAGGAAATGATGTAAAGTGGTGACAGTTTTCTCATTCTGGGTGTTGAGAAAAGATGAAAATTTGTTTCTTTGACTCTCCATAAGTCTGAATTCCTTTCCCAGGACTGTTTGATTTCTCTTGTGAGAAAACAGAGTCTGAAATTTTCCAGAGTTTTGATTGTATTTACTTCTGTCCGTTAAGGAAAAAAGCACTAGCTTCCAACTCTTCCTCCACTGAGACAGAATGAGCAATTGCCCACATTAGACAAGGACACTTTAGTCTTCCTTTCTTGATTTCTAAAGTAAAAAGGAGTGAGAAAATGAAGCTGTGTAGCTATTGAGAATGCTAAAGAGGAAAGGAGCTTCTCAGGACTGCTACCTCCAAATCAGTCTGTTAGATTGTCCCACAGTTTACCTATTCATATGAATAGAACAACTCCATATCCTGGGTTTGTGCCTCTCCTTGAGCTTGGAAGGTATTTTTTTCAACTTTTATTTCTGAGTGATTGTTAATATCAGTTTTATTAAAGAACTAATACAAAGGTCTCCCTGGCAAGATTTGGATTTTTTTTATTTTTATTTTTTTTTCTATTTAAAATGTCCTTCTGTGCTTGCTTGTTTCAGCCAAATTTGTGATTTACTGCTTGTTGAAAAGAGTCTGAAGAGACAAGCTTATAAAAAATATGATGTACACACACTGCCCATAAACTAAAATCCTATGCAGCATAACAGAACTTTCTTTACAAGCCTGCAATAAAGTATCTTGAGAGAGAAAGGGAGTCAGGAGAAAGATACATGAACTTTCAGAACTCAATAAGACTGGTAATAGTGAAAGTTTGTGAAGTCTGCCATTCCTGAAAAACATCTATAGCACTAGATAATGCCTTGTCTTTTCCTAACACAGTTCCATTGCTTGTGGTGGTAGAGTACTGCATGTAAATCAGACTGGAATTTTACCCTTATATAGCAGAGGAGGGAAGGACAGAGTTACCATATGCCAAATTTCTCTCTTTGCCTGAGGGAAGGATTAAAATAACTTATTAGACAAATAATCCAAAACTGTGGGACAGGTGAAAGTATTTCTAGATTCTCCTAGGATTGTATATTATAGATTACTCCTCTGCTTTTAAGCCAGGCAGAGTGAATAGGGAAGGGGGGGCCTCTAATGTCTCTTTTCTGTATAAAGCTATTCTCAGATTCTCATCCTGTCACAAAATAGCAAAGAGAACCTGCTAAGAATTTCAATGAACCAACCTTCCTTCCTTCCTTCCTTCCTTCCTTCCTTCCTTCCTTCCTTCCTTCCTTCCTTCCTTCCTTCCTTCCTTCCTTCCTTCCTTCCTTCCTTCCTTCCTTCCTTCCTTCCTTCCTTCCTTCTTTCTCCCTCACTCATCTCCTTTTTCTCTCTCTCCCCCCTCTCCATATCTTTTTAAACTCAAGTTTAACTGCAGTTAGAATTTGCTTCTCACAATTACATTCTGTTGAGATACTGCTCTGTGTACTTGTGACGCTATCTAAGATGGCTATTTGCACTAGCATATGAGCAAGCTAGGAAAATTCAAATAGTGTATTAAATGAACAGGGATTTTGGTAATTTAAAAATATTCATTTTACGCATTTTTGTGTCCTTTTGCTCTCAGGCAGACAAAGGAAACTGAAGTTATGGATACCAAAATTCTTCCATATATTCATCTAGGCTTATTCTATTTTTCATACCAGCTCCCCAAAGACACATTTGTATAAACAGAAGCATGCTAATTAAAATTGCCAGGGAATCATGATCTGTTAAAATTCTCAAAGCACAATTTTACTTTTAGCCTTCATATTGTGATTGTGTAAAAGAGCGAAGTTTCTCTTCGAGGTTTAACCATAATGAGGTGAAAATTTTTGTTAAGTATTTGCTATTTGGCTGCATGCTGCTCTTATCTCTGCTACCATGCACCTGATTTCCTTTTCTATCTTGCCTTTGTTCGTTTGTAAATCTCCAGCGGTCTTTCATGTTTCTTAAAGGACTGCAAAACTCATTAAAACTTTCCAATTGTTTATTTCCTTGTGCTTTCTCATTTAACCCTCTTTTCACAGTTCCTGCAGTTTGACATAAAATAACAAACTTTAAACAGTTCAGGCATACTACTGTCAGTACCAAAAGTATTTGCAGGTCTGTTTATTCCCAATATTTATTTCTTCTGCTGATGTATAGGCTTAGTTCTGTTGATTTTTTTTTTTTTCAATCTAGTGTCTTAATTTCCCAAACAAGGACCATTTAATTTCATTTCTTCCAGTCCTTAACAATGGTTTCTACATTTTTTCCCAGGATGACAGTTCTCTTATGGTTTTTCTCCTTGTGTCTTCTTCAAGATGCTGTATCGAAGTCTTCCATTGAGGACACCTCTGGAACTCAATAGCTACGTATATTTGAACCTTGTCTTTAGTGAAAGAAGCTCTCCAGTGTTTATACAAAGGGGCACTTTCCCTCCAATATCCAGAAAACTTCAATTTGTTGTTGAGGGAAGTGTTCCCACATTCTGTGTAAGAAGATATAGGCAGTAATCCACTGAGCTCATCCAACCTTCCTCAGTCCCAAATTCACCTTCACAACAAATCACTCTGTGCGGTGGTGTGTGACTTACACATTTTGGCAAGAGTCTGAAGCAGGCAGAATTCTTAGGCCCTTGTCAACAACACATAAAATAGCCAATTTGGGATTTTTGTGTGACTTCCTGCAAAATGGCAGCTCTGAGACAAACATCAACAGCTTCTTTAGTGGGTGATAAATCTGTTGGCTAGGAGGGAGGGCAGGAGGAAACAAGAGAGTAGATGGGTGAATGGCCAATAGGTACCTGTACAAAATAAGTTACTTGCTTAAAAGTCAAGAATACAAGTTAGCAGTGAGAGACCAGCAGGTTCAGTATATATGCTTGTGCCTGCAGCACAGAAAAGTTCTTTTCGCTTTAAGCATTATTGCAGCAACAATTTTTTCACAGTAATAAATTACTTTCTGATAATTTGCAAACTCCTGGTTTTGCTTAACATACAGCTTTGAATAGAATAGAATAGAATAGAATAAAATATCACTGTTGGAAGGGACCAACAAAAAACCCTCTCTCTTACTAGTTCAGGGTTGAACAAAAGTTAAGGCATGTTGTTTAGGGCACTGTCCAAAGGCCATTTAAACCCTGACAGGCTTCTGGCATTGACCACCACTCTGGGAAGCCTGTTCCAGTGTTTGGCCACCCTCTTGGTAAAGAAATGCTTGCTGATGTCTGGTCTGAACCTCCCCTGGCACAGCTTTGAGCCATTCCCATGTGTCCTGTCACTGGATACCTGGGAAAAGAGATCAACATCTCCCTCTCCACCTCCCCTCCTTGATGCTTTAGGTTTTAACTTTTATATTTTTCAAATCCTGTACTGCCTAGCATGTAACTCTGAAATTTCATATGGCCTGTTAGCTACTGTTCTCTCATGCTAGTTAGACATAACAAACCCTCTCTAGGTTTGCACTTCAAGGACACCTTGTTGTCCCAGGCCCCAATATATGTAAACTGAAGCTTTTGAGAGGAGGGGCAGGCTTGGGGTAATTACATCATTAACTGAAATTATAACTGGAGAATTAACCCTGATATGCAAATGGACCAAACTTATAGAAGTGTGAAAATCCTGTGACCCAGGGTCCGTCTTGGGTGGAGGCTTTTGGCTCCCGAGCTGTACCTTTGAAGGCCCTTCAAATAAATACCTACTTTTATTCTCTTAATCTTGTCTAGCCTCTGTTTTCAGGTAGCCACTTCAAGGTATCATACTCAGAAAGCTGCAGAGAGCAACGAGGTCGCCCCTCAGCCTCCTTTTCTCCAAACTAGACAAGCCCAGAGTCCTCAGCCACTCCTCCCAGGACATTCCTTCCAGCCCTTTCACCAGCTTTGTTACCCTCCTCTGGATGCATTCAGAGACCCGAACACCCCTCTTGAACAGTGGTGCCCAGCACAGCACGCAGCACTCCAGGTGAGGCCACCCCAGCACTGAGCAAAGCAGGACAGTCGCCTGTTTTGACCAGCTGCTTGTGCTGTGTTTGGTGCACCCCAGGACAGGGTTTGTCCTTGGTGCTGCCATGGCCACTGCTGGTTCACACTGAGATGCTGTTGGCCAGCACCCCCAGACCCTTCCTGCAGGGCTGCTCTCCAGCTGCTCCTGAGTTGTGGGAGAAAGGGAGGGATTCCTTAGGAGGGCTGGGAGTTCCTCATAGTTCCTACAGCGTGGTTTAATGCAGAGCTTGGGTGCTGATGACATGGTAATCGTCCACACAAGGTCTTTTGGGGCCATACGTAAGTAATCTCTCTCTAGATGTGCTCTAACTTTCTTTGTGTGGTTTGACTGTGTTCTTGGAGCCAGGCAGACTGATATGGCCCAGCTCTAGTGTCCAGTGGCCTCTTGCAATTGCCGCTGAGCACATCACGCTGCGTTTCCAGGCTGGAAAAATGTGACATTTTGCTTTCAATTTAACTCTGAATGAAAAAATCCAAAATCGAGGGGGGGGGAAGTAAAAAAGAAAAGAGAATACCAAAATTTATATTTCAGGTTTTATATTTTCACATGTTTCTAGTAGTGTGTACAATGCATGCCTTGTTGGAATAGACTGTTGTGTTTCAGAAAGAAAACAGAGCAAGTATTTCCTTGAGTATTTATTCTCTCTTGCCAGTATGGAAAGGAATTAGCAGCATAAACCAATGATGCCTGGTCTCCCTGGTAAAGCATGAGGCCCTGCTCTGATGTAGTTTGATTTCCTCCAGATTATCCAGCAGTGATTATTTTTGGTATTTAAGAGCTCTTGTTTGAAGCCTGCTTCTGTGGTTGAGGCATTTATAAGGTCCCCATGCATAACTTCGACCGAGCCTGGATGTCTCTGCGAGTCCTCGGCACTGCCCTGGGTTTGGCCAGGAGGTGGCAATCTCTACTTTCTGTCCGAACTTTGGGAAAGTTGTGCCCCCACAGCACCAATTCTGTGTTCAAAGAGCTGCGTCTGCTCTGCGTCGCGTATTCTGACTGGCAGCGTGTCGAGATCTCATTCCAAATCTCTCTTAACATTTGAATGCTTACTTAGTCATCAAAGTATTTCTAAACGCAGAACTTAGAAAGCCTATTGCTTTATAAGTCATAGTTGTTCCTTTCCCATTCCCAGCTCTCAATTACAGACAGAAACTCCCACAACTCAAAACTCAGCCATATAAATCGAGTTGTGTGTATCCTATCTTTTACTGTGAACCGCAGACATTAATTAATATGCCAGGTCTCAGACCTCATAAACTTCATGTTCAAACACCCAGACTTAATGTTACTTATCAATATTTTAAATTAATCTTGTAAACAGGTAATGGAATGACAAAAAAACCCAGGTATTTTCCATGTCTGTTGTTAAGTGTTTGCCTCACTTATTAGGTCCAAGCAATCTAATGTCCTTTCCTTGTGGAACAATTGGCCAGTAACTGTACCCAAGGTCAGCAAGTCCTTGAGCTCTCTGCTGTGTAAGTGGAGTGTTGCAAAGCAGATCTAAGGTTCTTTCATTACTGACATTCCCTCTCCCTGCCCCATTCTGAGACCTCCTTTGCATACCAAAATGTACAGCAAGTCATAGTTTCGTATGAAAATGAATGAATACTGTTGGTTTTTTTTTTTTTTTTTGCCTAATCTTTGTGGGATATTTGAATTTCTCTTTGAAATTGGGAGAGACATATGTATAAGTCTTTTCACAACAGGTATTTTGATCTTAGCCTTTCTGTCTGAGATACACAAGCAAGCTAAAATACCATGATTGCTTGTCTACTGGCAGTGTCAAGAAAAAATAGGGTTTTCATTGTTTAACTGCCATTTGCTCTGGACTATTAATACCTAGAATTTCCCATTTAAATACAGTCTGTATTCTGGCAGCTTGAGAAAATTTGATGAGGATTATTAGGAAATTAAGTTACAGTTAAGTTAAAAAATTATACTGAGGGCATGCAGGCAGTCCACCCGAACAAATGAACCTGCACAGATTTGTTCTGTCTGGTGATCAGAAGCAGAGTATGAAACCTTATTTTTGTTCAGTTAAAGACTTATGATGAGAGCTTTATGGAGTTTGTAGTTACAGCAGCAGATAAAGAAAAAAGTGCAGGTCATTACATTTTCTAGTGTAACTTCTCAAAGAGAGTTGCTTTTATAAGAACCTCACCTGCTTTGTTTATGACCTGCCTCAGTGCTCCACCAACACTTGGGTGTATCTCTGTTCTGCTTGTGACAATGACCGAGCATCTACTGGCAGCCTGGGAAGCGCTGCTGGCTTTCACCGCAGGCAGGCAGCTGGAGGTGTCATGCAGGAGCAGGGTCACCCATGTTTAGAGAGAAATAAGAGCATCCTGTTAGCCCTTGGCAGCCTGAAAATGCACCAGGTATTGTGTTGTCCTTGAGTTCTCATAGCTGTGCTGGGAGCTGCCTTGCAATTTCCATATTGTTCCTTAGGTAGTTGTTTCAGGTGCTTGGATGCCATGGTGACGACTCCTGTCAAGACAGATAAGTAGGAAGGGTTGCTGACTTAAAATCAGTGGGATATTCAGCCCTGGCATAACTGCTGTTCTGAGGCAGCACTTGAACAACAGATGTTTTAAATACACATTTTTGGCTAGAGAGGTTCTACAGTCTCTGTCCTCAGAGGTTTTCAAGGCCCAAGTAGCTAAATTCCTAAGCAACCTGGTCTGATCTCACAGCTGACCCAGCTTTGATAAGGAGGTTGGCCTGGAGCCTGCTGGAGGTCCCTTCCAGCCTGAGTTGCTGTGGTCATGCACATAGACCTCTGCAGTGCCTCCGGCCTTGAACTCAGCCAAGCCTTGCTGTGCCTCTACAAGTGCTGGCCCTAAGACGTCTGCAAGTGCTAGTCATTTCCAAGTTGTACTTCAGACAGCACTTAACCTTCAGTCGTTCTGTGAGCTGTTATCTCGTATTACTGTTGGGGAAACCATGAATTAGGTGACCCTGGCTGAAGCCCCAGGGAGGCCTCCATGAAGGCTGAGATCAAGATTTGGAAATGCAGCTGGAGAAGGAACCATTTTTCCACTCCAAATTCCTTTCCTGCTTTGTACCAGGCTGAAATCTGGACATTTCAAAGAAAAGATAAAGAAAGGCTTTTTTTTTTTTTAAATCAGATCCAAGAATAACCAATAACTGGGAGGTACGCTGACAGGACGTATATGAGACAAGGTTACCATCTCTGGGCCAATGAGACACACCATGGAATTTTTGACCATCAGATATTCTGGGTTTGCCTAGTCTTTTTATAGTGGTTACCAGAAGCTTTTACAGCTTTTACAAATTTATTTGGCTTTCTCCCTCCTCCATGCTTAAAAAAAAAATTATCTATCTATCTATGTAGTCCTATTACATTTTTCTGTTGTTGCTAACCTGGCTTTTTATCAGAACATACCTTTTGTTCAATTCCATAACCTCATCTAGTTGGGAAACACCAGCTCCTAATCATGAGCCGAAGCATTAGACAACATAGTCTCTTTTGCAAATGACATTGTTTGAACTGAGTGGCTGATGCAGGTGGAAATCACAGTTCACTCGAGCTAGGAACTCTGGTTATCAGTGAATGAAATCCAGACTCCACGGAGTCTAGCAGAATTTGCATTCAGTTGAATTAACAATCGTTAAACTCAGTCTTGTTCTCTTTGTAGTTGCTTACAGACATTTTATGCTGTAATCATTTCCTCTGAGGGTAAAAAGACAAAACATCCCTCTTATTGGAACAATTTGCCTGTAATGCAAAGCAGAACTACCCTAAAACAACTGCTCTTGACTTTTACACTTTTTTTTCCCTTAATTTTGTATTTTCCTTTCAAATGTCATCTTGGTACAAGAAATTTTCTTCAAAAAATTAAATAAAATAATAATAGTTATCATCATCATCATATCCTTATCATCATGGTCAGGCACAAATTCTGTCTAAGCAGTAGATCAGATTCAAAATCTAAGTCACAGCAGTGTTTCCCTTTTGAGAGTGTCAGGCTCCACAGAGATGTTTCAGAGTGTTGTGAGCTCCAACTAAATGTGCAATAAATGGCCAAAGGTTTTTCTCTGGTATTGGGACCTAAGAAAGACCAGTGAGGTGTGATAAAAGAGGCTCACAAAGAATAGATTGTGCTGGACTTCTCGCATGTCACCCCTTGATAAAAGCAAACTTTTGGTATGGTCTTGAAGTGAAAGCTGCTGGAGTAGAGACTACCTGATGGAACTGGAAGGCAGACATCATGGTAACAGTCATCAGTGCTGGAGAAAGAAGTACCAAAGAGATCAAATTAAATATTGTTCATGGGGCCATTCCTATTTATTTCCTTCATTAATACTTTCTTTGAAACATAGGGAACCATACTGGTTGGGCAACACTGTTCACACAGGAAGAGGCTGGGATATAGGATGGAAATGAGGACTGGAGTAAAAGAGATGACATTCATTAGCTCAAAATAAAATACTATTCAATTCTACTGTACCTGAAGTAGTTGTCATGAGGAAATGCTTGAGGGAGAGAAAGATCTAGGCATACTACCTAAATAGATCATGAATCCAGTTTTCTAAGATGATTAATCTGTAAAGAAACCACATGTTGTGTATTAAAAGAGGTGCTTCCAGGGAAGACAGGGAATCCTCCAGAAAAATTAAATCCTGAAAAGGAATATGGCTGTTCTGTATAGCTACATGGTCATAAATAGTTCTATGACTGGTTCAAAACACTCCTGTAGTTTCCCTTTAAAAGTAATGCCATTGAGAACTCAAGACCCAAGTTTTTGCAGAAAGCTTAATGGAGACAGTTGCCTGTGAAAAGGAGACAGATTTGCTCCGTGACTTACTAACCTTTTTTTAGAGCATATTCAGGAAACTTTGCAAGATGAGCCCTGCAGAGTTTCATGAAAATTTCTGTCCCACCGGAGAAGAGCAGCTTGGCTAAGCATGAGGTTCATTAACTTTTGGGTGACCTTTTCACAGTAGATACATGGCTGTTGCAGAAGCAGATAATGAAATGCTGATAATTTTGCAGAAAACATTCCATAAATGTGGCTAGAGGCATCAATATGAAATCTGAAGAAATAGGTTTCCTGCTCCTAACTTGGAGTTAAAAATGAAGCTGAATTCAAAGACAAATCAAATTGTGCAAGATTATTAATATGATTTAAAGAGAACCAGTGTTGTTGGAGGTTTTATTTTGTTCTTAGCATGGAGACATGGTATTTTCATTAAATGGATGAATAATAAATGGATTAACCTGTCAGGGAGGAAAATGGCATACTATGCTTAAATTCTGCAGCTATTTTGGGGAAGTTGACAAATGTGTGAGTGGAGATTAGGCTATTTTTCTTTTAACCCTTTCTTCTCCCTCCAGATAATGCCTGTAACTCCAAGTAGAAAAAACAAGTCAGGTGCCTGCAGAAGGGTAGGGTAACTGTGGATGTATATATATATTTTCTTTTAGTGGGAGCACTTGCTTGTAAATAGGAGGTCGCATATTGAGTCACCAGGGATTACAGGACCATAGGAACAGAGCATTCTGTGCTATGGCACATCTGATTATGTCCTCCTTGGGAAAAGGTGCCCAGGTTTCATTTTTTGGTAGGGCTTACCAGTTATAAGTATCTATCAGTACACCCCAAGGATTATTTTTGTCAAAAACTTAAAAATCCAAAGGAATCCCTTGGTTTGTATGATCAGAAAATGAGCATAAACAAACCAGAAATCCTTAAAATACACCAAATCTGCTGCAAATTGTATTTTTTAAATGCAACTATTTTCAACTAGAAAGGTTATTACAAATTGAAGAAGTGAGACCTCCAGCCCATTTTTTTGTTTGTGGTGGGTCTGGGAAAGGCTGAGAAATTCCAGACTGACTCATGAACATTTTTGTATACAGCTTCTCAGGAGTTCAAGCAAAGAAATACATTTGTCATCTTCTGGTCCTATAATAAGAAGTTTTGAAGAGCTATCCTCCACCAGTGAAATTCCATTAAAGGCATCATAAGTACACTTGAAGACTTTGTGTGTTTCAAGTTTGAGAGTTCAGAGGCCAGCTCTAACACTTGGTGAAGAAATACACAGGTCCTTAGGGAATGGATCTTTCTCTCTATATACCCCAGAATTATCATAATGAAAGCTTAGTATTTCCACTACTGTAAAATGAAATACCTACAGCCTGATTATAATCATATTACTATATTAAAAATATTTATATTTCTGCTTTTTAAAGTTAGTCTAAAATATATAGCTGATATCTCGATTCTAAAATAGAGACAATAATCAGAGGTGGGACTGAACCCAAGATAATTGGGTTGAAGCTCTGTGGATCAGCCTCCTCAGCCGATGTTTTCAAGCATGAAAACAATGGTTTTAAGATGGGAAGGAGAGGAAAGGGGATTATGGAAATCCCAGTGAGCTATCCTAGCTTTCACATTAGTTATTTGCTTTACTTTTCTAGAGTGTTTCTGTGGAGAAAACGGCTAAGAAGCATTGCAGGTGTCATCTTTTGTGATCAGAGCATGATCTGTAACTTGAATTAATTTAAGAATTAGTTATATAGTGATAATTGGCCTTTTATAACATTTTATCTGACTTGCTATTCTCCTAGGAACAATTTGGGTTGAATTGGTTGCAAAGAGTTAGTAGCCTTAGGGGGGGAGCCTGAAGCTTCCACTATTTCCTTCACAAGCATTTTTCTTGTTAGATTAAAGACTCATAAATTTTATAACTTCCTAATTCAGAGTTCTAAACTGCCATCTCAGAATATCGAAAACAAACTGAACTACATCCAGTGCCTGTGTAAATGTGCTCAGCCACAACTTAAGTTACTTGAATTTTCTTTGTGAAGTAGAGCAAGGGCAGATCTATATAGATGAATTCAATAAACCTGAGCCTCTCTGCCCTCACAGGTGGGCCGTATGGCAATGTTAGTAGCTTGGCCATTGGTTGCAGTGCTTTAAGCTTTGTCAGGATGCTCTGAAGATCGGAGATGGTTCATGTTCACACGATTCAAAGTTTTGTGAGTGAATTTTGGGGACTGGAAGGTAAACACGGGCCAAGCATTTACTTTGGGCTGTGTTTGTACCATGTGTTAAACCTCAGTTTGGGCTCTGGATGTTGGTCTAGCACCAGTACTGAAGCACTGGTATTCCTCCTCACCTGGGAAGGAACAGGTACCTCTAACACATATGATGCAGATGTAGGTTTTAGTATGGTAGAAACCTAGCTCCATACTGATTGTTGGTGCATATTTGTAGATCTGAAATTTGTTCTTTGCATTTTATTTCTTTTTCCTTCTTTACAACAAAAAATGATTATAGCCAAGGAGAATATTTAATGAAACTAAGCTGAATTCTGACTGTACTGAGTTATTCGCCAGGTTAGATCTCAGGGCAAGGACATTGTCTTTAGTGCAATGATAGATAGGTGTTTAACTTTTTTTTATTGCCTTAATTGTTATTTAAAATAATTCCTAGTTACTACCAGAATGAAATTCTTTAGGAATACTCATTGTTAAACACCTTCCTTAAAAGTTAGGAAAAAGGTGCACAGGAGATGTTAATATGATGAGTGCTACAAGCATACTTTATAAGTGCTTTGTGATGACATATCAAATGTCATTTGTGCATGGTGGCAGATACTTCTTCTTTAGTTTTAGGATACACCTGGAGTTGATCACAGACTCCTTAATGTGCCAGAGCAGGGAGGTGGTATTGAACTGGAAGTATAGGTGAGTGAATAGAGAATAGAAAGTCATCTAATACTGTGATGTCCTAATGGACAGGAGTTGGAGAAGACAGAAGAAAGCAGCAGGTGACTGTAAAAAATACAAATCCTATTTAGAAAAGGATTGTGGAGTTCTGCCACGTGTAAAAGGGTGCACGTGTGTTTTACAGTATTTGATTTATAGCAAAGAATGGAGGAAATTTTCTCTTTACCATCCATGACTCATTTTAGGAACTGAGAAAATGAAGTTCATTTTCCTTCTGGAAGTTGCTTCTTCACAGCTGAAAATCCTCCCTATGGCTCCCTCTTTGTTTCTGTTGCCCTCTGATTCTCATGCTCCAGATTGCAGCCTAGTTGCCTGGCTGAAACTGGAATTAGTCTTCTAACCACAAATAATGTCAGAGAGAATGAGGTTTCACAGTGTTGTAAACTTACACAGGCAGTGCCAGATGGCTTTTACAGTCCAGTTTGGCCCATGAGCGTTTGCTCGTGTGAGTGTGTGTGTATTTAAAAAAACAAAACCAAAATCTAGTAGCTGCTGGTAACTGGACCATCTGGTAGCTGTTCCATCCAGTATAATGTAATTTACTTTTTTGCTTTTCAGGCAGGTCTGTTTTTAAATGGCTTATTTTAATCACCAGAAAGCACATATGTGCCAGTCAGTCGTCTAGTAGATCCCAGCACTCTTCCCTCTATGTAGCCTCCTTCTGTCAGCTGGGGTTTTCCCCAAGATGCCACTCACACTGATATCAACTTTGTCTTTTCCCCTAGGCATCTTCCAGCTTTACATATGCAGTGCATTTTTTTTCCAGCAGAAAGCAGTTTCTGTCTCTATCATTTTGTCTTTGTAAGGACAAAGTCTATTCTTCCTAAATACTCATATCTTGTTCAGTCTTGCCATTGTTCAGCCTTATTCTCTCCTAGTGTGAGATCTGATCTCACCTGACCCCAATGAATGCTTAAAAAATGTAAACAGTGAAACCCAAGTTTCTTATAGCCTTCCCCCTGTGTAGCTGAGCTGGTTACAGAGCTGTGCAAGTCCCCAAAGCAGGTGCATGGAAAATCGTGCTTAACTGCCTTCATCAGTGGGGAAAAACATTTCAGTAAGCAGGTCAGGAGGAAGGCGTAAATGGCCATTGGCTAGATAGCTCGTTCTTGGTCATCCCTGAGCTCCTGAGGCTTTAGAAGGTGCTATTATTTAACTATTTATGCCCTTACTTAGTGGATTGAGTGGGATCCAGGGTCAGGAAAACAACTGCTAAACTCGATGTGCTTTCCAATTACTTCAACTATTTTCTCTTGCTTCTTCACATCGTATGTGCATTTAGTGTCCATGAGGTAGTGTTATTACACACTTCTTTCTGGTGGAAAAAGCTTCCAAAATGGGGATTCTGCTATTAATATTCATGTTAGTTTTTCCCAAATATATATAGAGAAAAGGACTGAAATTAGCTACCTGGTGTATGTGTGCAGATACCTTAGCCCTTTCTCATCTTTTAAAAGCACGACAGATTTCAGATTCTGCTTACCCTTTTAAGAAAACCACAGCTGTAGGAAATTTTGTTAATGTGGCACAGGGTAATCTGTGTTATCATTTTCTTTTCTTCCTGACTGTAATTTGTATAAGTGAAGTACTGGGAAGGGCTTTTAAACAGGGCTGTACCTTTGGTGTGCTCTCACCCTGCAGCATCCCTGCAGTCTTGGCGCTGGGCTGTGTGATGCAGAGGTTGTAATGCGCAGTGTTGCTCCTAAGATTTAAAAACTCTGCATTACAGCTCACCCGTAGGTTTGTGTGAACTCTATCTGCCACCCCAGTATATCCTTCTTAAACTAAAGGTGATTTCTAACCATGAGTGGGGTGGGTGGTGAGTTGAAGTAGAAAAACAAGAATATAGAATCCTTCATTTTTAGACAATCTCTGTAGGACAGCAGGTAATAATAATCTGAATTTGGTACTCTGCCAATATTTTCTCTGTTGTAATTTATGTAGTTTCATTTTAATACATTAAATTAATTCTTTAGCCTAGTCAAGTGATGAAACATTTCATTTGTTCACATGAAATGTATTTCATAATATGCATTTTTAATTTGTGCTTCCTCTGAAAAGCTAGCATGACTGTATATTCTGCCATTGCAAGCAGAAGTAAAATACATGGTTGCAGTTCAATGTTTTATTTTAAACTGTATGATATTGTATCTCTTCGTGTGAAGACAAAGTTCATGTTGAATGAATGCATGATTAGATAATTATCACTTGAAAAAAATATCCTAAGATAGAGCTGTATGAAGTCAGTGTTATAAAGAGGATTCTCAGCAACAATCTTCACTGTCATTAAAGAACCATGGCATTACTATGGAATAGGAATGCTTTGTTTTCTTATGCCTCACAGCATTGTCCAAGACAGTCAGCTGTGATCAAGAAATTGTATTGGGAACGTATTTTATCTATCACATTGTACCGCTATTGAGGCTGAAAATTATAGCTGATTGATTTACAGACAGGATTCATAGATATTTTCATTTATGAAAAATAGTATATCAGTAACTCCAAGAAAAATACATGTCCTGGTGCATTTACTGGCATCTGGAAGAAATCTATGGGCACAGGTCCATTGCTTTGTACAGGTGCGAGCTCTTGTCTAGCAACTGCATAGGTGCCTCCCTTTCATCAGTAGTTCATTCCAGTTTTAGAAGAGAAATCCAGTGGTGTGAGAAGCTACCAGTTTAAAAATGTGCTTCTACTGGTTTTGTGGTATTCATGAGCAAACCAGCAATGGTGCGTGACCCTAATGTATTGTCAATAACAGTTTCAAGACATAAAACCAAATTTTCTACATCCACTTTAATAGGGAGAACTGAAAGGGGAAATACGAGGTTCTGACTGCCTCTTTTTGCAAAACATGCAGAAAAAAGAGTCTACTCCAGATCTTAAATACATTCTTACACAAACAGCTCTCAAATGAAAGGTCTTAAAGTAATAATCACATCTATATTTGTTCGTCATATACAACTTTTCCAGAACTTGAAGAAGAAAACAGTATTTGGCAGATATATCTGTGCTTCCTTGCTGCTGTTTGTTTCAGCTGCATACAGGAACCCCAGAATAAAAGAAGCACCATGTAGCAGGATGTTATCTCTGATAAATATATAGGAAGCATGAAAAAGGTTGGCACGCTGACCATTCCAGCACTCTGCAGAAAACAACATGAACCTGCACAACACAGTATCTTTTCCCCAAACCAACCTGCAGAAGTCCAAATAAAATTCAGGGCTTTGAACTTCATGCTTCTGACCTCTGATGGCTGGGATTCAGTTTACACACAGTGTAAAACTGTGACAAGCTTTGTGATAAGGACTATGCTCAAAGTTTCTATGTCTCCAGCAAACAGAACTTCCTACAGATAAAGGTTATTTTGGCTGTGTTGGGAATAGAGGTTTCTTGGCAGCCTGTCTAAGATTAGACCAAGCACCCACAGCAGATGAGGATAATCACAAGCCTACTATCTTCTACCTCAAGTGCAAGTCTTTTTACTTGTCTAAGAGGCATAATTAAATGTAGACATGATGTGTAAACTCCTACCAAAACCAAACACTGAACACGTATACACATATGTGTATATGGTGTTTCAGGGGATGTGTGACTACTGTCTGTCATGTCACCCAGGACCTCAGCTAGAACAGCTGGAACAATAATGGCCCAGCCCAGCTGTAAAGCAAGACTAGAGGGACATAGCAAAGGGCACTGTCAGTAATAAACAGCATAAGAAGACTTGCTAAGGAAGAGAGCCTGTAGGGAATTGACTGTACTTAAAAGGAAGAGAATGAGAGAGTAATGCATAGTCTGGAAAAGAATACAAAGGAAGAGAGGCAGAAAACTCACCTCCATTCCTCAGTGAGTTGTTCCTTTTCCCACAACAGATCAATCATTTTGAAGAATACTTATTGAGTGTAATAAGGACAGGTCCAACAGAATGCTCAGAAATACCAGTGTGATTGGGGTATGAAAAGAAATAAGTGTGGGCAGGTTAATAAAGACTGACAGTGTGAGACATCAGTGGTTGTGACACCTGAAACTGCCTCTTTTGATAGTGACACTCAGTAGCTAAATTTTATTTTGCATGGTGGAGTGTTGCTGGTGGCAGTATCCCTTTTTACTCCTGTATGCATAGCAGATTCCTTCTCTTTCATCTCAGACCTCCTACCACTCAGACACTTTGTGCAGAATCTTGTTTTCCCGCTGAGCTCCCATGTTTGCTCCATGTTTCCAGACTTGGCTTTCCTCCCCCAAGACCCCACACTCATGCCTCTCTGCTCTTATGTTCCTTACAGCCTGGGTTCCACTCTGCAACCCCAGTGCTTCTGCTTTCCCTCACCCATGCTCTACAATACCCCTTCCCCCGCCATTCCCTGTGTCCCCAAGCTGGGATCTCCCTGCTTTCCCTGAGCCTCCTCATTGGGGTGTGAACCCCTGCAGGTCATGCAGAAACCCAGGGCACTGCTTTTGTCAGCAGATACATGGGGAAAAGCTGAGAAGGAAAAGCTGAAGAAGGAGATAGAAAGTAGCAGGTTTTACCTGCTCCCCAGAGCTGCCCCCATGCAGGCTCTTGGCACACCCACAGGATAGTGGTGATTTTAAATTTTTTTGTATTTCCAGAGGAGTTTCTATCATAACACAGATGACTAACCTGTTGTTATCCTTCTCACAGAAGAGCTTTCATATTCAGATGATAAAAATGCTGGAAAAATTTCTGACATTTCTATAATGAGGTATCATTCTGTTTCACATCCTAAGACAGTTTGAAAGAGGCAGACTATCAGTTATCTTCTGGGAAAATCCTACAGACAGTAGTTCAGGAATTTGTGTAACTATTTTACATAGTCTTCTGAGATTTTTTTCCTGCTGCATCCCTCCTTGCAGCTTCATGAGGGTGGTGCTTTGCCTAGTTTTCTCCTTTCTGTGTTTTTTTTCATCAACAGGAAGAAATGAAAAAAAAAGGTTAGCCCAAAAGAAATGTAAAAGGAATGTTCCTTTATCCCTTTGTGTATAAACAATACCATGCTTTATAAATGTCTTACTTTAAATTATGCAAGAAAGGGTTGATCCACTCCAGCAGTCACATCCCTATTTCATCCATTCTGTGGATGGTTAGAACAAGAGGAGCTGAAATCAAGCATTTCTTCCAGTGAATTACGAAGAATGTCGGTTCTGAGCCAGCAAGCTATAAAAATGAGCAAAATGATATAAGAACCTATTAGAGGTAGCAAGAGATAATGATGATAATATCCATAATGTACTGTTTCTGCCACTTCATTCTGTATTAGAGACTGTTGTTGAGAATGATCTGCCTCACCAGGTTCCTGTCTGTCCTGCTTCTCGCCTGGCTGCAGAGACTTGCCTGGCTCAGTGTACTGTTCACTGGCCAGACACAGTAAATCAGAACCACTCCAGTGAACCCACAGCAGCATGTGCTGGAGGTAGATGGTACAAAACTATACTTTTTCATACAGCATCTGCCAGATAAAGTTTCCAAGAGATGAACCGATAGCAGGGCCAGTCCTGGTGATGGCCCACAGCACTCTTTCCTGGTTGCATCCCCAGAAGAGAAAATGTTATCTTAAAGCTGTAATGGAAGCAGATAAACCTATTTTCTTTATTTTCTTAAGCCCTAGAACCAATTGTTTTCCTATCTGATTGTTTCAAAGTCAGTATTTTCTAAGGGGCTTGGTTCCATAGAAGCTGAGCTTCTCTATTTCTCCTGGGCAAGGCTGTGTGTGTATGTGCCATGTAGCATGCACACAATGATTACTTCTAATCAGAGAGGTTTTGCACTTATGTGTTGAGCACAGTCACACTGTGATCCAGGTATGTGTGCAGAATGTCCAGCAAAGACAGTGGATATAAGCAACAAAACCAAAATTGTCGAGCTCTCTGTGCAGACGTGCAGACGCTGTAGAGTCAATCCATGCAGTAGAAATTTACATTTGTCCAGGATTTCCACACAGCTGCAACCGCCACTTCTGACTGAATTTGCTAGGCACTTTGTCAAAATGATTATTTTCCTTTATTTTTTTTTTCCCAGGGCTAGTAGCAGCTCTATTCATTAATGGCCAGGCATCTCTGGAGGAGACCATTCAGCCCAAAGGTGTCACCAGCCCCCCCCAGGTGATCAAGAAAAGGGCAGAAATAAGGGAGAGAGTCTCCCACTGATGCCAAAATTTCCTCAAAAGGTGAACTTTGGTAGTAACTGAAAAACTCATTCTCTTGACTAACCTGGTATGAAATTCTTACAGGTTCTGTTAGGTAAAAGTCTGCTAGGAGAGTGTTTTGGTGACACTGACAGGGAGGTTATCTGAGATCAAGAGCTCACTGTACCTATGAAATTGGCTGGATTAGGGAGTTCCCCAAATACTTCAGCTCTCTAAGAGGCCACAAAAGCCCTAACTTGTTTTACTAAGATAAATTTGGATTACAGAAGACAGTTCCAGGAGAAGTTCTTTTATTTGCTTGCAATAGGCTGTTTTTCAGCCTATATTTCAATGTTTGTTGTATGCCAGGCATCCATTAGTTTTATCTTACATGCTTATAAAAACAAAGTAGGTTAGTTAAATACCTGTTTTGCAACAATGTAGCTATTCCAGTAGCATTTTCTTTAGCAAGAATTTCTAAGTGAAAATAATGCTTTTTGATGGTACTCATCTCCTCTCTCATCTACTTCATATTATGCAGGTAGCTCCACGCTTAAGCTCATAAATCCTGCAGAAACTTGGGATTATTCAAAAGAAACCTGTGACAACCTGGGAAAAAGTGCACTTGGTTAATAGCCTAGTCTTCATCTAGTCCACCTCTATGCTCAATAAAAATATAATATCCAAAGTACTATTCCTTTTGTGCAGATTCTCCAAAGCATTAGGGTAGCCCAGTGTTAAAGACTTAATTGTGGCAACCAAAGTGCTACTAAAGGTATCTCAGCACTGTAATGTTAAATGCTGCTATGTTATACCATGGTATGTATTTGAAAGCAGCTCGTGCTTACTTCTAGTTCAAGCATAATTTTGTATCATTGTTCTGAAAAGTAACCGTATTAACTTACAGTTAAGACCTTATCTTTAGAAGAGAGTAAAACAGAATGGGAAAGAAGCTTCTTTTAATTGCTGACCTGGCCAATTCTAGTTGAAGAAAAAAATAGAAAAATTTGACCAAATATGACCAGATTTTTAAAATTTATTTCTTTCATTTAAGTGAAATTTCAATGAGTATTTATTTTAGACACAATTGTTTCAAATCCAGCCTCATATTTATACAAAATCTACTGTAATATATTAAAGAAAAATGTAATTAGCATTAAAATGTATGTGACATTGGTATCCAGTCAGTCTGAAAGATAGTGAGAGAAAGCATGTTCATGCTTTATTTTGGTATTATTTGTTTCATAAGGGACATAAAAAGTATCATTAAGGTATGTATCATTAAATTCTGGATTTATGTCTCCTAATTGTCTGGCTAAAAGGGTCTTCACGTAAGCTGTGAATACAGGCTGTGTTTATATTACAGTATGTAGTACTGCAATACACTCCATGTTGCTCATACTCAGATGTCTACTCCAGCTGCAATCCAACTATGTCTGAGGGTAAACCCAGAGTTCTTCCTGCCCCTCTGCGTGCCCTGGCTGTTTCTTCAGGAGAACCTCAACCTGTGTGCAGGGAGAGCCCCAGGATTCCTCTGGGCTGATGACAGAGTGACCTGGACTACAGGACACCATGGATTGCACTGTGCTGCTGAACAGACATGTCCCAAATCCCTGAGAGAGACTCCTTGAGACAGTGAACTGTCTGACCTAAGGTATGTGTCCGAGAAGCATGGGATAAATTGTTCCCTGCAAGTGTTTCTCCTTGTGTTAACAATATCTCCTTGAATAGGCATTTAATTTTCAGGCAGTTGAAATTAGAGAAGGTGAAGCTCACCCTGACTGACTAACTGTGTTTGTTCAGTGGCGCACTGAAAGCATGAAAGAGACAAGATTGAAATACATGACTCTGCTGAGGTTTTATTGCCAGTGACTCACTGCTGGGTATCCTGGGGCTGGATGGTCCTGGTCTGAGAAATGGGCTGTGTAAGCATCAGGGATTTGAGTGCATTTCTCTTGACAGCCCCTGTGAATGATCCAAAGGGTGTGCTGTCTTCTGTGTTTGGGATACAGATTGCCAGGATGTGTGGCCTTGTGGGGCTGAACCAAGGAGACAGACGAGGGACCTTACAGTGCCAGTCCTGCTGGGAATTAGGTGTGAACTCAGTGCTGAGCTCTTCATTTCTGAGCATAGCTTTTCACCTAGAAGCAAAATATTGCATGCCCTGGGGACTTTACTATTTATTTGCAGCTGAAATGCCTCAGGACTAGATAAAAGCTTTAAAAATCTGTATTTTGGATGTGTACAGTTCTTGGGGGCTGAAGCCCTTAGGTTCTTTCTGGGAAGCTGCTGCAAGGGCAGTTAGTCTCTTGTGTTTCTTCTCCATCCCTGTGTAGTACCTGGCATTATTATCTTCTCACAGATCAGACCTGTGGAAACTTGTTGGAGTCCTTATAATAACCTCTTTATATCTTTTTGTCACCTGCAAATAAGTACTGACATTGCCTTTCACTGCTTGCAATCTGAAGCAATAAATCAAGTGCACTGTCACACAAATCCTCTTGGTTTTGTCACTGTCTGAATTCAGCTCAGACTGGATATTATTTCTGGTTTTAGACCAAATACAGCAATTAGATGCTTTCCACACTACTAATAATTTAAGACTTAAAAATATCTATCACTGTTACTGCAAATAAATGTTACCCAGTATGACCAATGCATGAATGACCTTTTAGGGTGGAGAGAAGCTGTAAGACAGAAAATAGTATGTTTTATCACAGGAGAGGCCAGCTACTAAAGGATGTGCAGACCCACATCAGTATCTAAAACTACTATTGGTTAGAGAGGATGATCTGATAAAACATGGACATTAAAAATGCCCTCAGTTGCTGTCCTGCTGGGTAAAGGCATTTCAAAAATCTAGTCACTGTACTTATGATGTGTCAGGACTTCTGGTACTCTGTTTCCCTGTACTATTCTGCTAATGCTTGGGAAAGGTGGCAGGGTAAAGCCATGGTGTCTTCAGCTATTCTGGACCAAATCCTGCAGCAGTGAGAGCCCGTGCTGTTTCCCTCAGGGTGGCACAGAGCAGCTGCAGTGTTTCCAATGTGTAATATCCTACGGAAGGGAGGCAACAACTGAAGAAGAATGCAGCCTATGTGTGTTTTGTTTGTCCAACTGAGTCACAGCCTGGATGTGGCAGTGTATCTGGTAGAGGCTGGGGGCTTTTTTCATGCATTCTTTTCTATCAAACATCTGTGGAACAAGATTAATATATTTAGCTGCTCTTCTATTTTTTTTTTTTTTAAGAAACGAATCCTTTCAACATGATTTCTGGTAGAATCACATTGCCTAATTTCCCATGTTTGAAGTGACCTTTTCCTTTGCTTCTTTCTAAATGAAATTACTGCAGATTCATTATTCATAGCATCAAGGCACAGAGACCCAGTTGTAGAAAGTCAGGAGGTTGCTTTCTTTGAACATCTTTTGAAATCCTCAGACTTAGCTTGTATATACCAATATCTCATGATAGTGTCAGGAACTTTGTTCTAGCAGAGTACAGTGTAGGCTGACTTGGGAAGGTTGGGAAGCTAACCATTACGGGTATGTGTTTCTGACTAAGCTGATAACCTTTTCCTCTGCCATGGTTAGTCCTTGATTAAAGTTTCTGGAAGCTCCACAGACTAGATAATCAACAAACATGCAAATCCTTGGCCATTAAAAATGCTAGCTTGCTTGTGGGTACACAGGTTTTGCAGTGACCGCCTTTTCCTGCTGAACGTAATTCTAGAGCTCAATTACTTTGTATCTGTGAAGAAAATCCAAATAGTGATTTCAAATGATGAATTATCGTAGTATTCATCTAGATATAACTGTATTAATGTTCTTTAGGTTTATTAGTATTCTCAGAGAGTAATATTCTTCAGTTTCAAGCAAATATATTCAAAGCTGCTTGTTTCCTACAGCACACTGATAAGAAAAGAAAATATCACCAGTTTCAGGATTTAGCTGAGAAGTTTGGTTCACATGAACAGTCACAGTCTTTGCATGAGGAATAGGCAAGCTTTTCTTCTTTTAATTTGTTTTCATCTCTTAGGAAATATTGGAGATGTGAGTAAGACTAGTGTGACGTTTTCAGTCTTCTAATAATAATATATATACATATGTATGACGTTTGTGTTAAGCTTTTCTTGGAGACTTCTGATGCAAAAGTGCAAGAAATTCCTCCAGATTTTTGTCCAGCACTGCAAGAAAATGTGTCTTTATTCACTTTTGCATTTGCAAAGTTAGGACTGTCTCATATGGGATTGTTTTTCTCACTTTCTAAGAAGAAAAAAAGCTAACTTAGATTACCCACAACATGTGTTAGAGATCTAACCCTGAGTTAGATGAAGAAGGGGCACCATTGCATAAACAGCCACTTCAAAAGTCCATTACAGTGAATTTTCTGTCTAGCAGGTCTGAATCAATTTTGGATACGTCTGACAATTAATGAAACCAGTTGATCATTATTGTACCAGCTTGATATTTTTTACTTAGTTCTGTTACACTGTGGTGATTTGACCCTGGCTGGATGCTGGATGCCCACCAAAGCCACTCTTTCACTGCTCTCCTCAAGTGGACAGGGAAGAGAAAATATAGTGAAAGGTTAGGAAGCTGAGATAAGGGCAGGGAGAGATCATTCATCAATTACCATCACCTCCATGGGCTGCAGGGGCACAGCTGCCTCACCATGGACCACAGGCTGCATGGGAATCTCTACTCCAGCAGCTGGAGCACCTCCTTCCCCTCCTGTTGCACTGAGCTTGGTGTCTGCAGAGCTGTTCCTCTCACATGTTCTCACTCCTCTCTTCTCTGGCTGCAATTACTTCTGCCCAATAACTTTTTTTCTTCTTAAAAATGTTATCCCAGAGGTGCTACCACCATCTCTGACTGGCTTGGCCTTGGCCATGGTGGGTCTGTCTTAGAGCCAGCTGGTATTGGCTCTGTTGGACATGAGGAGAGCTTACAGCAGCTTCACAGAGATGCCCCCCCTTCCATTACCAGAAATTTGCCCCACAGACCCAATGCATACATATATGTAAGTAAAGGTAACAGAATCTTTGCAATTTGTAACAAACTCACACCATTTATTTTTTATTTGTTGCTTAACATGGTGGGACCATGATAACTGTCACTCTTCTTACTTCTAACATACACAAAACTAGTAATATTATAATACAAAGAGAATTAAAACTGTTTTTGTGTGCCAAAGAAGTGACTGCTCATTTTTAATAAGCCATCTGTTTCATTTAGAAATTGGCTGTTTATAAATTTCCTTTAGTCAGCAAAATATTGGCTTCTTCTAGTAATATAGAGAAAACCCCACAGGATCCACTAATAAACTGTATTCTCTTTTCACTGTGAAAAAAGAAAAAAACAAAGATTGTAGAAGAAGTTACAGTGTGAGGCACAATATTTGTGGCCAGATGAAGCCATTGGGAATTGGAGGAAAGTGACAAACCTCACCAGCACCATGCTGGTGGGACACATGAGTGAGAAAAGGAAAGGAGAAGGGAATCTAACTCATTACAGTGATGGTGTGTATCTCCCAAGATACTTCCAGGTAGTTCCAGTAGAGTGCTCACAGAAGGAGGTTAAAAAAAAATACAATATTCAGTACTGAAATGGCTGTGAAAGTTTCTTGTTCTCGTGCCATTTTGGAGAGCAGGGGAGACACAGCAGAAGATCATATTTCAGTGGTTAACAGCTGAGTTTCCATGAGAGTTTTACTGGACAAAGGATACTGATGGTGTGTTCGGGAGGCTCCTGGTTCATGAAGTTTGCAGCACAAATAAGAGAGCATATACCAAAGAGGAATAAGATGTAAAGGGCAGGACCACAAGGGCTGAGAAGCAAAGAGGGGCTGCAAACATATTCACTTCTTATCAAAGGGAAGGCTGAGAGATGGGCTTGAAGAAAGGGTGCTTAAGGCATAACAAAGATGCCACATGGTTCTTCACCAAGGCTCTTGCTGAGGATTTTCAGTCTTGCTGAGAAAGGCATAACAAGATGACTGCAAATTGACATTAGATAAAATGAGTCCCAAAGAAGATGCAGTTTTTTAGCAGGGAGAAAAGGAATAATTTATCAAGGAGTGTGGTAAATTTGGCATTTCTTGATGTGTTTATGGCAAAAGTAAAGTACATCTTTTAGGAGAATATTTAATCAAGCACTCAAAAGAAGTTATACAACTTGGTTGTGCAATGGGTTTTGCAGTGTGGTTGTGATTATTTTTCCTTGATTTTGGAGCCAATGAATATATGAAGTTCCCCATTTATTTTCTTTCACAGAAGGAGAATAAAAACCCCTGCATTGTCCCAGCATATTCATTGCTACTGCTGTTCTGCATTAAGAAATGCCTTTAACAAAATCTCATTATTTAGAGTTTCTGACAGTTGCCTGCAGTGGTCAGACTTTATTCCCTTTCAGTACAGATTTGTCTGAAAATACTTAGTTTGAGACTGGTTGGGGGTGGCAATTATTTGCTCTTGAAAGTTAATATCATTCTTTATGATTGTTCTGTGCATGCTTTCCACATGGTCAGGGTCTGCCATTTTTGGGGCAGAGAGGGTGTCCTGTGCCTCAAGTCCTGTGCTGTGCATCCCCTCCTGTGAGAGCCCCTGAATGTCCCTGAATGTCACCCTGGTGCTCTGCTTCTGGTGCTCTCCTACTGTTTGTAGCACAAAGGGTGCTGGTATCTGGACAGCCCATGCAGTGCTCTTGCAGGGTCACAGGGAAGCACTGACCTGCAGGGCATGACCACTTGGCCACTCACTTACTGAGGTACTTGAGGCCAAACGAAGGTACTGGACAAAGCAAAATAAGTGAAGTCCTTCCAACTTTGTAGTATAGGAAGGCAAAGAAAATTGTGTTTGTCTGTTCTGGCCACAATGAAGTGACAAGATATTCATAACATTTTAAAAGGTGTAGTGGTCTCATAACAGAATATGTAATTCCAGTCCTCCTATAAAACTACCCAAGATGCAGAAAAACTTACGGAAAGTAGATTAATCTGTTAACTTTATAGGTTTTGGAAGTAATTTCAATAAAATCCTCTTGGTTTCTTTATTATACTAGAATCTTCCCTAAAGAAATTGGTATTTTATTATGATGTTTGTCTTGGACTTTCAAGAATTGCAGTTTTAATGTACGCAATTACTTTTGTTATTAAAAAAGTCAGAAAGAAACCTGATTAACATGTTAGAAATTCTGACTGTACTATCCAAACAATTCCACTTGGTTAGCAGAAAAATTTGGATCCAAATTTTACTGGCAGCCAGCAGACTTGTAATTGGGTTAAAAATAAGCAGGGAATTAGTTAAAAAAAAAAAACAAACCAAAAAACCTAAATAATTTACTCATGCCTCTGTACATTTTGTGCCATAATATAGTCTGATTTGAAGGTTTATTTCTTTTTTATTCTGAAGCGGCTTTGATAAAATTCATATGGTAGATGACACCCTTGTTCTGCTGTGGGAAATGTGGGAAATCAAGTTCAAAATTCCCTTACTGCAATACTTTTGGGAAAGCAAGAAGCCAGGCAATAGCAAAAGGAAGATCTTGAATGCTACCTTAATTTAGACGTATGCTGTAACAGATACGTTAATTTAAATACTTTCCACAATGCAATTGATTTCTTTATTGAATGTGAATCTTAATAAATCATGCCTGGTAACATAGCCCATTAAATGAGATGCACAATGTGGCCAATTTAATGTTCTCCTAGGAGCTGGGTGGAATTTTGGCCCCATGGAAGTCAGTGGGAGTTCTGCCACTGGCTGCAGAAGGTCCATTTTTTTCACAGCAGTTTTGAATGTGCGTGACTAGTGTGCTTGATTTTCAACCTTAATGTTTGGTTTTGCACTTACATTGGAAAAGAACATTTTAAATCCTATCAGGAAGGAAGCCAATGCATGTTCTTAAACCTTTGGTATTATTTCCTTTGGAAGAACTAGGCAGAGAATAATATGTATTTTTTTTTTTTATCTGATGGCAATATGCTGTACTGAAATGAAAAGCATTTCAACCTAAATTCAATTTGATGTTTTCATACGTATGTGTTTGTGAGCATGTGTATGCTACTGACGTTATTTCCTATTGACTTAAGATACAGTTAAATATGGGTGACAGGCACGATAGGACTTTCTTTGTAAACCTTTGCTCATTAGGAATTGAAGGCTGGTAAGAAAATCTCTCCCTTCTTCAGTTCCTTTTTGGTCTCTGGAAATTCACAGCAGATGGCCTCAGTTCTCTCGTTTGCACCATTCTGACTTCACTGACTTAGATCGTAGTAAATCCTGATTATCCAGCTATGAAAGTGGGACCAGGACCAGCATTTTGGCAACTGGCTCTGACTATAAAAACGAGAACTCAGTACAAAGCAGCAGTTTGTGACTCTAATGAAACCTATGGGATTTTTGCTGTTTACTTCATTGGAATCTGGATGTCACCAAAATGTGGTGTTCTTCTGTAGTCACCTCCATTCATGTTCTGGTAATGAGTGATGGATAAAATATCCCAGGCGAACAAAAAATGAAAAAAGACATCACTTGCCAGTTGTAGAGCAACCTGGTGTAATTAGGATTTGCAACCTTTGCAAAAGTGGGTTTTGTTTGTGTGATTTTTCACTTCTGTGAGGGGGCAGCAGTGAAATCTATGCCCAACGTACCATAGGCAAAGACCTGATCTGACTAAATAGAACAGCGGATTTAATTTCCATTTTGTGTAGGAGATATTTAGCATCTCTGCTAAGCTGTAATATGGCACTGTGCTGAAATCCATAAATGCATAACTTTCCTAAACTGCAAATTTAGTTATACTGAATTTGCTAGGTTTCCATAAAATTGCTGTAGAAGCTTTGTGGCAACAGCATTCTACATAAATGCAATTTGCAGGTTTGTCACTTTTTCAGCTGTATTTTCCATCCTTCTCATCTTTGTGTTACGGAGAGATACTGACTTTGTGGAATCACTGCAGAAAGTTATAAATGATGTATGAAATGAGAAATCCCTGCTCAGAGCACAGAACTTAATCTATGCTATTTGCTGTGAAAGTCAGCTCAGCTGCAAGCAGAAAAGCCCACCAAATCCAGAAGCTACAGACTAAGAAAACTAAAGCAGACTCTAAGTATTTTTTTTTCACTTTGTACCTGGGATAAGCCAGGGCATGGTACTGCAAGCTGCAGAAGGTCATGGGGAGGGCAGACATTCACAGCTTGGGTGTGCTGAGATGTTCTACACAGGCTGTGGGTTGAGGAGACCCTCCTTAGCTGAGAGAGGAATTTCTGTGCCTGTGCTTCAGTGGGAAGAGGGGATACAGAGAAGCTGCAGAAGAGGCAGTGGGCTTAATTCCCCCGACACTACATGGCCACTAATGAAACAATACTATAAAATGCCCCAGGATTTTTCAAGTTGAAGTGTCTGTGTGTGTAGTGCTTACAGCACTTGTGTAGGATCACTTGTCAGCACAACACAGTTTATCTCACCTTGTTGGATGCACAGAATCCACAGCTACTGCTGCCATCCTGTAGGATCCAACCCACTGGAGAAGTAGGTGCTGCAAGAGCAAAAAGTAATCCTGAAAGGATGCAGTGATTTCTCTCTCCTCACCCATAGATTTTTTAGACTCCTGCCTAAAATCTGCAATTCTGTGCTAGAGTTAGGGAGGTTACTGTTAGCTGATTGTGTCTTTCTGTAAAGAGGGTATTTTTTGCGGTTGTCTAAAACTTTGTTCTCCATGAAAGTTGCTTTGGCAGAAAGATACATTAGCCCTGCCTATGAATAGGAACAATCAGCCATTTTGTGGTACAAACAGCTTGCAAGTAACTTTAGTGCTTCTTAAGAAACAAACATCTCTGCCAAACATTTGTAGTGGGGAATGCAATATACAGGTAAGAGCAAGCTTTGGCTTATCACACTGTTTATTTCCCTTGTTCTCTCTACTCTGCTGTGAACTCCTTGTCCATTGTGGATATCTGCTGAGAAGGATGGTGAGGGGAACTTCAACTTCCGTAATCCCAGATTCAGACCTGGGCAGGAAGAGAGAGCAGCAGGTCACAGGCTGAAGTGGTCAGATTCTGACCTTGGCTTTGGTAAGAAACTTTTCTGGGAAGCTGTCTCTGCTGATGCCCATAGTTGCTTACTGCAGGGCTGTCTGTGGCTGCAGACTCCTTCAGTAGCTGCTGTGAATCCCAGAGCAGCCTCGAGTCCTGAAGGATGAAGTGTTTAAATGTGTGCAGAGGGTCAACTTGGAAAGACCAGGATTTATTTACAGGACAGTTGGCCTGCAGTCTAGCACACAGAGCTACTGCTTATATCCTAGGTAAAATAGATGACTTTGCACTTGGCAAGTGCTACAGATATTGCTAAAGAGGTGTTTCTTGGCTCATTCATTCCTCTGCAAGGTGCAGAGGAACTGTGGCAGCTATATAAAGAGTTTGGGGAAAAATAGAGACACATGAGTAATGGAGTAGTAAAACTCAGTTTAGCTCCTTAGCACTTGCAAACTCACAGCCAAGCCCTGCGGCCTTAACTTGGGAAAAAAAAATTATCTGGAGAAATCAAAGGGAGTTTTAACTTAGAAAGCCACTCTACTACTTGCTTATTCTAGGGGTAGGTGTTCAGCAGCAAAGTTCCCTTTCTTTGGCTATACGGGCTATGACTAGGGGCAAGTATCTCCTCTTAGTATCACTAGTGATGCAAAATTAATCAGAAACACAATTCTAACAGTTAGAAAAATCTGCCATATTATTAGAAACAGCTTCTAAAATGCTGGACAAAACTATAATCAACTGCTAAAGCACGTCTTGGGGAACTAAAGGGGTTTATAAATAATCATTAGAATAAACTGCTCCCTGCCGTGAGGCACATCTCTTATTATGTCTGCTATGTCCCTTTCGGCTTTCTCAGTGCATCACCAAGCATGGATTAAGGTCAAATAAATTTAGGATGAGTGAACACAACAGTCTTGCCTAAGTTTCTAAAAATGTGAAGGACACAATATTGTGAGTGAACAAGTGCAATGTATTCAATTCCACTAAAATACTCAGATTTCAACTGGTTCATTAGACCCTTTCTCAAGAAAAATATATTCCCAACATCACTATGCCAATAACTACACCTATATAATGTTTAGAATAATCCATATAATTAATATAATGAGGAATAAATGTGGTGGAAGTGAATATGCATCCTCATATTTTTAAAGTACTTTACTGTTCATATTTTTTTTTTGTATTTGAAATTATATCAGTTTTATCAGGAGATACTCCAGGTCTGAGCAAGAAAGCAATATGTTACATAATATAATTCTCATGTTTATTGACATTTCTCTTAAAAGTTAGACTCCTAAACCAGCTTTTTATTGTGTGTGCATTTTTTTTCCAGTGTGATGTGGTTTTTGACTCCCTTACAACCATGGCATTAATGCCCATTCTAACTTTTAGCTTAAATAGATCCTCCTGATGCTTATCCTTAGAAGTGTTTCCAGAAAGCAGCTATCTCCTGGTCACTGGCTTGCTAAAGCCAGGCTTGTTCACCTCCTACTCTAGAAGAGACTCTGCTCTCCAGATGGGATGATGTGAAGCTGGTGGAGGATGCCTATGGGAAGTGCCTTCAGCAACACCAGAGCTGAAGGAGGGAGGTCTTAGTCTATACTGAAGGAGGATGACAAACCTGACAGCCATGTGGAGAGAATGCTGACCAAACCTGAAAAATTAAACTTGATCAGAAAACATAGATTAATTAGGTGCAAGGAAAGCTGGTGGGAGCTTCCACAAACCTAGGCAGAGAGAAATAAAGCACTAGAAGGGGAAAAGAAATGAATGCGAGCAGGGCAAGGTGTCAGCTGCAAGCAGAAGGAAACCTGTTTCAGTCTCTGCAGTAAAGAAGAGTGCAGTTTCCCCAAACAAGAAGCCTCCAGACGGCTCCCTGGGCTTCCTTAGCATGGGCAGAGGGACACTTCCGTATGGCAGCACGCTCTCTGTGCAGAGAGGAAACCGCAGGCTCCCCCAAGGAAGGCAGTCATTACTTGCAGCCTGTCTCTGTTCTCGGGCACTGTGCTGAATGCAGTCTCCGTTCTGTGCTGCTTTTCAGCCTCGCTTCTGAGCTTTGTCTTCCGAGCTTTTGCTGACCTCCTACGTATTTCGTGTTATCCTCTGGTTTCTCAACTGATGTTATTATTGATGTACCAGGATTTTTTTGAGAATAGAGTCTGCATGTTTTTTATAGCTCAGTCTTGCATTTTATAATGGGTACCGCAGTGAGCAGTTGTTAACTGTAGATGCTGTTGTCTGTTCAGCAAATTACAACAGTTTTTTCGGCAGTTTCTAGTAGCCAGAGTGGTTAAGGTGCATAGCTAAAAACTATCCCATGCTATAGACAAAGACCAATAATGTTTCCAGTGTTTGTTTGGACTGTTGTTTTGTTTTAGATTAGTAAAATCTACTTTATGATTTCGACGGTAGAAAGGGAACTGATTGCAATAAAAGCAGAACAAGATTTATAGCATGTTCTTATAAATAAAGGCACGCTGCTCTGCCAAATTATGTAAGATGTGGCATGACACATTTTTCTGTTCCTCTCATAATCTATGGTGCCATATGGACTTAAAAAAATAGGACTATTATATGGATTTCTGCAGCATAATTGGCATTGACACTTGTATTGATTGAATAAATGAAATAACATGCACAGTTCTGACAATCTTTGCAGATTTGTAAGATTACAGACGTGATGGTTCTATGTCAGCAAAAAAGTCTTTAGGAATTTAAAATGAAGCCACAGCCAGTTCATTAATATACATATGTTTGAAATTGTAGCCCTAACAATTGAGTTCTCTGCAGTGAATGCTATAATATATATTGTCGTGAGCTATATGCCCTCAGATCATTTCTGTGAATTACAAGAAAATTATGGAGTGGAGAACATTTTATTATTGTGCTTTTCATCCAGGGATACAGCCTTTCACTGATGAAAATTGAAAACACTGAAAATTAAAATGTAAATGCATTTATCAAAAGAAGAGGAAAAAATTGAATCCTGAACTTTAACTGCTTTTGCATTTTACTTCCTCAAAAAGCAATTTTGATATTTACATCTCAAAAGCACAAGTAGTTAGACTCTGTAATATCTATTTGGATTCTTACTAATAAGTGGTTTTTTGTTGCTGGGGGTCTGAAGATCTGTTTTAGTAAAACAGCATGGAAAGCTGTGTGGGTGTTTATTTGTGTATGTGCATATTCTGAGAGACAAACAAAATAATTATACATCTATTTAATGTTTCTCTCCTTTCTGTTAAACACGTTGTTTTGTGTTTTTTACAGGTCAATGCCACATTACAAAGGATGTGAGTTACTCATGTCTTTGTAGGGAAGAAAGAAAAGACAGGGAGCAATGCACACTCGAAGCTCTTTCCATGAAATTTAGCACTTAATAGACAGAAAAAATGCATAATTTAAGATTTATTTAAGGTGAATTTTTTTTTCATTTTAGTTTCAAAAAATATGTATTGTTCTTTTGGTTGGCATCCTGACTTAACCCAAGGATATGTTAACAGCCCCTAAGAAGAAGCTTGTCCATATGCTGAAGAAGACTGTGGGCTCGGTTTTCTGCAGAGGAAGAGTGCTGCATGAAGCATGGGAGCAGGCAGGCCGTGCAGCAGAGACAACCTGTGCCTCTGGTGCTGCTGTATAATGTAAGAAAATAAGAGGTTCATTGTATTACCTGGAGATTGTGCCTGTTTGTGCAGTCCTTACTGTATACACAGTCAGATTAGTTGACTCCCTGCAGCTGAAATCCATCCAAATCCTCTACAAGTGGCACAGGTAATGAGTAGGTAAAGCTGTTTTTATAGCATTTTCGCTGCTTTTGTAATTCTCTTCTCTTTCTTAACTTTGGAAACATATTCTTTTTGGTGGACATTTTCTGAACTCCTCCATGCTGGGTAACAGTACTAGCTCCCCTAGATATAAAAGACAAACCTGACAGACTTAAGGACCTGATGCCAAAAATTTCCTGCCCACATATAAGTACAGAAGAGGCGCCAGAAGAGAAAAGGAGCACTGTTCTTCCTTCCCTGCCTTTCAGTAGATATTTTTGAATCTTTGGTTGGGCCATGTCTGTCTCTTCTTGTGTTCCCCATTGTATTTGGAAGACAATTTTTCTCTTTCTTTAATATTTTAAAAAAACTTTCAAATTCTAAGGTGATAAGTAAGAATGAGAAACATACAGAGTATTATACATGGCACAATATCTATCACAGAATAATTGGCACCAAGCAACAGGTATTGCCTTTTAGGGTCTCAGTTACTGAAATTGTTGAGAATTTTGCTGCAATCATATTTCAAAGAAAAAACTTGTCAAGCAAAGAGATTAAAAAAATTATATCTATGCTAAATATGTTCATAGCAATTTTTAGAATAAAAGAAAATCTGGTTTTATTATCTTTATTTTAAAAAAATTACTCAAAATTGTTTGGCTGGGTTTTTTGGGTAGGAAAACTTTATTTTTGGTCCTATTTAGGTATCTGATACTTCTTTTTACTTTGAAAGGAAAATTACTTCAATGTTTCAGATGCCAAATGGTTGAATATCTTGGGCTATCAAAACAGAATACAGCAGTTATGATCAGAAGCATTTTGCTTTAGCATGTAAGCCATTATTTCTATAAAATTATTCATATTCTTGGAACTTAACAGGCGTATTTGGTGTATTTATTTACATCTTTCCAATGTTTTATGCATTTCTTGTTTCAGTTTTATCTTTGTTATTTCTGTTCCACTGTCTTTCTTGAATTTATGATTAATGTTTCTTTAGGCAATGAAACAATACATTCCAGATCAAGAGTTATGCAAAGACGTAGGTTTTTTTGAGAAATAAAATGATTCAATAAAATATCAGTATTCATAGCAAGTTTTCTCTCCATGCAAGAGATGTTGTAAGCAAAAGTTAAGCTTAGACCAAAATAAAAACTGTCCAAAGAGTAGAGAAAAATGGAACAAGCAATAGATGCTTGTGGAAAATTCCAGTCACTACCTGGATCTGGATACAATTGGTGAAGAGGACAAAAGAACTAATGGCATGGATTTAATGGATCAAGTTTCTCTTCTGCAGTTCATCTCTTCATTAATGGCCCATGAAAAGTGAAGACCAAGAGATTTGGACCAAAGAGCTGCCAGAGACTAAACCAACCATTACCTCTTGAAGGATTGCATCATTGATGCTTTAAATTAAAATTTTATTGCCATTGTAAAATGTCTGTGAATTATCCAGAGAAAATAAAATATATGGTTTTCAGAGAGTGGTCATTATTTTTCAGCTAAATAAGAAGTGTCCTTTCCCCTTTGGAGCAGTGTGAAATGGAGCCCTCTGTAGGTCTTCCTCAGCTAGATTCCTGGCCAAAGACTTTTCCATGCACATCTGGTTCTTTGTTCCTTTTGAAAGAGATGAATCAAGGTTTGGGTCACATCTGAAGGCCCTACTTGAACAATAAAATAAAAAGAACCATATTTTTTTATGGAAGAAAGTAATTTTCCAACTGATCTAAGACAAAGATGGGGGTTGTTTAGCCTGGGAAAAAGGAGACTCAGGAGGGACCCTTATTGCTCTCTACCACTACCTGAAAGAATATTACAGACAGGTGGGGGTTGATCTTTTCTCCCATGTAACAAGCAATAGGACAAAAGGAAATGCCCTCGAGTTGTGTCAGGTTTAGGTTGAATATTAGAAAATATTTCTTCACTTAGAGGGTGATCAAGCCCTGAAACAGGCTGCCCAGGGCAGTGATGGAATCACCATCCCTAAAAGTGTCAAAAAACGTGTGTGTGGTGTTTGGGGACATGGGTTAGTGATGGACTTGGCAGTGCTGGGTTAATGGTTGGACTCAATGATCTCAGAGGTCTTTTCTAACCTTAATGACTCTATGATTCTATGATACTGTGGTTTAGTGGTAAACATGGCAGTGACAGGTTAGTGGTTGGACCTGATGATCTTAAAGGCCTTTTCCAACCGAAACAAATCTGTGATTCTCTGGTTCTGTGTTACAGCCTTCTCCTGCATCTAGCATGGGGTGCCATGGGAGAAAACACCACTGCCTCAGGCTGCTCTGTACCTACCTGCCTTACATCTGAAAGGCAAATACTTAGAGACCTAAATACTGGCATGGCCCACAGGGGTTTGGGTCAACAGTTTTTGGGCTACAATCCCCTAACAGGACTGTTAGTGGCTCAGTGACCACAGTGGGAGGGAGGCCCTCTCTGTGGAGAGCGGCTGTTCAAGAACCAAATATTCTTTGTGTGAAAGGAAAGGTAATATTTTAATGAAGATTCAGAGGTTTGGAGCTCCATATTGTGGCTCAGGAGCATTCAGCCCTAGCTTCAAAATATCAGTGTGCAAGGGAAATACCTTAATAATTGCTGGATACAGTGGTACAGCTTAGCTCCAAAGACCTACTTTACACTGGACAAAATGGCTCTCACAGGCACTCAATCACAAGACTTCCTGTTTCTGAATAACAGAAATATCCTCAGCTGAGAAATTTGGTCACTGATAGTATCCAGGCAGCTTGAGAAACAGCCACTTCTCTGTGAATAGCGGGGAATGTAGCATTTGCAGCTCTTCTGTTCAGGAATGAATGGGACTGCTTTCCAGGACACAGTGTAAGGATCTCTGGCAAAAAAAATGTTATATAGGTGCCTAAAATCAGCAAAACCAAAGTGCCTATACTGGGAACTGTAATTTTGAAATAGTTTTCTTGGCTCTCACGTACATATGGAGGAATCTAAACTCCACGGCTGCCTGATATTATATGGTGTGGGGGGTTTTTTTGTGGGTTCTTTTTTAACAGTGAAAGTTGGATCACTTGTGAAGAATCTTAGCAACTCCATCTCACCTTCCTGCCTGGGAAGGCTCAATCCCAAATCTCTCACCTTTCCCACACAGGAGAGGCCCAACTGCTACGATGTTGATGCAGAAGCTGGAGTGGGGTGTGAGGGGGCAGGAAGTATCTGTTGTCTCTGTCTGAAGCTGTTCCACTGCACAGAAAAACATTCCCGAGTAAAAAGATCAATCAGGCACCAAGAGGAAATATGACTGTATCATCTAGCAGTTTGTACAGTCACCTGGCAGAAGAAAATCTACATACCACCCAGGCTCTTTCTGCATGCCTTCATATGAAAAAAACACTGGAAAGTATATATTAAAAATATGATGCTATGATCTTTCCACTTTTTATTTAATTGGATTGTACATAAGTACTTTGCATGGGAGGAACCCTGTGCACAAGTATGAAGCTTTTCCTGCTGAATGGAAAGATAAAAACATGCTCAATAAGCTACTATATGTGTCTCATAAGCTAAGCTCCAAGTTGACCTTTGATCCCACAAAACAAAGAGCTGCTTTTAAAATATGTCTTAATTGCAAAGTATGAAATCAAAACCATTTGTTGGTGGCAATAACTTCTGTGCATCCCTGCTATTACCTACCGAGAAAGAAAGTGCAAACAGCCTGAGAGACTCCCTGGTAGTCTATGTACAGCACAACCCTTTCAGAAAAAACTCAGAGAAATTAATAATGTTCCTTCTCCCCATGTCTGTCTTGTCCTGTGTCCAGCTGAGGCCTGACTACTTATACAGCTGAGAAATTCAGATCTCAGTGCCTTGCTGGTTTTGTGCAAAGATTTTATTCAAGGTCTGCTTCGTTTCCTGGATTTGAGCCTTCTGTGCTTTACTGACATGCTTTTATGGCTGGACAATTCCCAATATCGAACAGCAGTATGCAGAGATTTTTGTGACGTTAGGAAATGAATCTGAAACTTAACAAACCATTGTTTATCTCATTATATGCATCTTCAGAGAGCCAAGAGCAACCTACACAGTGCCACTGTTTTGTGTTTTAATTCACAGCTGATGAAAGCAGATTGTTGTTTACAGCAGAAGCCCTGTCCATGGAATGCATCCCGCCCTGCAGTGCCCTGCACTGCCCTGTGCCCACAGGAGTCACAGAACCTGCATGGCTGTGGCTCCCAGTGTAGCCTCAGTGAGCACTGCATCCTTTATGTATGGCTAACAAATTCACTTAAAGGAGTGTTCACTCAGAGGCTGGCACTTTTTTCCCCTGTTTTGTCAGACGGATGAATGTCATGGCAGCCAAGGACAGATGAAAGTTTGAAATATTACAAGCAGAAGCCTTTAACTAAGATAATATAAAACCAATTTTTGCAAGCATATCTCTGAGGAGGAAATAGGCTGGAGATTATAATAAGAATTTTTTCTAGCTGTAAAATTTTGTTAAGATGCAAGCAAAAAAGAAAGCAAACCATCCAATAAACCTATCAAACTTAGCTCAGTACTGAAACTCCAGTGTTTCTTAAGACAATACTGCTTGAAATTGCAACATCATTCAATTTTAAGTGATTTGCATACCAAATGCAAAAAAAAAAGATTAACTGGAAGCTTCCCCCCTACACCCCTCTGAGACATATGGTGAGACAACAACAGAAATGATGGATGTAGTGGATGATTGCTTGCTGAACCGGTGTGTGAGAAACTATGCTAGGAATAATTCATGTCAAGACATGGTCTTAACTAAAAGACGTATTAAAAACAACATCTTGACAGGTTTAATATCTTACATGATACACATAATCCGTGACTTCTAATGCATGCGATTATCTCTAAACATGATTTTCAGTAGAACTTCAATTTTATGAGAAGATATCAAGAAATGCTTGATCTAATGTTAAATCAACCTTTCACAAAATAAAGGAAACTTCAAGTCATTCTAAGATATGGTATGGCCTCATCTTTATCTAATACTGCTTCAAATCAGTAGTGATTCCCCAGAGAAAGCAGAGTAGCAATGGTATGAAATAAGTGAAAGTGACCCAATAAACAGGATAATGAGGCATTTTGGATGAAAACACATTTCATATGAACAAAGGATTTAGTGCTTTGCCATGATTAGAACCCACTGACTAATACAGCAGACATGTATTTCACGTGTATTTCTGTTGCCTGTATTTTATTAAAGAGTAAATTTTACAATACTTGAAGTGACAAAAGATTAAGTTGGATGTTTAACAATTATGAAAATCAGGTGATGTTAACAAGTAAAACTGGCATTGCTTACTGCTGTAATTAATTTGTGGTTGTGGTGAGAGCTGTATCAGTAACAGTGGCTTCTAAACTGACCACTTCGACGTACCCCACCATGAAGAGAAATCCTGGGTGAGGGGATGGAGGACTGAGCTGGGATATATGAACTGCTCCTCACCTAGCATGGCATCCTGGGCACACCAGTTTTCCCATGTCATCTCTTGTTTGTCTCACAAGTCGAGAAAGCTGTCCTTGATTAAAGATATTTTAAAGTATTTTGCATAGTCATTGGCCTATGAAATCAGCTAATAATAAGAAAAGGCTACAAAATGTCTTCTATTCCATAGTGGTTTTCATCAAAGGACAGCATCCTCGAGAACTGAAATACAGAGACCTGGGATCAGCATGCAGAAGGGCCAAGTAATTAATCTATGTTTCATACAAGAGATGTTCAGGTATCTCTGAGGTTAGGTATAAAGAAGATTGTCTCTTTCACTCTCATCTCTCTAATATGTATGTACATCTGCTTTTTTTTTGGAATTAAATTGGGTCGAACTTAGCAAATGCTATAGAAAAAAAAAATCTTATGCATCCTGTAGTGACATGGAGTTTAACAGATGCTGACCAGATGGAAGCAGCCATTTTTTTTTCAAATGATGCAGTATTGTTGGTTGAAAAGTATGCAGTTTTGTGGATTTATAGTGTTGCCCTCTGAAAAAGCTTGCTGGTTCTAACCTGTGATGTTTTTATCTTTCCATAAATTAGGCAAAGGCTGAGATTTACCTCATGATGAAAGTATAACATACATTCCTGCAAACTAAGAAAGTCATAACCTAAGCCCTGCAGTAATATTCAAAATGCCCAGTGCTCTCTTATTGCTATTGTTGATCAGTTTACAACACTTGAAATAATAGAATCTGGATCATAAAATGGCAAATAAAAATTATTTCTTATCTCTAATATGTCTTTCTATCTGGCAGGTAAAATCCCAGCTCCCCCTGTCTTCTACGTGAAAGGGTGATTTTTTCTGCCAATGGCCATCTTGTCAGCAGCTTCTTATTAATACCTATAATCCCTTTCTTTGATGCCTTCTGACATCTCATAACTTAAGGAGCCTATATTTCTGTGCACAAGCAGTTAGGCACAGCAACAGAAGGGAACACAGTTTTGGTGGCTCTGATGAAGACAATTTGATGGCCAACAGCTTTTGAAAAGTCTCACTTATCTGTGAATCAACCCTTAAACTTAACTGATTAGTGGAAAAGTATGCAAGACTCCCAAAGAGTAATAGGGAAGCATGGAAATGGAAAAGCAACAGATAACTCAGAGTAATAAATAAATCAATATCTAAAGTGAAATAGTATCAGAGTATCTATAGGTTTCTGAAGAAATCCAGGTTTATTGAGTAGTCTCCAGCTTGCTCACTGTCATATGAAGGAATAGTTAAGTATTTGGTGGTACAAACTTTGCTAAAATGACCTCTTTACACTCATGCAAGAGATGAAAATTATTTCCATCCAATTCTCAGAGGGAACTTAAACATTCAGAAATTAAATTTTGGAATCTGCCTTTGTAAGGAAATATCAATATATTGTAACATTTGAGAGGCTAGTTCAGTCAAACTTATGCCTTTTCCTGGTCTTAAAATCAAGAGTCAAACATGGTTAGAAGGGGAAAAGGGATTTTACCTTGGTATTCTCAGCTGGTAACTGTGTGACATCGTCTTGGCTTCTTTCAAGTCCACAGAATAAGTCACTTTACACTGTCGAAGTGTCTGACCCTAATTAACCATAGAGCAACCTGGGGAGATAATTAGGCTGTGGGCAGACACAAGCACAGAAAAAGGCAAAAGAACCATGGATAGTAATGAAAAAAATGTTTGTTAGTTGAACCACTGGTAGAGGGAACCTGAGTGACAAACACACTTTGGTTCATAGGTTGGGGCAATATGTAAAACAAGGATTAGACAAAAGTTTGCTTCAGCTTTGAATTCCACCTTCAAAATTATTCAGGTCATTACTTCTTCCATATGAAATAAATTGAGGGATATCTGCATCAGTAACTTTTCTATTCAAATGTGAAAATTTTGATTATTTTATTTTATATTATTTTATTTTATTTTATTTTTTCCTCCTCTTGAACTGTGGAAAATAACATGCAGGATGAGATAATTAGATCCCACCAGAGAATTTTAATTCTTTTTAAGTTACCTTGCTGAGCACACGAGCAAATGGTAGCACTTCTTATAAATCAAAGACTAATAACCCAAAACAAAAAAGGAGACTCAATCCTCCCAGCTGGAGCAGTGAGGCTGATACCTTTTTGTTTAGGACCTTAATAAGCTGAGATGCCCCATTCTTTCAGAAGCATTTCTCTGTGTGTCAGACAGATTCAACATATCAATGAATTTATAGGTGAGCTGAATCCAAGCTCAAATAAAATAGGAAATAGAAGTTCAGACAGCAACATCTAAGCAGTGAGAAAGTACCTTCCTATTTTGTTTCTGTTTCATGTAAGCTTAGAAGACAGGAACAAACAGAAAGAGGTGAAGAAGTAACAAAAAATGGTAGAAAGGTAATGAGTTCCCTGTTTAATGCACTCAGCAATAGCTTGTAGACAGAAGATTTCTGAGTGCAATGGATGTATTTCTGTGAAATTAGAAAGGAATAAAACCAACCCATTGGTTTGGTCCCACAGGATGGGATACAAAGCTGAGGTACATCAATAAAAATTGAATTAGATTTACAACTCTGCCCTATTACCTAATTATAGCACGCTTGGAGATATATGGTAATTTATCAATAAAGAGAGACCTATTGAACATGTTAGTCATAGATTTCACACTGAAGACTATTTTCATTAATCAAGCAGCTAGATAGTTACCCTCACCACTTTACTTTTAAAGGAAGGGGAGTTAAGTTTCTCCTATAGAGCTGCTTCTGTCTCAGTGCCCAGCCAGAATATACATGAGTCAAGAAAAAAACATTCTTTGTTTACAGGCAGACCACGTTTGCAACCTGTGTTAGTCTAGTGGCTCCAGTGAGTTTACAGCAAGCTGGAAGTTGGCGCTGCATGTTGCATTCTGTTTCACCTATTTGCGATGTGAGCAACACCGATCCTACATACAAAAAGCATTCTTTAAGTTGCAAATAAACCCACCAGATTCCTAGTGAAGGAGACGTAAAGGTTGCTCAGGCATCTTTGCTTCTATCCCTTTGTGTGTGATTTATGATATAGTCTATAATGATGTGACTAAATGTAAAAATATGCTGGATGGAGAAAAGCACATGACCACGTATTTTTATGCATCGACCGCCAAGAGGATGGCTGTTTGGGTCAAACTCTTTTGTGACTTTTTATGAGTGCCTAGTATTTCCATCAGTTTTCTGCTCAAGTACTATTGTATTCTTTTGAAGACTTTGTTCTGTGAACTAAGGACAAGGGAGTACAGTTCAGCCAGATACACTGTGGTTGTGCATCCTCTCTCTTCCATGCGATATGGAATGTGTGCTGCATCTGCTTGTGGGCAGGTGCTCCCTGCCCCTATTTATTTTCCCCAGAAAACCCTCCACTGGGCAGCCTTCCTTGTCAGCATGCAGTAGGTTGGCCAGTACACACCTGGACATTACCTCTGTTCCCTCTGCCACAATGTTCCTCCAAACCCATCATTTCACTTTGACAGTGGCAATCTCAGAGCTTATGGTTGTGCCAGGGATACAGAATAAGAGAGCCATGCCAGCACTGGAAAGTGATAGGGCAGCTGCTGCAAAAAGTGAGTGTAGGGATGATAGTGAAGAGAGTAAATTGTCTGGGACACAAAATTTACAATTGTAGTGAGGATTTGTCTGCTGACTGTTGTTGTATCATCCATCAGCTATTTCTGGCCTTAGGCAACACCCATGCTGTTAGCTGTTAACAACTTCAGTCTGCTTCCGTCTACTTTAGTTCATTGCTATATTTTTGCTTCAGTAAGTTTCAGCACCTAAAAAAAGTGAAGTTAAAGATGGATGTGAAAATTTTATTTGTGGGTGATTTATACATGGGGATTCACCCAGAAAAGTGTAAAATGTCAACTGCTTATTTATTTTCTTCTTGCTGTGTAAGGTTTGGCTGCACTAATGAAGGATTTCCCCCCCTCCTTAGAGTATCACTTTTTTTTTAAGCCTGAAAAAGCATTGTCTTCACAACTCTCATTGGCAAACTTGCTGAGGGTTCACTCAGTCTCACTGTCCACGTCACCATCAAATATGTTAAACAGCGCCAGTCCCAATACCAGCCCTGAGGAACACCATTGGTCTCCAAGTCAAAGGAAGCCTGTGTACATGTTCCTCTTTCAAAGGCTTTTAAAAATACATTTCATCTGAAACAGTGGGTAGAAAAAGCCCAGAAACAGTCCAGCAGCTAGGGTTGAAGTGAAAAAACACTTTATTTTGCTTCTTGCTTTTCTTCTTTTATTGTGCGGTAGGAACCCTTTAAGGTGGACATCTGAGTAATGTTTTGACTGCAACTTGATACATTTTCATTCTTCCATCATCATCTGCTGGAGAAAAATAGTTGGGCAACTGAGTATAAATTTCTCTTGAAGATGGCATTTGCTGGGGCAATAGCACTATGAGGCACAACTCTATAGTTGCATAGAAAGTTTTACATTAATTAGTTCAATTTCTTTTCCTTCAACATTTATAGCTGAAATAATTTTCCCAAAAGCTCTAACAGAACATTCTGATTCTCCGCTACCTGTAATGCTATCATTCTTCAATGAGAGAACCCTACATATTTTGCAAGTTCTTAAATCCTTGCCTATGGAAAGTTGGGCTGTTATCCATTTGTAATGCTCTTGAATTCTGGAGATGGAAAGTACCTTATCCCGTGATAGGGCAACGGCACTGGCTATTGCCTATCATTTTATTTCCACCTGGAGAATTGTAAACACTCATCAATAATGACTAAAGCAGAATACTAGAGATCCCTAAACATTCGCATCTTCCACAGAGCCCACAAGACTAAAAGTAATAACTAAATGAAAATAGTCCAAGCTGTTTCTCCATTTAGAATGCTTATTTCATCCTAGTTTTGATCTCTAAGATGTTTAGGTTAAGTCTTGTTTCCATTTTTTTTTAATGCATTAAGCACATTTTCTGTCCTAATACACAGTAGCTATAATTGAAACAACTACTGCAAAATCTGAAAATTTTGTGCATGTGCATTGCCATCTATCCATGGTCTGTAGTTTCATCTTTCAGAATGGATGTGCAGATGAATGGCAGCTACAGCCCCTTAACAAAACTAGTCCTTGTCTTTGAGAGACTATGAAAGTACAGTTTTAAATCCGGGTATTCTTGTTTTGAATGATGTATGATTAGTTTTAATTTTGGCCTTACCACATAAAATTTATTTGTGAAGTTTTAAAGCCCTCTCATATTTTCATGTCATCTCCAGTCATTTACAAACATTGATCAAAGGAAATGCAGTCCTATACAAACAAAATTGTTGTTAATTTTTGTCTCACTCCAAGAGTTTTTGTATTGCTAATTGCTGGGTTTATGAACCAAAGCTGATTGATAGAGAGCATTGGATGTAAGATACTTCCTGGTGTAACGCTTTAACTTTGGAAAGTGCTCTGCCATTCAGCTGTGGAAAGCTAATTGAGAAGGGAACGTTCTGGTCTTTCAGCACAGAACAGCTCCAGTGTTTTGACTGCTTTTTGCCCCTAATTGCTTTAATTTAATGAAATGTCAAGTATCAGAAAGTTATGGTAGACCAGCATTCCTGGTTCCATGGGAACAGCACGCCAATCCCAGCCAAGGATACTAGAGCTTTGTGTCTTGTCTCTGGCAATAGTGACATCACATATCTAGGGAAAAATTTGAATGTTTACTTACAGGAAACACTGGTATGCTTTCTCAGAACATTTTAGCAGCCTCTCACAGCTTTCTGCTCAGAAACTTTGTCAGAAAGAGTAGGTATCTCTGTGTTGAATGGACCTCAACAGATTCTTCTGCAAGTGTACTGAAATGCATTTTTTACTAACTTCTAGCAGCTGCAACATCCTGCAGGAAGTCAAATAGCAGATAAAATGGTTTAATTTTAATGCCAAAAGACATTTGATTTTCTTTCAGAATTTAATTTCTCTTATAATTTTGGTTTTCACTCTATCTTGGATTAGGATTTTTTTAATTAAAGACTTTTCTGTACAAGAGAAATCAACTGCATGCCTGCATGCCCAGCTGTATTTATGGGATTATACTATTTTATTTGAGGGAAAAATAAGTAGTCTTATGATTACAGATAATTTGCTGTAATGCTCTTAATTTATAGCAATCATTGGGAATAAAGATGGAATAAAATAACAGGCAGAAAAATCCTGCGCTGTAATCTATATAATGAGCAAATTGAAGAGAATTAATGTCTGAGTGTGCTATAAATTTGCTATTTCCTGATTTTTAATCATTATTGTTTGTAACCTTGGTTACATGAATGCGAATTTTTATATGCTAGTAGTTTATTTATATTACTTGAAATCTTATATGGCAGATTTTATAGCTGCCTAGTACCTCAGTCAGCCCTAGTAGAGAAGAATCTCAAAATGGGACAAAGTTTATACTAAGTTTTAATGAGCAGCACTAAGAAGTCCAAAGACATCCCACGCTGTTTCAGACTTCTGGGTCTGAAAGTGAAGTTGAATACATCACACAGCAAAGCTCGCTCTTTCAGCTGCTGAGATTTCCTGATTTCTGAAGCAGCAGCTTTCTGTGATCCCATAATTTTCTCTTGAAAGTTAGAAGAGAAATGGAAATGTATAAAAATTTTAAAGTAACAAAATACAAATTTAACAGAAAGTCATTGGAGAACTTTCGCTTTTTCAGAATGGTTTTGTCCCCACCGCAGAGCTGACATGTGAATGCATTGGTTATAATCCATACATTGAAAATTTGTAACATGCCTCCAATGTCAGCTGATAATGGCAAATAAACAGCTCTGGTTCATAATCTAGATTTTTTTTTTTTTTGCACAGGGCAGGGACTGAATTTGAATTTCAACATATGCCAGGGAGAAAATGCCCACCACGATGCTAGAACTACGTAGTGCTTGCTATCATCAAATGATGTGAGGACCTGTAAACTGTGATTCAAAGAGACATGAGATCATCTGTGTGATCACTCAAATTTAAAGAAATAGCAGGATCATATTTTTGGAGCTGTTATCTTCTCCCACAAAATATACATATTGTCCTCTCAGCACAACCTGTCTGTTTCTGTAACTCTTCTTATGACAGAAATGCATATCTGTTACTGCAACAATACAGCAGGGAACAGGTACTGATGACTTTACACTGATGTCATATTCATCCACCTGCTTTGTCCTGAAAACCTGTAATCTTCAAATGACTGACGGCACCAGAAACCTTGGGGAATTATATCATTACTGAGGCAAGAATTTGATTTCTGTCCAATTTGTTTGCTCTGTTTATTCGCTGAGCAGCAGACCAGTCCGGATTGCACAGCAGGGCTAGATTCACCCAAAATGTGGGAGTGATGTGCACTTGGCTATAGACACTCTATCACCTCACCTGGAGCACACCTTCTGTCCATGCAGGCCCACAGTAGCTTTCTCGGAATAACCATTTCCACACACTTTTTAACAACATTTCCTGAGGCATTAGGGATACAAAGATCCCCTGTGACCCATGGCTTGCAGTCCTTGCCTCTCAAAATGACCTAATGCTTTCAGGGAATGGGGAAGTCCTGACTCAAATGTCAATTTTCTAAGTAGGCTTTGATCTCTCATGTGCCAGGCAAATGGCGATCAGCCATTCTCCATGGGTATCCCTTCTGTTGGAGCTGTTCGGCTAGCTTCTATCCAGGTTAATTCTAAGTTAAATAACAATTGGTCTGACGGAGTCTGTACCCTCTGGTAAGTGTACTCAGCTGAGATCTAGGAAGCTGAGGTCTCAGTCCCTGCTAAATGTTTAATGCTGTGTGCACAAAGGATAGCTCCCACAGGAGGAATCCCCAGCACAGAGGAGGCAAAAATGAAATCATCCAGAAGAGTGGTTTGAACTCAGCTCTTTGACATTGCAGGGATACTCTAATTGGATTATCAGATCCTGTGAGGTGGAGCCTCCCTTGCTTTTTTCTCTTTCCAAATGGGGTAGAAACATTTAGCTCCAGGCTTGTGGATTGTAATCCCAGACAACAGAATAAGCCTTCACAACCCTTACTATAACTGGGCGAGCTGATGGTCAGCACTGTGTTGGTTTTAGCTCTATTTTACTCCTGACTCCCTGTGTTGTGGATTGCTCTACAATAGTCTGTATTTCCACAGCTGGAGGCCCTGGGCAACAAGTGGGAAAAGCTTGGGGAGCTCTGCTTCAGTCTCTGTTCAGGAAAATCCTGAGAAATCTGTGAAAGGAAGTACTGAGCAAAAGAACAAGTAGAGACTTCAGAGTTATCTGACTCTGGAAACCAGTGTACATCAATAAGAGGGTGAAATGAAAAAAAAGCCTTCTTAGTGTGCTGAGGAGAACATACGGGAAATATTTCCTACCAAACACTGCACTAAGTAACTCATGACCATTTATTTGGCTATTTGTATTAATTAATATTTAAAATAATTTGAAAGATGTCTGTCATGAAACCTATACATCCTTTTGGCTTGTATTTCCCAATTGTTCTTATTCCATATACTTTGATTAATATCACAGAGTGAAATTGAGGCATATAAAAATGTGTTCCTTTGAAATGAAACTAAACTGGAAAGCACTCTCCCAAAACACACCTTGCCCATTCTCATGCTAGAGCTGAACCTATAGGGTCAACCTAGAGTTGAGTAGAGTTGAAGTCAAACACCGAGACGTGCATGGTGCAGCACTGATCTGCAGATCCACTTCTGGTGTGCTCATAAAGCCATTTCAGACTTCATTCCTCCTACAGCCAGCTCACCAAGAAGCTCCTTGTGCTGCTCTGAGCACCATGAATGGACATGGTTTTGCTGAGGCAGCTGGGGACCCTGACCCTTTATACGGCCATTGCCTGGAAGTGACGATCGTCCTTCCAGTCACCTAAGGCAATCGAGGTGAGATGCTTTCCTCCCTTGTTCCCTTTCCCTGCACATGACACACGGTAACAGCCATTTTTGGAAAGGTGTCTACTGTGGCAACAAGTTTGTTCACGTTCAGAATTGCGTCACCTCTCCAAAACTCAGCTGTGCCAGCTGACTTGCTGCCCGGCTGCTGCGGTACCTCACTCTGCTGGCTGACGACCTCCTGTGTGAACTTGACAATCTCCCTCTTTGTGTTAGGTTTAGATGCTATTCAGTCAGACTTTCATTTCTTAGCTGCTCTTTTCTTTTTCAGGAAGAAAGGCACAAGATAAGAAGGAGGAACAGATCAGCTTCCTTGATATCCTTCTTAATTGTATGAACCCAAATCAAATATCTTCCTTTTTTTTTTTGCTTTTATCTAGTGCAGGTATTGAATGAATAAAATTGAATCTTGAAGTGCTGAAACAAATGATTAGAATGTTATTTAGCTATCAGGCACTCTTAGGGGTCATGGGATAATTAACGCATAATCTGACTGCAAGTAGCATTTAGAGTTATTGTATTGATATTTTTTATTCTTTTTCTATTGAAAAGAACCTAAAAAGGACCTCCCTGCCCCCCTTCCTTTGTGTTGTAGAGTAGCTACATGTACAGAGTGCTTTTGTGAAATGAGGGAGTTTTATGATCAATTCTAATGTGATCTGCCATTGATGTAACTAAAGACTGTGAAGGCAAGATGACATGTGGGTGGTATTAGCAGAATTTATATTAAATTAAAACAATATGAATATTTAGAATAATGTAATGTAGAATACTTACAAACTTTTGTGCAATAGATGCATGGTTCTGTAGTTCAACCATTGAATAAGCAATGAAAAGTCGGTTAAAAAATAAGTAAGAATGAAGCATCTCTTCACCTGGTACTGATATATAAAATTGCAAAACAGAAAATATTACATTATTATAGATCTTTCAAGAGAGTGCATCAGTATTGGAACGATTGCTAAATGTTACATTTGGGCTGAATTCAAGAGGGCACAGTGTTTTAGAACCTGATTATGTCTCCTAACTTGCTCTTTATCTCAGTGGGTAGAATAGAGGTAATAATTAGGGAATTAAGCTTTGCTCACTCAGTCATGAAGTGCACAAATTCACTTGCTGTTTCATATTTATTTTCCAGCTGGAGGAGTTTAATTTATTTTGCTTTCTGCTGTGCCCACACCTGACCGACCAAAGCAGCTTCAGGAGGGTCCCACTGATCTCTACTATTTAACCCCTGTATCTCTTCCTATTGCTTTGCAAAGCAGCTTTCCTTGGAGGCTTGTGCCAGAGATCTTTAGATACAGCTTCAGTGACTGCCATCCCTGTTGATCCCTGAATGTGATAGCACATCCATAGAGTACACTCGCATTCCTTCCAAAAGGACAAGAGAGGAGACTAACACTGATGGCAGGGCCTGGTCTTCATTCAGCAACATGTAAATTTTAGGTGCTTTTACCACCACAGTTTCCCATTGTCAGATTCTTAGGTCATAGTCTTTTTGCTTTAGAAATATGGGAATGTTGCTTCCAATGGGCAGAAATAATAATATATCACTGAGTGATACTGATGAACAACAATGTGTTCCTTTTTAATTACTATTTCCTGCCTGAATCCAGAATATTTCTGTGGTCCCTGTTGGCAAATGCTGTCTGTGAGAAAGTCCCTGCTGTCTGTCACAATACAGTGTTATCTTGTGAAGGGTTCCTTAAATATCTGCAATGTCACAGAGATTAAATGTTCTCTTGGGAAACTCAGGAAAAGTAGAATGTCAGCATCACCTTTCATCCAAGTGAAAAGCTGAATGACATTTCCAGTGATACTGATTAGAGCATCTCTGAGTGTGAAAACAGAATGGTGATTTCAACATCTGCAGTGAAATGCAGAGGTAGAAGCAGAAGATTGTGAGTGTAGACAGCATTTCATTTCAGAAGAAATTTAAGTCTGAGAATTATGAAATCTCTTTCCTCAGTGTACTTGGGTCTCATCACTGGGGAGCTGGATTTTTCTCTCTCTCCATTTGCACAGGTAAAATTGTGGGCTGAGGGGACCATGCACAATGCTACCACCCTTTCTGAGGTACCTTCTTCCATGCAGTAGTGCTAGGGAAAACCACTTCATCTAGAATGCTCCTGTGCTGCATAGTCAAAAAGAACACTGCAAGCCATCTGTGAAAGTCACGACTTTTAAGATGCCTTCATCTCATGCCAGTTCATACTGTAAGACAAGTCATTAGCAGCCCCAGAAAACTGGATCTCTGTCTGTAAACACAAGTGAACTGCTATTGTATTAGAGAGCTGACTTCTCTCTGTCTCTACCACAGCCACTTCCACTGACTCAGGGGTGTATGTATGGAAGGAAGGATCATCTCTATCTTGACTGATTAGCATATAGTTTGTTTCACATCACATATTTTATGCAAACAGTGTCCCTACAATGCTTCTTACATTAAATAGAGCAGCAGAATGAAAAATTACCAAAGAAGGTAAAGAGGAAAAGAGAATGGGGAATGGTATCCTGAGTTCTGCTGCAGATTCTCCAGACAAGAATCCATTTTAATTTTTTTCATAGAAGATCAGAAAAGTGCTGAAATAGGGAGTTATAGACAGACTGCTTTAACTTGCAGAGCTGCAGATGAGGTTTTGGCACCAGAAATGGTGGGGGTTTTGCCAACTCACAATGAAGATGCTAGGAACTCACAGTGCTAGGAAAGGAGAAATAGAGAGAAAAGGGCAGAGAGAAGAGTCTGAAACAACAGAGAAGAGTCTGAAGCAAGTCTAGAGAGCATTATTTTAAAAGTTCTTTGAGTGTGCTCCTATCATATAATTAATATAAATGTATCTATTCTTTTTGAAATACATTTTTACTGCAATTCTGAACTAATAAAATTGAAACAAGTCATTTAACAATAAAAGAAATCATCTTCACATTCTAACTTGTTATAACTCAATTTGACTTTATTATTAATAAAGTAGTAATTATTTTATTACTTAAGATTATTACTAAAATAATCTTAATTAATGTTCTGATTTTCTGTATCTTTGCATAATTGGTAGATGATCTTCTGTGCACTGAGCATTTTTCACTTTCAAGATTATCTCTGGGTTGAGCTCCCAGGCACTCACTTGATCTTTTGTTGTCCTTCTTGACCTCAAGTCTTCACAATCAAATGGCCATTTAGATTCTTATGATTGCAGCCTGAGAAAGAGAATGGAGGGGAGGTTTATCTTTAGCCTGGCCCTTCTGTAAACCCATATTGTTTCTTTGCTATTACAGAAAGAAATTGGGGTTGTAAAAGTCTGCATTACATTGATCGTCTACTGGGGTTCAGAGACATAATGGGCTTTATTTGATTTCACTTACACCGATGTAAATTAGAAGGAGCTGCATTAAAGCTATCAAAAGAAGCAGCTGCATTATACTGGTGCAAAGGAAATATTAAGACCCCCTGCCCCTCCCACAGCAGCAACATTTTCCCCATTTCTCTATCCTCATCTCTGTTGAGTTAGACAGAGCAAGATTGTTACACCAAAATAGCTTTTCACATTTTTGTATGAATATCCAGCAAAATTTAGTCTAGCAAACTATCAGGATGATTACTTAAATTTTATGCAGGGATCACTGCAGCAGAGGGATGTGTTCTTGCCAACAGCAAAAGCTTGGGAGCAAACAGAGAAGGGAACTGACAGCCTGGCAAGATGCCATTTTTGTCTTCCCTGATTTGCTAGGACTTCACTAGTGAGGCAAGTTAGATTTTTTTTAGAAAACTAGATACCCTATTTATGACTTACAAGATGCTTCCCTGAAAATCATTGATTGCAAGGGCTTTGGTTTCCCAGGGTGGGTATTGGCAGGTAGCAGGGGAGAGGTTACAGAGCTGCATGAGAGGCACTGCCTGGCATTGTTGAGTGGCAATAGGAGACGGCATCTTTCAGCTCTATTTTACTGGTGGCATTAGAAACAGATTGGGTCTCATCTAAGTCTGTGGACTTGTCCCCTCACCTCTGAGGAGGTTTGAAATCCAGTTGTGGTTCTAATGGCTTAGTCAAACTCTTTGTGTCTACAGGCAGGGCAAACTGTCTGGGATTAGGGCTACAGAGAGCTGCTGTTGAAGGAACTGGAAGAAGGGTAGTTCCGCAGGGTTTGCTTAGATGCTAAGGGTCTGTCTGTCCTGTTGGTCCTGAAATATAAATAATAACATCACCTCTTTTGCATTGGAAATTTCTCGTGGAGCCTGTGTGGATTTCATTATGGCAGAATCAGGAGCTAAGGGAATACAGGAAGGTGGGCCTATGCCAAGGTTTTACATAATTTTCTAATATTTGTAACAATGTGGAAATGAAAAGTAGGGTTGGTTTGGATTTTGCTGTTATTGCCTTTTGTAAGGCACTCAGTATGTGGGTCATGTCACCTGAGTTTAACTATCAAAACCTCTGCATCTAGTCTAAGCCAGTCACCTCATCAATGAAGAGGGAAAGGCATTCACAGGCAGCAATTAATCTAATTCTAAACTGGGGGCCTGAGATAAGTGATCTGAATACCACTCCAGAGGAACCTATCTGACAAAAGACAGAGCAGAGATAAAGAGTGCAGACAAATTAATTTCAGACCCATGAAGTTAGGGGAGAAAAATCCATTTGAGGTCATTGATAATCACAGATATTTAACAGGTGTGGGAAGTACAAATGGACCTGGATGTTACTCTGTGAAAAAACAACTGCAGATTACAGTGCAGGCTGGTGAGCACTAAAGAACTGATGTGCCATGGACATGCTGTGAAAAGCTTCCTCAATGCTGTGGCATGTTGGAATAGTCTATTGTCCCTGACTGACTTGTATACCGTAAGGTGATTAGAGAAAAGATACCTGGCTGGCTTTTTGATGCAGAAGAAAGTGAAAAGAACTCCAAAACAGAGGTGGAAAGAGACCTTTATAGGGCCTAAAACAGATGCTGAGGAACTCCTTGCTTCCAGATGTTGCAAGGGTGAGAAGTGTTTCACAAAGAGATTAGACAAATTCCTGGAGATTCAGGCAACCTTTGCACAGAACTAATTGTACTTGAAGGCCAGTGCCAAGATCCATGTCAAAAAGGCTCTGAAACCTATAAATCTGTAAAAAGTAAACTGAATTGTTTTTCTTTTCAAACTGACTGCCCTGACCACAGTCTGTGATTGCAATCACGATATTGAAACACCTGGGCTTTCCCTTTCTGGCTGCAAGACTCTTCCCATGTTCTTATAGCTTCTTATGCCTAGTGGATCACCTATACCAACAAAGCATTTGGCTTCAGACCCTCCCTTTCCAACAAGGTTGCAAGTGAATTTGGACATCAATGTGTCACGATGTTGTCACACAACACTGGCAGCTCAGAGAAGCATGATATAAAGAAACGGATTTTGATGGTTTATAAAAAATATCTCCTTTTGACCGCTTTTTTCAGGGAATCACAGAACAGCATTTAGGTATCTTCTTTTGTTGGCAAAATATTGCTGTGTTTGTTGAAAAAAATGGTAATCTCTACTATAGCCTGTTCCAATTCGGAAATACCTTGGATTTTTAATGTTAGGTAGTGACAATAAAGAAGATTAATCACAAAGATTTTGTCTCATACAAAACTGTGAATGTTTTTCTTGCTGTGAATTTCTTGCTATCCAGATGTAGTCACCAGGGTTTCCTAGCACTGTTGTTGCTTTGTTTATATGGCACATTAGAGGTTCTTTTAGCAATACACATTGGTGTTGGTGTTTGTGTGGAAAAGTAGATTTCCTCTATTTTTAGAAACAGAATTCCTCTTTTGGTAAATATCAGTGCTTGAGATAAAATACTTTTGTCAGATCTTCATAAACAATGAAACCAATGAAACTTTAATTGGATTATTCCTCAATTTGTCACTACCTGGTATTTCTCTTTTCCCTAAAAGAATCTTAATTTGTGCTTGGAGGGAACCAGCCTATTTTAAAATCCAATCTTCCTCCTCACATAATATCCATTTTCTATGAATAGCAGTATTTATTGATCCTTCTTTAACTGAAGCTTATTAATTAGAGTGATACTTGTGAAGTAGCTGCCCTTAAGCAAGATCAGTGTGATCTACAAGTTATTTTTCTACTAGGTTTAATCACAATTAATTATATATAACCATTTCTTATAATTCTCTACACACTCCTAGGCTGATCACATGGTTTCATCCAGCACTTCTTAATTTTTTCATGTTGGGAAATGACAAGCCAGAAAAAATTAAAACCAAGGTATTAATGAGTGATTTCTTTTTTTCTGAGCAATTTTTCAACTAGATTTGTTTGCTGACCAGAAACACATGAAGCACCCTCATGGGGGTCAGCAAGTGACTGCCTTGCCAGAAAGGAGGCTGACGAACACAGCCAGAGCAGCCAGAATTCCTGTATGACCTTTGAGCTTGTGTACTGTATCTATCTTCTACCTTTTCTAAAACATAAAACTGTAGTCTGAAAAATGTCCATAAAGATTTAGACCTTTGAAGCACATATACTTAAATCTGTAAAAGTATTTAGATGCCTAAGACTGCAATAGCTATTTACTTTTTACTGAGATCAATTATTGTCTAATAGGATTCTGGCCCAACAAAACATTTAGTCACCTAATTCTTGCTTACTTTTAGATCACAGAATGTCCTGAGTTGGAAGAGACCCACAAGGTCCAGCCCTGCACAGCACCATTCCCAAGAGTTACACATGTGCCTGAGAGTATTGTCCAAACACTCCTTGAACTCTGTCAGGCTTGGTGCTGTGACCACTGCCCTGGGAAGGCTGTACCAGTGCCCAACCACCCTCTGGGTGAAGAACCTTTTTGTAATATCCAACCTAAACATCCCCTGACACAATTCCATGCCATTCCCTTGAATCCTGTCACTGGTCAGAGAGAACGGATCAGTGTCTGCCCCTCCTCTTCCCCTCACAAGGAAGTTGTAGACTAGGTTGAGGTCTCCCCTCAGTCTCTGCTCCAGGGTGGACAGACCAAGTGACCTCAGCTGCTCCTGGTATGGCTTCCCTCAAGGTCCTTCACCATACTTGTGGCCCTCCTTTGGATGCTTTCAATAGTTTAATGTCTTATATTGTGGTGCCCAAAGCTGTCCCCAGGACTCGAGGTGAGGCTGCCCCAGAGCAGAGCAGAGCAGGACAATCTCCCCCCTTGCCTGGCTGGTGATGCTGTGCCTGATGCCCCCCAGGACACCCTTGGCCCTCCTGGCTGCCAGGGCACTGCTGACTCATATTCAACTTGCCATCAACCAGGACCCCCCAGATCCTTATCTGCAGTGCTGCTTTCCAGCACCTCATTCCCCACTCTGTCTGTACATCCAAGGTTGCCCTGTTCCAGGGGCAGAATCTGGCACTTTCCCTTGTTATCTGTATTTAAAGACATTGAAATAGCTTTAGAAGTGCAGTTTGTGCATGGTGCCAAGAAACTGAATCATGGTATATGACAGCCAAATCTTGGGAGAGATGAGCCTGAGCCCTGCCTTGCTCCAGCACTGGTGCTACTCTGACAGATGCCCATTCTATGTGTGGGATAAATCCCTTTTCATACGTGTATGCAGGGGCAGGGGCTGAATTAGTCTTATGCTGTCTGGGAGAGCTTAACTGTCTCCCTGGAAGGTCCACTACCTCCACAGACAAGCACTAAAGCAGATAAAAAATAAAACTTAGGTGTGCTCAGGGGACTGTGGCAATTCAAGCTACTGTGAATTTAAACTATGAAGGTCAGATCTCAGGCTTGGGTTTAGAGAATTAGAATTACTGGCTTTTTCATGTAGCTTTGCATCTTTGGGGCCAGGCTCATGCCCAGGACCACATGCAGCCATCTGCTCTGTGAAGTGTTAAGGCTGAGTGTCTTCACTGCCTGCATGGAGAGCCCTGCATGACTAGCTCAGGTACAGGCATCTGCTCTGCAGGTGTCTGCATTTTGTCAAATGAATCCTGAGTCCTGGCTTGGTGTTAGGTGGGTAAAGTCATGACTTGGATCGCCTCCACAAACACCAGTCATGCACTGTAAGTATAATGCAAATTTCAGGATAAAAGAACCTGACAAGGAGAATAATATGCACAGGACTTGGCTTTCATTTGCCCTAAACCTGACTTACATTACAGAGATGTTAATAAAGGTGCCTTACACATCTATTAAATGCAAATTAATCACAATTTAAAACAACCTGACATGGCCTGAGTGATATATGGTGGCTTTAATGTAAAGGAGTAAGGAAGGTGCCACTCTGGCATGCTTGTCGTTTCAGAACAGCCTGTTCACATGGCAGCCTGCCTGTTTGGATCTGATTTTAGCAGATTTCTGCACCTTCCACTTAATACAAAGTGTGGTTCAGTGCACCACGAAACTGGCACATTTGCTCCCTGTTTCAGATGAGTAAGTCAAAGGATGACCATTATCTCTGAATGTGGGAAAAGTGGAAGGAAATGGTGTGAGGCTGAGCAGCACTCAGGCTCTTATCTTCCACCTGTAGCTGTGGTGAGAAGCAAAATCAGGTAATGAACAGAAACAGCTGCTGGAGACCTCGCACTCTACCATATCATTGGCCCAAAGACATGTCCAGCAAACAAAAGCTGGAATATGTATAGAGTGGTGAAAGGGAAAGGATGTCTTTTCTCCCCTTTCCCAAATTTGGATAGGCTTTTTGGTTACTAAAAATAGGAAAACCAGGATAAACTGGAAATGCAATCTGTAACTGGAGCTTGTAAGTAGAAGATGACTAGCACTAAATTGTGGTTTTACAGACAAAGGCTTATTTATTGCTACTGACTACATAAAAAAATTGTGGCACACACAGAAGCCAAACTCCAGATTTTGTCATGCTTAATAAAATACTGAATTAAGCAGAAGTGAAACTACCTGTCATATCTAAAAGATAGTCTCAATGCCCTTTCAATGCTTTATTTTAAGACCAAGTACAAAAGGTTTTCACCTTACATAATTAACTTTTTATCATTAGGATTCAGAAAAATTGAATTGTGTTGGACACAGGTCATCATAATGAGAATTTAATGGATCTGTATTACTATGCAAGTTAAGCTTTGAATATGTGCTAAATGCATTACATTACCATTGACCTATGCAAATTTCCATCTCTGTGACTCTTTTTTTCCACTGCTGCTGCGTTAAGACCCCCTCTTTCTCCTCATCTCCTTAAACAATGATTTCCTCATTTTCATATTAATTGCATCAGTTAACTGAGATAATGCTCCCACTGAAATGAGCAATAGGATGAATCACTGAAATGGTGCAGTTATTCTTTTTGCTTAACCAATTTCACAGGACCTTCACAAAGAACTGCCTTAATTTGACTTTATATAATTGCTTATCATTAGGCACAGCAGCCTCATGAAGTACCTTTATTTATTTAAATCTCATCTCTGATTGATGGAAAATTAGTCAGTTGCCTATCTGAGGAACACAGATTGTTCTGCTACCAGGCAACTTCGATGTAGAATACCCTGGAGAACTTCAAAACAAGCAACCGCTAATGCATGCTGAATATAAAATACAGGGAAACAAAGTGCAACAGCTAATGACATCCAGGAGTTCCTGTAGAACAACTGTGATGTGACAGAACTGCCTTACCTGCTCCTCACTAAATTTTCTCTATGAAAAAGGAAGGACAGGCAGATGTTGTTCCAGAAGAGATTATACATCTGGCTTCAGCCACAGATATACTCTGCCTGTTTTTAACATTGATGATGCCTATCACAAAGTGTGAACACTGAAGGTTATAACATCCCTCCTTTTAAAATTAACAATGTGCCCTACATGGTTTGGAATTCACTCAGAAAGCTTTAATCCACTTCTCATTTTTAATATTCTTAAAGTATTTATTCAGGACAGCTCAAAGGAATTGTTCACGCTTTCCTTCTTTGTAAGGAAAAGGGTGTGTGTGGGGAATTAAAATTTCTAAGGCAAATTATGCTGTTATCATCAACTGACATACTCAGAAGGGATCTAGAAAGGATGCCACCTCCAGCATAAAAGAAGCCATAGCATATTATCCTGTCATGGGATTTGAGTTGAAGGATTGCCTCCAGGTCTCCTCGAAGCACACTGTGTACTTTTGTCCCTGTAGATGAGACTACCTGTCTGAACTAGATATCAGCAGTCATTAAATCCATATAGTCATAATATTGTTCTTTCCAGACATCAATACTGTGACTCATTTTTCCCCCTACATTTGCTCCTACTCTAATTCTACATGCCAGTCTGCCATCTCCCTCCCCAGCAGAAGCCTCAGTTAAACTTTCCCTTCTTGCCAGGCTGTTGTAGCTCCTCAAGAGAACAGCACCCAAGTGGCCCTTGGGGCTGGTGCCTCAAATCATCTTCACCCACCAGCACCTGAGTCACAGAAAAACTCCTAATGAGCTGGAAGCAGCAGCAAAGAATTATGCTGATTATTTCTTCAATGTGTTGCACTTGGAGCTGTATTAAATACAAACTAAACAGAATATTGCCCCATGGGCTTGCAGTCAGAAGTATTAACCTTCGAGTAAATGTTGGGAGGGTTTCAATTTTTTGGAAGGGTTAAATTTTGGTTAAATTTTGTTCCTTTGAAATCCCAGGTAAATGAAGTAGAGTTTTGTTTTGCTTTGTTTCTGCTACTGTGAGAAAAGAGACAACTCTTAGTTAAATAAAAAGTTAAAATAATTTATTGAAAACAGAAAAATTGAAAAATTACAGAAACTAGAAAAATATAAAAATTTGGGATCCTATGGCTTGATAAATGGTATGCCCCAGGAACGCAGGGATCTGAGATCTCCTGGCTGAGACAGCACTGGACCTCAGGAAGAGAAAAAGGACTTGCAGTGCTGGGCTGACTTTTAGCTGGTCCAAAAGTAATGAAAAATTTATTAAAGGCTCCTTAATAGTAGTAAGGCTTTTAATGCCCAGCACTGACATCCACCAGAGCTAGCGTGCAGAGAACTTCTCTCTGTACTTTTTGAAGCCTCCGTTGTTTTATAGCGCCTTTGCTCCGCCCCAGTCCGCCCACAGCCCGCCCACAGCCCGCCCCTTCAGTTTAAAGTGATTGGTGCTTTCCCTTTGATAGATCATCTCTGTCCACCAATAGCTCATCGTTGTCAGAGGGGTGGTATCAGTTGAGATAAGGGCGCTAAAATACCTTCATTAAAATTCAGGTTGCCATGGAGCTTGCCTACAGGGTAATGGCTATGGGGCTAAAAATAGCTGCTGGCTGTCAGAACTGGGGTTTTTGGAGTTAGCCTTGGAACCAAAGTGCAAGTAAAAACACCTAAAAAAGTATTAAAATACATCCAACACATCTTAAAACACTTGTAAAAGTATACAGTAAACACAGGAAAGGTAACTCTTATGGTGTACAGGTGGTTTGAAGTTTGAAAAGGGAGCAAGTTGGTGATTTTTAACTGGGGAATTTTTAACTGGGAAGGGTGCAACTCTCTTAATAAACTACTTTGAACAATTGAAAACACTGATAATGGAACTTGATTTTTGTACCTGGGCTGATGGGTTAATTTTAACATTCAATTTAAAAATATTTAACTCAAAATTAATTAATTAAAGCACTTAATATGCAAAGACCAAGCACAATTAGGGATTTCATGTATGACAGCTACTTTATCTATGCTCAAAGTACCTGCAGAAAAGAAAGTGGTCCTTTCCCTGGCCTGGCATTATACACGTGATCAAGAAAATTAGATTGATTTTTGAGAGGAGACTGGGACCTGAAAAAGTAGCTTTTCATTTTAGTAGTGAAAACCAAATGAAAATTTATAAACATTACATGATGTTTAGGTTGAACTACGTGTTTGCAGGATTTCATGCTTCATTACAAAACAGGACATGCCCTGAGAAACCCAGACATCTGTTTTATTGACTTCATTTCAAAATCTGGAATAACCCCTGATCTCAAAGTTGGCAAACTCTCAGTAATGGCCACCTAAAGGTAAGTTTGAGAACTAATGCTAAAGTCTTATGTGCTTGCTTCCCAAATGCTGTCTTGTTCAAAGTTTAATTGAGCTGAATAATTTTTTTCCTCGTTACTTGGCACACTGCTTCGCCTGGTACCACTGATAGTCTCATACATCAGGGGTATAAACTCATATGTCAGTGTAACCACAACATGGGGCCAGCCCAAGGCCAGGGCTAGACCTGAGCATGCTTTTTATGAAGATGATGTCCTTATCAACACTTCCAAGGAGTTTTTGTGCTAGTTAAGCTGCCCACATCCTGGCTGCCAGGGAATGTTATGCAAGTCTTTACCTTCCTCATGAGTTTTCATAGCTCATCCTTGCTTGTAAAACAATTTGCTGTGAAAAATTAGGAGAGTATTTCCCTAACTGAGTACAAAACATGGAGCAATTCCAAGAGGCAGGTATTTGCAATTAGGAGATGGCAGTCTTAGGTACGCCTAAGTACCTCACTGTATATTGTCATTTATCTGTAGCTGCTTATTTTAGTCTAAAATGGCTAAAATTAATACAGTTGCAGGAATCTTTCCCCCACAAACCCTTAACAGCAACAATAATGACTGTGTTAAATCAGACCTCATTGCAATGTAATGAAGCCTGTCTGACATATTGCAGGTATGATACTAAGTAATTTCATAAATTATTAAACTGTAATTGAAAGTAATAGTGCAGATTACTTTTTGACACACTCAAAAAAAGGACCTTGGCATGAAAATAAGGGCTGTAGCATGACTGATTGGAAATAATGATCAATATCTTAATTTTAAGAATAGCCACAAGTTCCAAGTTTAAAATCAGAACAGGAAAAAAAATTCAATTTTTTACCACTCAAGCTTCTCTTGACACTTTGATTTCTGTTTAAGTATAGAGGACAAATGGAGATATATTTTACCTCACAGAATGGGAAGCTGTAACAAATTTGGGTCAGATATGCTGAAATACTTATTGAAATATCAAAATTTAGGAAAAATATACTTACCTAGATAATTTTTAATATTTAGGAATGCATTTTCACTCTGCAACTTCAAAGAAACTAGTTTCACTGAAGAACTTGCTGTTATATAAACTGTATCATTTTATGCCTCTGGACATTTTGTGTTTCCTGTTTCACATCAGTTAGAGCTTAGATGTCATTATATGTGTTCATTTGTGCACATGCTTTATGAAACCAGCCATACCCTTGCACCTCTGCTCACTTAATTATATTTACTCCAGATCCAGTGGCTTGATCCTTTTAGGCAGCAATTTGAAAACAAAGTCCACAAACCTTTGGATGTATTTTTAGATTGTTTAGCTTGGGATATTGTGGCCATGAACTGCATTAGAATAAAGGTATTTATTAGATTAACCTGATTGTTAGTACATTTCATGTGGTGCTTGCAGGGACTTTTCTCACAAAGCAATTTTTGGTTAAAAATCAGACGTTCTAAAGGAAAAATTCAGATTCAGCTACACTTTTATTGACATGCTGAAATGTCAGGGAACACATGCATAAGGGGGAAAAGATAAAGGGGCACTGTAGCCCAGTGGTGAGGATACCTGAACAGATACAGAAGGTCACAGGTTAAACCTCCACTCCCACCAAAATGATTTTTCTCATCAGGAGATGGAGTTCTACCTTTCAGTAGGACATACGGAGTTAAAACAATTGTCTTCGTAATTGCACGGAGACCTACAGTATAAAATACCCAAGTCATCCCACTGAAGACACAAAAAATATTGCCTATTTTAATGCAACTATGCTTCACAGTTTCTTGCTCACTTTACTGGGTTCCCTAAAGTGAAGCACTTTTGGTTCAAGGACATCTTCATCTTTAGCTCTTGTTTATTTTTCTTGTCACTGGTCTATTGCTCTCCGGAGGAACATTAAACATCTCAATGGCATGGCTTACATGTGAAATATACAGTTGGTTCAGCACAAAGGGCTTCATTTTAGGGCTCATATTAGTGTGTCCCTTGTGAGTTGATATTATGCCATTTTTGTCCTTAGATCTTATGGGGAAAGCTATCATCCAGTAAATTGCCTTAGTCAGATAAACATTACCAGATAGATCTCTTCCTGCCTCTCTCAGCAATGGGCTCTGCAGAAGGAAAGGTCATTGTTCATTCTCTTTCAGTTTATCCTGCTCAATTGTTTCTCATTGTATCAAGACAGAGTCAGTTAGCTTTTACCAAGGTGAACTTAGAAAATAATAGTAACATAAACACAGAGCTTAAGTGAACCGAAATATTTGACAGTTCAGGGAGAGTGTATTGACTCTTCCAGGAATTTTCTTCATTCAGTTGAATTATGCCCAGTGTTCAGGAGTGTGTAAACCTTTTCCACCCCCTTGGTCTTCTACTTTTGCTCTACAAAGCCTGTAGAAAAGTTTTTCAGCCTTCCTATGATTTGGAAATGGCTTTGTTCTATGTCTGCCAAGGGGTAAATCCTATTTAATTGTTTTTCAGAGTGAGAAAAAGGATCAAGGGTTTATAAAGGAAAAGACAAAATGAATAGAGTTATCAATTTTTGACTGTGTATAGCTTGTCTGTCCATAGGCAGAGTAATAACTCTTAGTATGGCAAATATAATGACTTGGTCTCTATCAGCAAGGAAAAGTTGGGGTGGAATAGGGGTGTAATTTTTCCTCTCTGCTCTAGCACTGTTGTCACCTGGTCGTGCTGAATCTCCAGCTTACTGCTGTCCTGGCCATGCAGACCCCAGCACTGCCTCTCTTGGAGGCATTTCTAACTGGATAGTCTAAAATGCTCCTTGCCTGACTTGCTGAATCAATGAAGATTTCAAATTCTTCAGCATGGTGCAGAACCATTCAGGCCATTACTTGTCTCTGGACTCAGGTGGTGTAAGTGCACTGTATTTCAATGCATTCAAAACTCAGAGCATTTTTTAAAATTGAATTCCCTTTAGATGCTTCTTGGTGTGACATTTGAGGTAAAATCAGCATCAAGCATGGCCTTTTTAAAGAATCTAGCAAGAGCAGTTCCTTTATGATAGGCACTATTTCAATGTTATTCATTTGTACTGGAGCCAAGAGTTGTGCATTTGAATCTGTTTAAATGTAATTTGGATTGGATCAGTTTAACCCGGAGACCATGCAACGTAGACTGATGCTTTCATATTATCAGTGAGTCATATACGGATTGCAGCCACCCCTAAATATCTCAAATAAAGCTTGAGGTTGCAGTGTGCATTGGAGTAACAGATGATGTGACCAAGGAGCAGCAGCACTTACCCAAATGAGACAGACCATACCTCAGTGGGGTTTGTGAGTGCTAATGGGCATGAATTACACAGACAGCCCCAGATCAGGCTTTGAGCATGTGCTGAAGACTATTTGACTGTTCTTCCTGATCCTGCAGGGATTAGGCTGATTAAGAGAGCGAGAGCTTCCAGATGCAGGTTTTCTGGTAACCTCTCTTTTTGCTACAATCCTTCCTTTTCTTTGGATGTGAAAGCAGTACCATAGCCACAAAGCTCAGGCTCAGCCCCAATGCTGGTATCCCTTTCACCATGGAAGGCTCACTAGACTCTCTTCCACAGGTCAAGTTTGATTTTCGATCCTAAAATGGAGAGAATCATGAGAACTATGATAGCATTTGGCATTTCTCTTTTGGCATTCAGTTGGGCATGACTTACAGAAGTAGTCTAGAAATTCTAATGGGGAAAGCCTTCTTTCCTTTTCCTTTTGAACAGCACAAACATCTCAGACTTTTAGGTCAATAGTTTGTTGGACCTGGATTATCCTCATACTTGCTACTTCTGCAATTGGAAATCCAAGCTTTTCTGAAAATGCTTGCTGCACATTTTCATATCTTCTGCACACATACAAGAGCTCCATTCAATCTGGGATGCTGCAAGGATTGTTTCCACTGGCAAATCAATCTCTCTATGCTCAAAATCCTGTCTTCAATCCTTTAAAAAATAGAACACATTCAACTGTTTCATTGGTAACTGTCTGGCATTCACTGGAAGCCAGTCAGGTTGTGGGAACTGACCTTGGGCAAACTTGGTTTGCTCTGTGCTCTAGCTATTATTTCAATCCACCTTTTCTGAATTTCTCCTTAATTCTAAGAATCAGAAGGAAACTAAATAGCAAAAAGGCCTATGCAAACACTCATCTCAAACCCATACTTGCTGCACAGCCTGTGCCTGAGCAGTGCTCTTGATCAGGAGAGGTATTCAGCTGCCTGCAGAATTGCTCTCATGTTGGCCAACAGGCCCATCAGTGTTCTGCTTTGTGGTTCTCTTTCAAGCCCCTGTGACACAGTGTGTACAGAGAAAAAGATTGCTGTTACCAACATTCATATGGATCTGCCTGCCCTGAAGTGTGTCTCAAATGTAAGAGCGATGCCACACTGAATCAAGATGAGGATTTACTATTCTGATATTGTGACAATGACTGAAACCAGTTGCTCTGGAAGATATAGCTGCACAATAACTGAGAAGTGAGGTAGGTTGGGGATGGCTTCTGTATCCTGCATTCTAATTTTGCTTGCAAAATACCACCCTGCTTTTATAGGAAGTAAACAGACCTTTTCTTCCCAACATCAGGTTGGAAAGCTCTCATCTTTGTCTAGAGTTCAAGGTGGATATTATTAATCTCTTTCCTGTCTGGATGACTCAGAGCTTTCCTCAGACATCATTACTGGGAAAAAAAATAAAGTATTGGAACACTTGTAGTCTGGGTCCAGAGCTGAAATGAATTTTTTTCATCACTATAACACAAGGTAATTGCATTGCATACATTTGTGTTGTCTTAGCTGCAAAAGGTCAGTCAGATTGTTGTGGATCTCCTTCAGCTGTGTCTTGCCAAGGTTGTGACAAATGGTTGTAGTAAGTCTCTCTTACAGTGCTCAGCTATTGTTCCAAAGCAGAGAAAATACACCTACTGCACTGAGCCTTATAGCCTCCAAGTTTCTATCATCCTCATAGCATCTGTCCTTCAATATCACCTCTGTGCTTGCTATGCTTTTTCAGCAGAACTTTAACACCCTTAAAATCTCATTAGGTGCTCAGAATTTGGTCAAGGCTCACAGAATCACAGAATATTCTGAGTTGGAAGGGACCCACAAGGATCATTGAATCCAACTCTTGAGTGAGTGGCCCATACTGGGATCAAACCCATGACCTTGGCACTGTTGGCACCATACTCTAATCAACCGAGCTTCACCTGGGAAGGATCTTGGTCAAGCTCATTTGACTGCTTTGGCACCAAAGATTTTTTCAGATATGATGACCACTGACCCTGTCCTCTTTTGCCAGGGTGTGTAGAGCTTCTGTCACAGCTCAGCTGTTGGCCACAGTTCCCCAAAAGCTGCCACACAGGGGTCACAGGACTGGGAGCTCAGTCCAGAGCATGCCAAACAGGTTGGTTAGAATATGACTTTTGAAGACACTGGATGGAAAGGGGAGCTCAGCTTCTGACAACATTTATGTAAGTGCTTCTGAGGGGAATCCATAGCCACAAGCCTCTGTGCTTTAGACCCTTTTTCTCCATGCATATAAGCAAGCAGTGGGACACAGAGTTTGCCTAGAGAAGCTGTGCAGTCTCCATTGGAGATATTTGAGATCCATGTGGGTCAATCCACAGTCAACAGTGTAACTCTGAGCTCAGCTTTGCCTGACTCTCTAAGCAGAACAACCCTGGGGTGTGCTTACCCTGGTAAGCAGAGCAGGGAACATAGCCTATTGCTTGGTGGACACCTTTCTTCAGGAGGTGGTAAAGGAATCTTCCTTTGGGGATGTGTTCCCATGAGCCATTGACTGTCAGCTCTGCTCTCACAGCTCTGGGAGGAGCTGGGTCAGCATGTGGCTGCTTGCCTACCAAAACACTACTCACTGTCTGCATGGCCAGTGTGGGGTATAAATACTTTAATCTGTTTTCCATCAGTAGATGCATAAGGAAGGTCACGAAAGCACAGTTCTGTGCAATTTTATTACTTAGTTTGTTCCTCTTGCCATAAAAGATTGAATTTGGTATCTCTTTTTACCTAAATCAAAGAGAAAAACCCAAGAAAAATTCAGTCCAGCATAATTTTTGGATAAAATTTCAGATACATCCTTTTTGAGAAAAGCAGGAACATTTTTTTTTTTCTGATTTTTCAGAATGAAAACTGGGTATGTTAGGCAATCATGCAGGCACGACTAGTTGGCAGAGCTCACCTGCAGTGGGAAAGAATGCAGATTAAATTGCTCTGAAACTTCTTTTGTAATATCATGGCTCTATGGGTACATAGAGCATGTAACCAAGTCTCCATAGGCACAGACAGGCACAAGGTGGAGAAGTTTGAAAAAGAGATAAAACATACAACCTTTTGAAATTTATCTGCTTAGAGTACAAGGTAATATATAAAAGAAAAATTCATTTTCTGTGTTTACAGTTTATGTTAAATGCCACTGTAGATAGAATCTCAGTTACAAAGGCAGACGGTTTGGTTCAGGGTGATTTGATTACTAGCTTTTTTAATGGAAATGTCACTATTTCAAAGCAACAATGCTGAGTATTAACTTCAGGCATGTCATGTGGCAACAAGTTGGACTAATCTCTTCTGTCACAACAGGTTTGGTTTTTCCTTTTTTTTCCCATTTTTGGTTTAAATAAAACTAATAAAAAATTCTCAGCAGTTGTGCACAAATAGCAGCAGATGGGGCAGGAAGCCTCTGCCTGCCCCCACTCAATAACAAGAGAGGAATCACACAGGTGACAGAAATGCTTCAATATGATATGACAGATCATCGTCACTGCTCCATCACAGGTTTTGTAAATCCCTGGTGACAGGCTTAGGGCAGCCAGCTCACAATCACCTGAGAGGCTGCTATGCTTTAGTCATTTGAAAGTCTAGAGGCAAGAAGAAGAAAATAATTGAACTGATGTCATTAATGACTATTTGGTTTGAGAAAAATTCTCTGATACATATTTTTGTCAGGGAAATGACTTTGTCAGGCTAAATGCTTACATCCCATGTTTCAGCTCTGAACACTGATTTATAGCCTAAAAAAGCAAAATTGCAACAGAATTAAAAGACATCGTTTATGTGAATATTTGCTTCTCTGACAAAGCTGCTGGAAAGGAACTTTAAAATGACCTTTTCCTTCTGCGTAATAAATAATATCTACCATTCATGATGGTGTAGTTTATTTTCATTACATGACTGGAGGTTTTGAGTTTCCTTTAGGAACACATCAGGTTAACTTGTGCACAAGGCTTTTGCAGGCTTGTCATTGTTCTGGCTCAGTCACAAGGTGAGGCAGTGAGTAAGGAGCTTTGGGGGTCAGATGCTCCACCTGACCTTTGAGACCCTACTTTGCACAGGTATTACTCCTCAGCAACCTTCTTTTGTCCCTTGCAACATAATCTCTGTTCAAATATTACCATACAGGACCAGGCTGTTGTTGATATAAACATGTTTTAAAAGCATTTTTGTACAGTTATTTTGTAACTCTTATCTATAAGTCCCTTCAATGAAATTTCAGAGAGTTATTCAGCTGTGAAACTACGCAGAGGAGACATTTTTCTCATCCTGGGTCAGCATTTTCTGACTTTCTGTAAACACTCTCTCACATGATGCTTGTTAATAGGCTTCCTCAAGCAGAAAATTCTTGGCAGCCACTGGAAAAGTTCTCCAAAAGACTGATTACTTTCCCTTTGCCTGAGGCCAGTTGCTGATCATGGCCCTTACGTAGCATGACAAACACAGTTAATATCAGAACATGCAGCCAGGACTCTGAAACACTCAGTCATGCACCAGTTAAAGCTTGGCCTACCAACACCCCAGGAGGTATATTAATATGCTGCAACCTGTTGGTACCAGTTCCCAGGAGTTTTAAAAGAGGTGGGGGGGATGGAGGATGAAGACAGTGAAGGATGAATGTAGCTGGAGTTCACCCAAGGGCACACTGCCATGGTCTGAGGGCACTAATGTGATGGACTAATCCTGCCAGTCCTGGTGGGTTTCCAACCCTGCTCATGGCCCAGGACTACATTTCAGTTCAACTGGCCCCCAACCAATATCCCATCCAGCCCTCGACCCTGCCCCAGGGACATGGCTGATTCCTGGGCTGGGGTTTCCCATGGCCACTCCCCAGCTGCCCTGTCGCTGCTGCAGCACTGGGATGTACTACAGCTGGCAAAGCCCTGTCCTGCCAACCCCTGGAGCCCTGCCACCATTTGTATACAGGAAGCTCCTGGGATGACTTCCCAGACTCCATCACTTTTTCCCTGACCTAAGAACACCATGCACACTTGTATCATAACAAATTGTGCCATCTTATTTTCTGAAGATGGGCTCTAGACAAAATAAATACAGGTATTTCTGGGAGGAATCAGAATGTTGTTAATTATTAGTGGTGGTAATGATCCTGCATGTCTACTGTGCTAAGCAGATGGATCCCTAAGCACTTTGCAAATGTTGCTACTTGTGTTAATATAAGAGAGAGTTCAGTAAAGCTGCAAAAAAAGATGAAATGCTGTAACTATAACAGCAGGCAGTGCCACTACAATAACTCAAGACAAATGAAATGTTAAGTGACCCTCTGAAGTATGTAGGGGATGGGACAGAGGGAGGAAGGTGTATAGACAGGCCTAGTGGAATTTGGCTAAAACAGCCCTGCTGGGTAAAAAATTGTTTTGCAACAGTTGTTTCAAAGTATTTCTCTTTGCCTGAGCTGTCACATTTAAATTCTGTCACAAAGCTGTCTGGTGGAATTTTAGAGTGGAAGTAATTTATCTGGAGCCAAAATGGAGGTAAAACAAGTATGCAGATAATAGTGGGAAATAAACCTCCAACATACTCTTCCCAGGCCTTTTGGGTGAGACATTTAATGTTTATGAGCAAAAAAACCAAGAAACAATATGTAAGTGGTAACATCCTTGCATGCAACAACAAAATTAGGACGAGAAACAAGATCATGCTTTCAAACAGAATTTGGATGATAGGATAGGTTTGTGTGACCCAAATTTCTGTGAATTTGCACAAACTTATAAAATTGTATATGACAATGTCTGTTCACTAAACTCTGACTAAACAAGTTCAAGTTCTCTGTTCTCTGTATTCCTTACCAATCTTCTAGGCTTTCTTTATTGTGGCTGAAAAATTATTCAATTTAGAATTGTGTAATAAACACTTCCTCTATTCTCAATAAAAGACACTATCAAGTTTTACAAGGAAAGCAGTGGCATGGGCTAGATATGTCCAGAGGAAACTTTGCTGTAAGCCTTTAAATTTTTTTTCCCTCTTCTTTGATTTCCAGACTTTAGACAACATTTCGACATGCACACACAGATGCTGAATTTCACCTTCTTTGTAAAACAACTGAACAAGTTACAACTTAGATTCCAAGAACCAGGTGCATTATTAATTACTGACAGACAGAAAGTTCTTTCAGCTTCATTCTTGTATTTCCCTGTCTAAATTTTTTCTCAGGATTCCATGTCTCATCTTTGCTCACACTGATGTTTCAGTAAGACGCCTCAATTTGGATGTGTCCTGTTGAATGCAGGATGGGAGACACCAGCTTCCATGTGCAGGCTCTGGTGCATTGTGCTCCTGGCAGCTATTGAAGCATTGCTAAGAATGGAACATAACTGAAAAGATAGCTCAGAATGAAAATGTGGCTTTGCACAACCAGGGTAGACGGTGAAATTAAATGCATGTCAGAGTAAAGTGATGCATGTAGGAAAGCTATCACCCAAATTTCATTTGTAAAATGAGGGGTTCTGACCTAACCTTTGCCAGTTTTCAAAGAGACTTTGGGGAAACAATTGATAATTCCATGAAAACGACAGCCCAGTGCTCAGCACTGAACAACAACAACAAAACTGCAAATGTTAGGAACTATTGGTAAAGCAATAGAGAACAAAACAGGGTTCATTATGCCTTTATATAAATGCATGGCATGTCTGTGCTTTTATACTGTTCTGTTCTTTTCATCTCAGAAAGAATATAGGTAGCACTGGAAAAAGGTTCAATTGTCCTTGATTGTCAAGGCCTATCAATATATGGGATGTGTGCTGTGCAAGGAATAGCTAAGTAAGCTAAGATTCTTCTTTCTGGAAAAGAGACAAATTACAGGGGACATACTAGAAGGCTATAAAATCAGGAGTGAGGTGGGGAGGATGGATGGGAGTTGATGGTTCACTGTCTCTTCCACTATAAGTACTAGGGATCATCAAAGTAAGATAGTAGGAACAAGCTTCAAAACAAGCAGAAGTAGGTTGTTCTTCATGCAGTAGGTGATATGTCAGTGACACTGCCTGCCAAGGGATGCAGTGAATACTAAAGGTTTAGGGGGGAACAAGAGAGAATGGACAGGTTTAATGGAAGAGAAATACATTGGGGAATGTACAATATGCAGTAGCCAGGCTTAGTCCAGGAAGTCCCTGGGCTGAAAATAGATGGTGACTGGGAAAGTGTAATGGAAGGCTGTAGTCTAGTCTTGAAATTTGCTTAGTTCTTCCTGGTCAAGCCCTGTAGGGCAGCTGGAACCTCAAATCCTGCCTTGGCTCTCACCAGTTTGGCTATTCTTATGTTCATTGAGAAGCAATAACCTAGCAAAGGGAGGATTCTTCAAGTCTGGTGGACTTGGAAGTGCTAGACTAATGGTTGGGCTTGATGACGTTAAAGGTCTTTTTTCTACCCTAAATGATTCTATGATTCTACGGTTCTTTACCTCTTTTCTTTTTTTTTTTTCCAAATAATGCAGTTGCTAGACTGCATTTAACTCCAATTGATCTATGTACTAATGTACCCTTATGTATCAGACCAATGCAGCTCCTTTTCCCTAGGTGTTCTTGTGTCCATCAGTATAAATATGTCCATTATGTTCACAGTCCAATTCCTCCCTGTTGTCTTTTTCCTATCTGTGCTTTTCATGCCTGTGCTATGTCATTTCTATTGCAAAACAATGGAAAGGCCTTTGTATTACACAAGGAAATCTAATTTGCTTTCCACAATGGACCTTAAGCTGGTGATTGATGTGTTTCAGTAATTAAATTCTGCTACCTGCAAGTTGCTGAATGTAAGATTTAGGAAGACGGGGAGAATGGGTGAAAATGGAAAATATATTAGCAACTTTCGTCTCTTGTGCTGCAGTGTTCAATATTCCCCCCATTTATGTTTGAACACGAGAACAATTTTCTAATACATGAAGATAACCCTATATATTGGGAAGGAAAAGTCTGATAATTATACTGCCTATTGAGAGAGGAATGATTGAGCACTGGGTGCCAGCATACATTGTCTCAGGAGAAGAAAGAAGCAAAAATTGTGAGTATTGGACAAGTCAGAAGTTATAAGGAAGCTAGAATCCTTTGACAGTAGTGGTATATTTTAACTCCACATTGTTGTTAGATCTCATGCCATTCTCAGACAGCCTCTACACAGCACAAGGCATCACTGTACGCAGGTACCCAATGTAAATCCTGCAGATCCACACACACAGTGGAAAGCTTAACCCCGAGATTCTGCTGCTATGTGAGCACTAATGTGTTTTGCTTCTCTGTTTTTCTACTGAAGTTTTCAGTGTCTCTGTTCAGAAGACTGCTCAGTGCCCAGCAGACTTACCTTCATATTAAGCAACATGAATGATAAACATTACATATTGTTCATTCTTTTGTCAGCCTCTCTGCAGAGAAGAAATTGTGTGTGCTGGGTGGTATTTTCTTTATGTATTGGAACCTTAGACAGGTCTTTAGTAGATGGACTTCCCCCATTTGAGGTCTTTCAAAAGGCTAGATGCCCTGAATTATGTGTTACAGCTACAAGTCACCTGGAAGGTACAGCCTTTGTGCTATACCCTCATACCTCACCAACATTGTAGCTGACAGCTAAAAAAACAGGGAAATACCTTCTGGCCTTCAAATCTGCAAATAGCTGCATCACTTAGCTGACTGAAAAAGTCTTAATGGCCAAAATAAATGTCAGGATGCAGGATAAATTTGTAAGCACTCCACTACTGAGCTGCACTGTAGCTTGGTAGGCTTTCTAGTGTTCATTTGTGTTCCCCTGACAGAACACCATCTCTAGAGCCCAGAGATCTTTGGTGACTGGGACAGATAGTGAATATTCAGCTTTCTTTTGTGGGGCTCCATAGCCTTTTCAACCAGTAACAGGGGCCTGTGAAGCCAGATTGGAGACTGAATCCAAGAACAAAGTGGTGCTGGATGCACTCTGCAAGCAGGGTTCTTCCCATTGTGTTGACATGTTTATTTTGTGGTAGCTTAATATTCTAGCTGATGTTCTAATCTAATTAAGTTCATTGTCAGTAAATTGAAAGTCATGATGATGTGACTGACTTTGGGAGGCATAAAAACTAAAATGTTTGACATGTCAGGATATTCACATCTTGGAAATATGGTGTTTTATGAAAAGTAGAAATAACCACCATTTTTTTGAGTGGTTACAATGTTAAGGACTCTGCTCTTCTTATTCACAACATGGGGTTTGTTTCTCATCAAGTTCTCAGAACTCTAATACTTGTAGCTAACAGCTTCTAAGTGAGGTATAGACCAAAAGCTACAGTAGAAAACTAGCCAATGAATGATTAAAAATTATATATATATTACAAAAAGTTAAAATCTGCTTGTAGATATTTCTGAAGGTTTCTTCCTTCCTTTTCCTATCCATGCTAAACAGCTTTTGAAAATCTAGTTTTGTTTTACAGCTGACAGAAAGCAGTTGCATATTCTCTTCCTTTTGATAAGTAGAGTTTTTAACCTTGCTTTAGCAGAAGTTTAGCAAGAGAGGACTCAAACCTGAGTGCTTCCTGCTGCTGGCTTGTAAGATAGTTTGATTGTTTTTGCTACTCTTTTTTGATATTGCCTTCTGGGACAGCAAGAGCAAAGGTACAACTTTGGAAGAAGAAAGGTCACTTCTAAAATGCATATTGAAACAAGAAATACTCATTTGTTCATACTCACCTGGTGCAAAAGAACTCTCTTTTCTTTTTCTTTATACTTGCAGTAGCCATTTGACATTGTTATTACCTTCTCTTTATTTTAAGTAATAGTTACAGCTGTCACAGGTGGTACTGCAGTAATCATGATTATTCAAATGAGAGGAAAAATATTTTTAGTTTAAGATAAAACCACAAGCAAACAAAAGGAAATAATATGAAAAGCAATCCTGATTCCCTCCCCAATGAAATCTTTATTTGCCTTCCATAAGCGCTCAGACAGCTTACTGTGTGCTCTTGATATTTTTGCTCAGAAATTATCTTCTGCCCAAATGCATTTTATGTCATTTGATAAGCAGAGTGACAAAAAGTGCTTTGCAGCTGGGGCTATTTCTTCAACGACAACTGAGAATGATGTAAACTGGCATAACTCTCAAAAAGCGTGGGTTTTAGGCAGAACCATGAAAACACGGGACACAGCACTGAAAGGAACTGCTGAGGATGAGGTCTGGGGCCAGGATACTGCAGTCTGCCACGTCACATCAGGGACCTGAGCCTACACCCATTTCTAGCCAATATAGATACATTTATTCTGGTGTCAATATTGCTACTTTAACCAGCTTTTCTCCTTCAGACATACTGGCCCGTCTCCCGTGATATATTTATTAAACACCATATTATTAAATTTAATTTCAGACTCTCTTTTGCCAGGGCAAAACAAGCAAAAATTCCATGTCTCTTCCTGTATGGCTTGTCTCAGCTCTCTGTCTAACAGCATTCTAGGTAGTTCCACCTGTAGTAAATCTGGCAGAGCTGGGCCTGCAGTGCATACACTTGTGTATACCCTCTCAATAACTGTGACCCTTTGTGTGAGTCCAAGGACGTCTGACTGAGGGACAGAACACCCAGAGGGATGTGGGAAATACAAGTCTGAGTTTATACTTCCAGTTACATGGTGTGTGATTTTTCTTTTCCAAATCAAGAAAGTCAATGTCTGATAAAAAATGTTTTTGGTTGATAGACTTAGTCAACAAACATAAGACCCTTGGATTCTGTACTTGCAGCAGTACACACCTAACTCTGTGTATTTACCCAATAAGTTCAGCAACAAAAAGAATCATGGGAAGAGTATTTTGACAAAATGGGCAGGTGGTCTATAAAGTATTTGACACTTCTCTGGACCATTAAAGGCAAAAAGACTCCAGAGAATTTGGAAAGAAGGAGCAAGAGGTACTTCATGGCAGTAGTGCTGGGAATAACTGCCCAGTCCATTTGTGGCTAAGGAAGATGGTAGTGTCTATTAAAGATGAATGTATTAAAAATAAGAGAATTTTTCAAAATTCTCCAAAAGAGCTGGCTAGAAATATATCACAGAAACCTACACAAAAGACTAAATTTACTAAATTCATGATGATACTAAACCAAAAAACTAGGGATACCATAGAATACATAGAGAATGGCTAACCTGCCATCCTGTCATCAGAAGAAGGTAGAAAGGCAGAAAATCTGATGAAAGTTTAAATCTGAAAAGAAATAAAAGATAAAATATGTAAATATAAACCAATATGATTTTATGGCAAAGATGTCATGTGAATCAAAACAAAACAAATGAAAAATATTTTTAATTCAAACTTGGTTTATCAAGATAGATGGACTATGAGAGCGCTGCATTTTACCATTATTTTAAAAATTGCTTCTTTTAATATCAGTATTGAATATGTGAAATAGACTTAAACAATGGCGAAATAATAGACCTCAAGGAATCAATGCACAGAGGGAAATGTCACTGAATGGGATTTTTCAATGGGTTTAAGGGTTAAAAGTCCTGATTCCAAAACTGTTTTCAAAATATGCCAAGACTTGTCATCTGGGGATGTATACCGTGGAGATCACTGATGAGAAATGAGGATATTATTTTAACTTCCATGAGGTAGAATAGGATTTATGCTAGAATAGCACCTTTTGTTCTGGCACCTTCATGTAAAAAAAAAAAATTGAGAAATTGGAGACTGGTAGAAAGATATGAGAAAAGCAGAGGAAATGCTTCACAGAGAAAAACCCAGCAAACTCAGCTGGTCTACCAGACACAAGGCTTGGTGACAGTGTATAAATAACTTAATGAAAAAACAAAAGATTTTCTAAAGGGCTTCTCTGGAATCAATTCCTGGAAGCAGAATGCAGGCAAAGTAATCTGAAAAACACAGTGCAGTTTTTTAGTAGTGATTTTCATTACAGCAGATAATTCTCAGGAGAGGTGGATTATTTTCCATTGCTTAGGATACTCATCAAGATTTGATACCTTTGTAGAAGTTATGCTTTTGTCAGAAACAAGTCTTTAGGCTCCATGTAAAAGTGATGTGTAATTGGCCTGTGATACAAAGACTAGACAGTCTAATGGTCCTTTCTGGGTTTTAATGTAATGAATCTCTAGATGATTTTTAGAGAATTCTTGTGCATGTAGTACTGAAATACATATAAGTTACTTGGCTGCAAAAAAGGTATAAAAGGGCTGTACACAATTCAACCAAGAAATAAAGTGCCCTCAAGTCTCAAGAGGACTCTTTTGTAGAAACAGCAAGAAACATCTCTTCCAGCAGCTGAATAAAGACCAGCTATTCAAAAAGATGAAAAATTAGCACCTTCTGTTGCTGTCAGTAGGTCAGTGTAACACTTGTGGCCTACTGAGTGCTCACCTGTGAGTCAGTTTAAAAGACTTCTGGGCAAACAAAGGCTGTGCGTCAGAAAACCACGAAGCATTTCTGAGACAGCCAACCCAAATGTACATGGAGAAAGATGGGGAGAAAGATGATCAGGTGAAAAGGGGAATGTCTCTGGACTTATGAAATGACTGGTTAATACAAAAACATTGTGTTCGTCTTGCAAGGATATTGAATTTAGCAGGAGAATTAGCGAGAGTTAAACAAAATTGTATTTATATAAAGACACACATCACAGTGAGAGAAAGAACATTTCTTTAAAATAATTGATTGATTTGTTTTCCATCTTTCACCAGGAAACTTGTCCTTATTAAAAAAGAAAAATGTGAGTGTTTTGCAAAATCTGAGTTCCATTCAATATCCACTCCCTCCTTGAATGTCTTGTCACACTTTTTCCCTATAAATCAATGATCTTTAAGACATCCAAGCTTTAATCAAAGGAAATGTTATTATTCTGCAGGCAGAAGTGCTTGCAACATGCCAAGGGGTGTTTGTTTAAACTTTAATGGATAAAGTGTAGACACCATGTTTCATTAGTTTACAGACAAAATACATTTATTTATCATTAGGTGTGAAGCCAAGAATTCTGTAAGCTTGCTAACAATTCTGATAACTTCCAGATAAAATTAAAGGAATGGTCATAAATACCCCGAGGCTTTAGAATATTGCCTGTAAGTAAAGGAGAGTCTGTTTTTTTTCTTTAAAAAAATCCCAAAAAAGACCAAAAAGAAAAAAAGGCCTGAAGTCTAGAATTCAGATTCAAGTTAAAGTTTTAAGCAATATAGACTTTTTTGTGGGCAGAAGAAACTCTTTGAATTCAATTGGAGATTTCACGATTTGTGGTCAAGGACTGAGGGACAGGGGGAACAGAAGAGTTATGCCCCCAAGGTGCTGTTTCCTCCAATATTAACTGAATCATCTTAAGCTTCCAGTTCTAGCAAGGCAGGTTGAAAATTCTGGATGAAAGGTCTTTCTCCCAAGATTTCAGGTACTTTCACTGTGGATTGCACCCCTTGCTTTGCCTTGCCTTGCCAGTGTTTGGATCTCTCAGCTAAAATCAAGACTTCTGCGCTACCAGTGTTCATAAAACTAGAAAAGACAGTATCCAAAGTGTTCACATCAACAAAACAGAACATTATTATTCAAAGCAGTATATTAGTCTTATTTGCAAATGAAGACCTGAAGTATGTAGAGAACTGAAGGGCTTGTTTTTAATACCACTGTTAATGCTTTTCTTTTATGCAGGTTCATCTGGGGCCAGGTCTGGTTTTGCATACACTGAATAACTATTTCAGCATCTCATTAACACACAATCAGCCCTGCTTACACTGAGCTGCTATTCAGGACCTGTTTATTTCCTGTTTCTTTCAGAAAAATCACCTGCCCTACTGAGCCAGGATATTATCATCTAATCCTGCCACATGCAGTCCTGTGGCATAACAGGGAACTGAACCCAGACTCAGTACCTGAGTACTTCTTCACTCACAGGGTGATTTTTCCCTATGGCTGTAATGGTGACTACATGGTAATGGTGACGTAGGATAATAACGTCGGCGTCCTTCGGCCAGCTTTGTTTTTGACTAAGTCATAGTTCAGCTCCTGTGCTCAGTTCATCTGCAATTAGTCAGCTTCGCATAAATATTTACATGACAGGTATCCTGATTTGTTTTTTACTTCCCTGCCATATTAAAGGCCAAAATCACAAACCTTCGTTTGACACTTCTGGCTGAGCGAGCTCCTTGGCACATTTCTGCTGAAATCCCACATGCACACGTGCTCAGTTGCAAGTGCTGAGTAAGCAACCATGATTTGGATGAAATACTGGGCCTGGGGCGACAGAAAACTGCATGGATTATCTAGTCGAATTGCAAATTCACTTTCAAAGGTACATCTATAGCTGCCAGCCATACAGCAGCTTCTGTTCTCTGAACTACACTTCCTCTAGTTCATGTATTAACAGTTGGTTGCTTACCAAATTGTACTCTTCAAGGAAAAATGTCTGTTAATGTCTCAGTAGAGTCATGACCAGGGTAATGAAAATCATTATTCATGAATAAATTATGCAACAACTAAAAAAAATAATCTATCAAATTGATATAATTGCCAAAGAACATTTGTTCCTTAGTAAAAACAGCAATAAGCAAAAGTATTGTACTTCAGCTTGGAAAAGTGGCTGGAACCTTACCAAATTTAAAGTTCTGCCTCAATATTTGTTATGATATTCACTGCAATTTGTTCAGTTTTCAGTTCTGAAGATGAACAAAAGTTGCTCCTGAATTAAGCTGGTGTCAAAGGGTGTTTAAGAGGCTCACAACAAGGAGCTGAATAATCATCACAGGCAGCTTCTAATGGTGAGAGCATTGAAAATATATTCCTTTCAGGATCATACTCATCATCATGCAGAAACAGTGTGTCCAGCAGGACTAGGGCAGTAATTGTTCCCCTGTACTCAGCACTGGTGTGACCACATCTCAAGTGCTGTGTCCAGTTCTGGGCCCCTCCGTTCAGGAAGGACATTGAGGTGTTGGAGTAAATCCAGAGAAGCCCAACAAGGCTAGTGAAGGGTCTGGAGCACAAGTCTTATGAGAAGCAGCTGAGGGAGCTGAGGGTGTTTAGCCTGGAGAAATGGAGGTTTGGGGGGGGGCTCTTATCACTCTCTTCAACTACCTGAGAGCAGTTTGTAGCCATGTGGGAGTTGATCTCTTCTCCAGGCAACCAGTGATAGGACAAAGGGAAACGTCCTCAAATTCTTCCAGGGAAAGTTTAGATTGGATATGTTTATATTAGGAATATTTTTTTTCATTAGGTGGTTATCAAGCATTAGAACAGGCTTTCCATAGAAGTGGTGGAATGCCTGGAGGTATTTAGGAGACATGTAGCTCTAAGGGACATGGTTTAGTGGAGGGCTTGGCAATGCTGAGTTAGTGGTTGGACTTAATAATCTTAAAGGCCCTTTCCAAGCTAAATGATTTGATGATTCTAAAAGTCTATGATTCAAATTATAAGACATAACTCACTAGGTCAGTACCCTGATGTGTTAGGTGCTGTGCAGGGTAAATGTAGCACCTGAACCCAAAGGCATTGACACAGAAAATAAAAGATAAAAATAAATAAATGTGGTGAGAATCTGACTAGGTTAGTTGGAAAAAGAATAAGAAAGGGAATAACAAAATAAAAGCAACTGTGAAATTCACTGTTCCTCTCTTCGGACTATTTCAATTATGCAAAAAAATTTCTTAGAAATAAGCTATCTGAGAGGGAAAGCTGTTAAATAAAATAAAAGCCATTCCTCATATGAATAATTTAACATATTTGTTCATTCTTTTAGGTTTTCAGGCCATCAAATTTATCAGCCCTGTTGGTAAAAAAAGACCTTTAATGAAAGAGCAAGGAACCAAGTGAGTCATATATATAATAGAGAAACACAAAATTGTGGTAAATTTCCTTCAGTCTTTTGTTGCCTACCATCAACTTTATGGCCCTGACAACATTAACAACAAGAGCCAGCACTCTATATCCTGAGATGTAATTAAAATACACACAAAGCTCTGGGCCTATATACAAAATACACTGAGAAATTCATGCAAATTGGGAAAAACTCAGTACTACATTATGAAAAGCTTATTCATACCAATAGTCTTCCTACACAGAAGCTTTATTCTTAATTTTCTCTCACCAAATTACTAGAGAAAGGGGTTTTGTGAAAAAAGCTGAAGGTCACACTACCAAGGCAATATTAAACTAAGGGGAAAATGTGTTGCAGAACTGAAGACATTAGCATTTAAACCAACCTGATTTAGATGATACAGATGTAAAACTTGATCTTTTCATACAGTAAAGCCTCTTTTATTGTTACCAGCTGTAGCACTGCATCTTCCTATTATAAATGCTGTGTTTACTCCATTTCTCTGTGCGTAAGTTCCTGCTTGGCACAGAGCTGGAATTACTGTCCTTATGTCCCTTTTCCCACCAATTGCTTATGTTCAGAGCATGCTGGGAAAGGGAACTGTCTAAGCTGGAGTGGATTCTGGCTCATCCTGCTTAGGGAATGGCTCCTTTACTGCTGTAACCTAAGTTTAGATCCAGGGCAAAGAAGGGTCAGGTATCTGTGCTCAGAGCTGGGACAGCAAAAGACAAAAATTATTTAAATGGCAGGTGTAAAAACACTTCCTTGTGCACGTTTTCCTATTCAGTGTGAGGAGGGAGAGCTGTGTGGCAGGAGAAAGAAAGGGTGATGCTTTGCCTGCTGGCACTGGTCATCCCTTCAGTCTGCCCAGATGCACATAAAACCCCAGCCTGACGCAGAGGCTGCCAGCTCTCAGCTTTCCACCTCACTAATATCTCAGTGTTATCCCATGGCATTGCCTCACTGTGTTTTTGTCTATGGCCCGATACATTAAAGCCTTGTGCTAAAATCTGCCCAAAAGAATCTGCTTTACACTGTGAAAACAGTGTGTCAGGACAAAGTATCCATGCCAGCTCAGTACAAAAATACCTCTTTTAACCCAGAGATGTGTCTTCTAATGATTTAAGCTCAAGAATTCTGAGTCATTCTTTATTTCTCTAAAATAAACAAACAAAAAAATCTAAATCATGGCTTAAATAACCCTTTATTAAATAGTTGACAAACTGGCAAAATGCCAGATTTTATTATAGATCCTAAATGACTGTGGTTAATTTGTGCTGAGATATGCTTTCTCTCATCTCCCCTGAGCATTATCTAAGTTCACTGCCTTATTTGGTTGTAGTTTATAAGCTATAATGTTATTTTAGCTTGAAAATAGGGACAAGAAAAATGACTGCAACAATCTGGGTATGCATTTACCAGCTGCTCTGCAGATAAGATAGGTAATACTGGCAACCTTTGGCTTCTTGTGACCACATTTTAAAGTAAAAGATATCTACTGTAAAATGCACATATCTCTGATAAAGTGTGGTTTTGAAGGAACAGAGAAGGTCAGATGTAATTTGATGTCATATTACGCCATGTGTTGACTTAAGAAATCAGAGGTGCAAATCACTTAATAAGATTACTGTAAGATGTACAAGAGCAGGATATTTCACCATGAAAAGTCTGCGGGAAGATTCAAAATACATTACCAAATAAATGCTGATGCACATGTAAAATGATTTTTGAAGAAATTTGCTCGAAGTATTAGCTAATATAAAGAAGCAACTATTTGCACAGGAAAGCACAATTAGGAATTGTTTGAGGTAACAAAAAGATTTAATTAGGATAAGTTTTTATTTCGTTTTCTTTTTTTTCTCTTTCTTTTCCACTTAAATTAAAAGAACTAACCCCTAAGCTCCAAAGCAAGAACCTACAAGACATCCAAATCATAGTAAGTCCTGTAGATAGCAGGAACAGTAACTGCTTATTCAACATCATCAAAAGCTTGATGCTGACCAGGGTGCCATGCGCTCAGCTGCCTATGGAACTTGAGGGATGCGACAGCTGCCCTTCACAACACATTTATTTAAAGTATTTTTGGAGGGGTTGGTGATGCATGAGGCATGTTTTACTCCCTGTCCTTCTGGGTACATGCAAGAAGATGTGAGCAGTGGTGGTGGTGGAGAAGCCAGGGGGAACACAGTGCAAGGTGTCTGACATGTGCTGAAGGACCAGGTCTCTGTGAACATGTGTTTTTATTCATTCATGCTCTACACATGCAATAGATATATTTTTCTTCAGAATTAAGCAGAATCCAACCTTTCTGGAGACAATCATTTCCATGCACCACAAAATATTACCCAGTTACCTCTTCTCTGAGACCAGTAACTTGTTCTTTGTTGAAAAGTATCAAGCTTCAACTTGAAGACACATGTAAAGGGATAATATACTAATTTCCTTAATAGTTTGTTATATTTTTGCTTTAAAAAAAAGTCACTTTAGGTTTTCATCAGATTAGCTTTTCACCAGGCCTAGGTTTCTTTTTTCTGCACTGAAGAGCACCATAGCACCAGGTATTTCCTCTGCAGGAACACACTCATACATTCATGTGAAAATATGAAAGCTGGGTATTTGATCATGTCTTCTTTGGGGGAAGAAGTCTGGGTTTGAGGTCTGAAGCATTCTTAGGTGACATCAACAGCTTTTCACATGCTGGGTTAAGAGGTCATATATTTAAGTGGCCTTGTATTTAAAATGTACTCTCTGAATTCTGAAAATGACCTGCATGGAGGACGAGACTGAACTCATGATCAGTGCTACAGTCTTTGCAAGAGCTAGAGGTGCTGAGGGAAGTGAGAGATTAGTAAAAAGGCACATTTCATAACCATAGTGTGAACCTATTTTTTTATGAGTTCTCCATCCCTCAGCATACCTTCAATGTCTTCTTAAGAAAAAAACCAGCACTTGGTGTCTGACACAGCAGATTGACATCCCTTAAAGATTTCTATAAGCACTGAGCTGTTTCTCTTCTAACAGTAGGAGGCAGGTGGGGTGTTTGCAGTCCTGCTTATTGCTCGGCTTATGGGAACGAAGCAAGTCCAGATGCTGTTGACCAGGCAGGGTTTTGTATCACCCTCTGAAGTGTATGATAAAAAAAAAGTGTATAAATTGGATAGGATTTAACATATACTTTCAAATGCAGCACTTGACTTGTATTTTACCTTTTCTTCTTAGCCAATCATAATGTGTGAAGAGCACCAGCAGTGAAACTGCATTTTGTGTACTCACTGATGGGTGGGGAACTTATCAAAGGAACATGTTTCTGGAAAAACAGACCTGCTTAGCTTAAGTCTTAAATATGTGAAAGAGGTTTCCTGATATTTTAAATATTCTTTAGAGATGTACAATTCTATGCATTGTGAGCTGCTGCCACTGCAGATGAGCAGAGGTATCCTCAGCCCAACTTTTCTGTGCCATTGAGTTCAAGCTGCAGAAGCAGCTGAAACTCTGCTGTAGTGCCTGGCAGTTGTAGGATTCACCTTCTAGTCACAGAAATCCTACACTCATAGCCTCATATTTTAAAAAAATAGATATTTCAAGGAGCCTCTTCAGTCCCCTGGTGCTTAGTTTCTAGTCCTGTACTTTGCCTGTATATCATGTCATTGGCATAAGCTCATGTATAGCAGTCACAAAGCTAGAAAAGGAGGCGGTTTGTAGGTGGCCTAAAGTTTCTCCAATCTGTGCAGCATGCACACATTTTAATGTGTACTAACACATTTGTATATAAATTTTATATATGCATACCTATGTATACATGTGTTAATTTGAAGGTCCATTGTTAAATTCTTTGAATTTACACTACTTTGAAGTGTATTTGTTGCGAAGATGGAATAAATTGGGAAAATTATTTTTCATCCTTTCAGTTTCTGGCTGATTGCAGTGCTTAGTGACCAATCCTCAGAGAAAAGATCCTGTCTAACACAGGGCCAGCTGCCCTGTGTGCCCTCAGGTCATTTGTTACAGGACCCACATTTTCACAAGCCAGCCTGATTCAAGTTACTGCTAAGTTGCAAGGGAAGATTTCAGCCTGTAGACTTTGATCTATACCTATGCAGAGATATATCAATTAAGCGTGTCAAAAATTTCCTATTCTTAATGTAAAGGTCCCATATTTTCCCCCATGATTTTCCTGAAAGGTTCACTGAGGAAATTATTGACTTGTGATATGTTTGCCATGAAGGTGACTTGCACCTGAACATGTGTCTGAGACATCCTAGGCACTGATTATTCTGCTATAAAGCATGTCCATATGCAAGCCCAGGTTTTTCAGATACATAGCATTTGCTCTGATGTGGCTGCTAGACATCTGGAAATCCTGGACACCTGACTAGACTTCAAATTCAACCTGGCTAAAATAGCCAGGGAAAAATGAAGGTTTGTCTGAGAAACCTGGCTCTACAAAATCTGCCTTGATATAGCTTTACCATAAGAAATCAAAGAGTAAAACATAAATATGTAAACAGGAATACAAACCCCCACATTTTTTCAATGTGTGAAAATTATTTTTCCTGCAAGAAGGCTTATCTTCCTCGAGAAACTGATGTAAGTTCTACCGTGACTCCCCAGGGGATCTACTGATATCAGCAAATCCACCCAAAAGCAGTCACTTAAGGAGTTCTTGGCATTTTCCAGAGTAATTTGAGCTTCTGGGATTTTTAGTCTGAAATCCTGTTTCCAGACATCTGACCCCTGGATACTGTACAGCCCTTGAAAATGTTTATTTTGAACTCTGAGACCCTCTTTACTGAGGCTACTAGAGGACTCCTGTACAACAACAGTAATCACCATTTCTCTCAGACTGGAATCAAAGACTGCCCAATTAGGCTGCAAGGCAGTGTTTGTGTATGAATTATAACTAATACAGAATTGAAAGAGAATTGTTCCATTCCCAGGTTAAGCAGTGCTGGCAAAATTAGCAAATGTGATTCCTTTTTTCCCTCAAGGCATGAAGCTGGAGAAAAAAGCAAGACGAGAAGGAAGCAGCTTCTGCATTTTTCTTCTAATCAGCCATGCGTATTAGTGTATAAGGCAAGACAGGAAGGTAATATGAGAATCAGGCAAGCAGCCAGATGACATTGTGTAAAGCATCTTTGTATAACTGCCAGCTAGTGTCTTATAATATTGAACACTGAAGTTTCTATTTAGCAGTGTTGATTGAATGGTGGGAAAAAAATAGTCCAGGCAAGGATAATGTCTGTAATCAGCACTGCACGATTGCTATTGTCTATGCTTGGTATATTTAATGGAGAAGCTAATTACCATGTGTTCATTTTTTATTACGTTTACTATATTGCATAGAGAAGTATTATGATTTTTTTTCCCCTCCATGGGTTTACAGAAAACAAATAACACAAACAAAACCATGATGGATCCCCCTCTCCACCCCCAACCCTAATTAATTCTCATTAGGACCACCGTTTTTATTTCCAAGAGGAAGTCAGAAGCCGAGGATAGCATGCCTGATGAGCTCGCTAGCCTAGCCCAGTGTGTGCTTGGACTGGGCTGCTGATGGGTTTGAATGTGACAGGAAGGAAACTGCACAAGCCCAATGCACAGTCGTTTCATTTAACTTCTCTGAGACACATTCATATACCTACCACTTCCCATGCAGCTTTACAAAAATAAAAGGGCAAAGTACTCCTGAAAAATAGTGGACTTACAACTTCTTTCTGCATGGTTGGAGAAGAGCAATGTTGTAGATACACACCCCAGGAATAACATGACAGTGCCCTAAAAATTTTTAATCCAGTATTAGAGTAGCTAGGTGGGAGAATGTTGGTCCCTCTCTGACCCTCAGACCATCCTCTGTGCCTGTCTAGTGCAAACCATCTGGCTGAGCTCACCCTCTTTGGGCTGCTGTTGTGGGGTATCAGCACAGGCAGAGGCCCCTGCAGGATACCACCTGCAGCAATGCCTCCTTTTAACCAAAGGGCTCATGGGTTGAGCTCACCCTTGGGTCAAAGCCTTCTGCTCCTGGAGAGAATAGGGCACCCACATCTTCAGAAGGTGTCTTGGACACCAACCAAGGGACTCTCAGTCTTCCTTGGTAAAGCTTTTCTTTGTGTAAAATACTTGAACAGCTGCTGTGAGAGGGACTGGAACTTCGTCCTAAGGGTAAGTTGGGAGCTTGTCTGTTGATTCCTTTTTCCCCTCTCACCTTTCCAGTGAAACATGATCTTAGAGGGCCTTCTTTGAATTGTGTCCATGTGAATTCATATCTCACCTAAAGTCAGTGTATGATTTTCAGTGAGAACTGTGCCTGTAGGGGCCTGATTTTTAAGTGTGCTTGGGAACCATAAGATGGTGGTGGTGATACCAGGTAGAATGTTTCTGTAGTGCCTTTGTCTCCCTAACTTGCATTGGAAAGCAGTTCTGTATAGCTCTGAGAAATGTCTGATTTGCATTGACTGTGCTTGGAGGGTTAACAGAGGCGTTAGCATAACCTCTGCCAAACTAGTGTAACTCTATTGAGCCTCGTGAACTGCTGTGTGGCCCCTGGGAGAGGTTAGGATCCTGCTCAGGTCCTGTTACTCTTCCTAGAAGGATCAAGTTCCACATTCATGCTGTGTTTAGAGAATGCACAAGGTACAGTGTCCCCAGGAGCCTGAGCAGCAATTGTCAGATGCTGATTAGACCAATATTAACACCAAAGCACAGCTAAAAAAATGTCACTCAAACTGAACTGAGTGCTGATTTTAACAAGCAGGTTCACAAAGTATGGTCCTCCCACACTGAAGTAAATAGGAAGATGTTACAGTATTTATAGACTGGATTTCAGAAAGCAGAAACACCTAATGCACTCCGTTTATTAGGCATGCTCCCTAGTGCCTGCAAATTGCTGTATATTTCAAGCCTTATTTAATTTTTAATACAGCAACCTGTTATGTAATCAGATGTATTTTGAGGGAAACTTATTATTGCATCTTGCAGTCTGACTGGTTTCCCTGTAAGAGTTCAGCAACCTATTGCATGTGGCTTTTATGGACAGGATCTCCTCTCCTTTTCTCCTGCCAAAACTGAAATTAGAACATCCTTCTCAAAGAATATTAAGCACAAAAAGCAGTGTCTGACAGAGTGGTGGGTAAGGAGACAGATTACTTCTCTTCTACAAAGAGAGGGAGTGAAGACTTCCTCATCTAATAATGAAGATTTTGAGGTAAAAAATTGGCTGTTCATCCATATGGTCCTCTAGTGCTGCCACAGAGTTAGACAAGGTAAGAAGGAAAGACCAGATGAAGATAAAGCATTTGATAAAGCATTTCAGTGCCTGTGAGACATGACTAGAAGGTCTCTAAAGAGTTTGGTTGCTCCTAGGCTCATAAAACTTAAAACCATGAAACTGAGATGTAAGACAGACCTGGCCTGGGATCCTACATTTCTCCTTTGCCCTCTTATGCTGTGGGAGATGGGATTTTGGAGGTACGGGTTTAAAGATAATGTGCCCTCTGAATTCCCTGCCAGATATGTCACTCTAAATCACTGAATTTCCTCTTCTATTTCAGTACTTTTCTGCATATCAGACTACATTATAGAACTATCTCATAAAGGGGAAGAGGATAGGAAAAGTGATGCAAGACATATCTACTTTTGAATGCAAAACATTTATCAGTATCTATGGGTGGTGCTACAAGTTTTGCTACATGAAACTGAATATCTTGATGAAAACACTATCTAAAATTAGTAAAGGTAAGAAAAGCCACAAATTCAATAAAAAAGCCTGTGCTCATGTATTGCATACTGTGATATAGTTAAAGAGAACCAACTCTAAACTTATTTTGAATACAGCAAACAGTCTTGTGAATGTAGTTCAGGCTAAGTTCTCCCACTGCTATGCCTAAATAGGCCATATGGGATATTTCCTTAAGCATTTTCTTCGTTTTCCCCCTACAGCTTGCAGAAGAGGCCAGAAGACAGGCTGAGAACATCTTTCTGACAACAGACATGGAAAGGTGACCACAGGAGTTGTCTGAAAGCTTATTCCTTCATAAAAGGCCCAAACACATGTGCTTCTATAATTTTTGTCATTGTTTTCTTCAATATGTCCTTTGTTATCACTGCAGTCCAAACACACAATTAAGTTGCTGATGTCGTGTAACAGAACTACAGAATGCCGAGATTGTTTCCCCGGTTGTTTTGATTTATTTTTTATTGGAAGAAATCTTTTTCAGTAAAAGCAGATCTTTTATATGTGAAAATGTCCATTACTTCAAAAACTTGAAATTCCATCTGTGGAAAAGACATTTCAATTGATTCTTTCTCTCAGCTAAGGTATTTAGGAAGCAGAAGGTTACAACAAGAGTATAAAATGGGGCTACACCTCAGACTGAGTCCAATCTGTAGACACTGACTTGGTTATGCAGGCAGAGGGTTTACACAAGATCTGTAAGTAGCCTGTAAATCATGCATCTAAGAATAAAACCTTTATGATGTTGGGGTCCCTCCCCCTGCCATGGAGCCCTGGGAGAGGGGCCCTTGGGGGGAGACACGGGGTTTCCCTGCCCCTGCTCAGATTCATTCCCCATTGGTTGGTTTGGGTTCCCTGATAATGCCAAGGACCCGCGGGTCCCGTGACTGAGGAGTTCCTGAGCTGAGCCCCGGCCATGCGGCTGGAGAAATAAACATCTCTGAAACATCTACCACGAATCTGTCCATATATACTTCTTTTCCACGGGACTCCTGGTTTGAAATATGCTTGTTGAAGTAATCCCCGCTGCGACAAACTGGTGGAGGAATGCGAGCAAGATACCGATCCCTGAGGAAAATTCGTGAGTAAAATAACCACTCTAGACCTCTCTCTTCTCATCTTGGTTTGGATATTCTCTCTGGACTATGGAAGAATCGTGGGAAATGGGGCTCTCTGAGCCATAGAAAGAAATGTACCTAGAAGTTAAAGGAATCCTTGAACAACAAAACAAAAAAGTAATGGAACCGGGAGATCTAGAACTTTTTTTCAACTGGCTTTTCAAAAATTTCTCCTATATTTCTCGAGACTTACTTTTTGATATTGAACCTCCTGGATCTTGTCAGGGGTGTTTTTGGGACGAGATCTTGTGGGAGATGAAAGATCAAACAGAACATGCATTAGTGATTGAACCCTTGCGTGGATCCATGGTAGTCAGTGGAGCTATTCAAGAGCATTTATACGGTCCTATTAAAGCAAAGGATGGCCATAGTCCTGCGGCCGAGGCCACGCGGCCGCCATCCCTGTGGCACACGCCGGCGGAGGTGCCTGCGCTGGATGCGCCCGGCCCCCTCGGGAGCGCGCGCCTTATCGCGGACCCCATCCCTGTCTCGAGGTCCCCGGCCACGCGACCGCGAGTGAGGGAGCGATGCCGCAGGCGCCGCAGGTGCCGTGGGCCACGAGCAGCCAGGAACCGGGGGTCGGCGTGGAAGCCCACTCTGAGCACACGGCTCGGAGAGCCCTGCAGAGGGAGAAGCGGCGGTTTCCACAGCGACACGAGAAGCCGCACAGCACAGCACCGAGCCGGAACGGGGCCGCAACCAAAGCAGCGTGGAGTTGGGGGAGCGGAACCGCTCACAGGGCACAGAGCCAGCGGCGATGGCAATGCGGGGCCGCGCAGAGCCCAGACACGCGCCGGAGCAGCGCCGCTCGGAGAGCGCGGAGCAGCCGCAACGCGGGGGCCCGGCCAAGACGTCGGAGTCGGTGAGGCGGTGGCCACGCGGGACCAGCAGCCACGACGAACACGCAAGCACGTGATAGGAGGAGTTGTAGCCACGAAAGTCACAGGAACTGTGAAATGGTACAATGTAAAAAACAACTATGGATTTATAACACGAGATGATACAGGGGAAGATCTATTCATCCATAGAACTGCCATTAAAAGGAATAACCCTAAAAATTACCTGCAAAGTGTAGGAGATGGAGAAGTTGTACAGTTTGATATAGTGCAAGGAAAGAAGGGTTTACAAGCAGCAAATGTTACTGGGCCTGGGGGTATTCCAGTCAAAGGCAGCCGTTATGCACAAAATTATAAACAATATCCATCCCTGCAATTTCCCTACCCACAGCCTACTTTCCCCTTTTACCCTATACCCAATATGAACCCTTTCCTAAGTTTACCCTATCCCCAGTTTATTCCTAATCCGTTTTTCACCCCATGGCTTCCATATACAATTCCATTTCCCTACAATTCCTCTCCGATGCCGAGGGGGGGATGAAAAGAGGGAGGGAAGAAATTAAACTCTCCTGCCTCAGTTTCCCCACAAAGCATGCTCGGAGAGTTCTGTCTCCCTTCTGTCAGCCCTAAGATGTTCCACAGAATCTGTTTGGACATTTAAAGACTCAGGAGGGTGGCTTGTTTTGTCTTGAAACTGTTTTTGTTATGTTTATCCAGTTGTTTTCATTCTCCTTTTATTAAAATAAAATGGGTGAGATGTTGGGGTCCCTCCCCCTGCCATGGAGCCCTGGGAGAGGGGCCCTGGGGGGGAGACACGGGGTTTCCCTGCCCCTGCTCAGATTCATTCCCCATTGGTTGGTTTGGGTTCCCTGATAATGCCAAGGACCTGCGGGTCCCGTGACTGAGGAGTTCCTGAGCAGAGCCCCGGCCATGCGGCTGGAGAAATAAACATCTCTGAAACATCTACCACGAATCTGTCCATATATACTTCTTTTCCACGGGACTCCTGGTTTGAAATATGCTTGTTGCAGTAATCCCCACTGCAACATTATGATATCTTAGAAGAGAAATAAAAGTCCAATGAAAGTCTAAGGAAAAGCAGGAGGGTTTTCTCCCTTACAGCACCCACCATCCCAGGGAAGATGCCCTGCAATCATAAAGATTTGTCTCCCTCTTTTGAAGCTTGTGATTCCTGCTCCTCCCCTCTCTGGATGGGTGAAGTAGACCTCTGGTAATGTTTACCCTCTGTTCAGCACCATATGCTGATTCAGAGACAGAAGCCTGCTGTAAGACAGAAGCCTGCTTCTTTTCTCTCAACTATTTAACTCTCATTTCTTTGAGGAAGCTTACTTGTAATGAGTGTAAATGGAGTGGTGTAAATCAGTCCACCAGATTGGCAGTAGACTGGACCACTGTAGATAGACTAAGGGTTTAAATGAGTAATGAATTTACCTTTTTTTTTGTCATCCCCTTTACCCATCATTAGCTCTGGTAACCCTTCACAGGTAGATTCTTAGATCATGGCACAGGTTTCTTAAATCCCCTTTCACTAAGGGCTAAGCTTGGTGTGGCAGTTGGGATGGGCTGAGAGCACACAAGCAAGCTGCACTGACACAATCTCTTGTTAAGGTGTGGTGACGTTTTGGACTGAAGACCACTCATCATCTTTTTTGATATTAAAGCCTAGCACAGACAGACTCAGGAGGATTGCTTTTTCTTTGTTACCACAGACAGGAAGGCTTGGCTTTTGCAAGGTATTAAAGGCTCTGATACAAAAAGACAAAAAACCCAACACCTAAACCTTCTTCAATAAAAAAAAATCACTTCAATTACAGGTGATCTGGCCCTTTGAAATTTATGGCCTACACTATGTTTGATTTCCTGCTTTCTAAGGTCTTGCTAGTGCTGCAAGGCATGTTTTTAATCAGATTTCAAAACAAATGCAGTTTATTATAGAGTGGTACTTTGGAAAGGATTAGTTCTGCTCTGTCACTTCTGCATCTATTAAATTTTATTCAGTCATCATGCAACCAAGAATACTGTATCTTATGGATATATTTTAAGGCAGTAAAGTGGTGCACACTAGTGGTCCCATTAGTGGAAAGTGTTGAATCTCGTGCATTTCTAAGCACTCCACTCTAATCTTTCTACCTCTATGTATAGAAGACATTAATGTGTTGTTTTAATTTGAGACTCAGATGCTCAAAAAGCTCTCATCAAGAACAATTTCCAGGCCGTGCAAGATAGAGGAGATAAAATAAAGCACTAAAAATAAATAATTCAAGACAAATTTTATTCATTATGCCATGTTTTCTGTGGGCAATGGTTTGTGTAATTTCTCCTACAGTGCCAAACTGAGCAATATCTCCTTATGAAGGAGCTTAGCTTTTTGCTTCACACAAAATGTTTGATTTATGTACTTGAGTCCTTTTATCAAGTTAAGTTTAAATCTGTCTGACTGTCTCTCCTTGTTTCTAACACCTTAAAAAATGTGGGAGAAACCACTCCCTTCAATGGACACACGAATTCTCAAGCGTCTCTTAGGAAAGGAATGCTCCACTTCTTTGCTTTTTAATCAAACATATTTGGTTAATTCTGTTTGCATTACTTGCAAGGAACTTGGAAAAACAGCTTTGTTGCCAGTGTGAAATAGTGAGTTCCTTTGAAGTTGTAAACTTCTGGCCTAGACTGACCTTCTTTTCACATGAAATTTAACTTGCATGGATCTTACATACCTTCCTTTGGGTAGGGAAATTGCATGTGTTTTAAAACATGCCGGCTAGCACATTTCTGATTTTTATATGTTAATATGATTAATAATCATATCAAATAATAAATTATTAACACTTGGAATATAAAGTAACCCTATATTTTCCAAGCAGGTTTCTAAGTACCCCAAATAATTTTGAATATGCAGAGTTACTGATTTCATTCCACCTACTTGTGGCTTCCTTCTTTCCTTCCTCAAATATTTTTGTCAGGTAGACAATTTTCTGGCACCAAAGGCCATCTGAAGCTTGTTCAGATATGAAGAGGTTCTACAGGGTAAGGCTTTGGCCTATGGCATATTTCTTACCAGCTAAGTAGAAAAAAACTGACCCTCTACAAAGATGGAGCTGGAAATTTTAGGGCCAATAGCAAGTTCAAGGCGTATGAGGTAGGGCTTGTCAGAGCCAGAGCAATACATGGTGCAGGGGCCTGAGCACTGTTTGAGAAAGAAAGTCAGAGAAACCAGAGTCAAGTGACTGAAGAGCAGAAAGTAGTGATGAACATTGCTTTTGGGCCTGCTGGTGGATGATGGGACCTGGATTTCTGCCCAAGACTGTGGCTGTGGCAGTTGATTTCCAATATGATCTGAAGAACACAACATTGCAAGGACCTCAGTATTAATTACATAGTCCAAAAAGAAGAAATAATGGCCAAGACTTGGGGCTTTGTCTTAATGAGACAAAGAATAAGATAAAAGAGAGATTACACTTTGCTCTATGGCCAATGCCACAGTAATGAGTTTGCTGCAGAGCAAAAGGAAAGTGGGAATGTATAGCTTCTACTCAACAAAAGCCTCTCATAGACAATTCCATCCTCATTACAGTTTCAATAAAACAGTAACTTTCACTGTCTGTCCAGACAGAGAAAATTAAGCACTTCTAAAGGCTTGTCTGTATCAGGCAAAATGGCATATAACCAGATCCTGGGGTCACCCTTAGGAAGAAATTAAATTACTTCAGCTGTAAGCCTTGCATGGATAGACATGGTGGAAAGCTGATCTCTTCATTGGAACTGTTTCAGGGAAGAATTCTGACACCTGGGTCAAGCTAGAAACAGGTAACAGTTTGTGCCATTACATCCATCTTCCCAAGAGTATTTTTCCTGTGTTCAGTTACTCTTCATCTTTGACGAAATGTAAGATTGTTGGATTTTTTTTTTATAAAGGTTGTAACACAAGAACAGCCTCAGGATAGTTTCTTTGTCTTAATCTTTATCTCTTTAACACAAGCCAATACCTTGAGCAGGACTGCTCCCTTGATACTCTGACTGAAACTGCGTAAACGCTGCGTGGCAGTCTTTCTTGGTGAACCAGTAGTCAGAGTGTAAATAAACCCAGTTGAGAGCTGTGCAGCCCTTAAGAAGAACCCCAATAAGTTGGAGAGATGGGGAGAAAAGAAGTCTGTAGTTCAACAAAGGCAAATGCAATGTCCTGCACCAAGGGAGGAATAACCCCAGGCACCAGTCCAGGCTGGGATCTGACCTGCTGGAAAACAGCTCTGTGGAGAAGGACCTGGGGGTCCTGGTGGACAACAAGCTGCCTGTGAGCCAGTGCCTTTGTGGCCAAGAGGGCCAATGGTATCCTAAGGTGCATTAGGAAGAACATTGCCAGCAGGGAGGGGATCCTGCCCCTCTGCTCAGCCCTGTTGAGGCCACATCTGGAGTGCTGTGTCCAGTTCTGGGCTCCTCAGGACAAGAGAGACTTGGAGCTCCTGGAGCAGGTCCAGGGGAGGGCTACAAAGATGATGAAGGGACATGAACATCTCTCTTATGAGGAAAGGCTGAGGGACCTGGGCCTGTTTAATGGAGGAGGGAAAATTGAGAGGGGACCTCATCAACGTCTGCCAGGAGGATGGAGCCAGGCTCTGCTCAGTGCTGCCAAGCAATAGGACAAGAGGCAATGGGCAGAAACTGATTTGCAGGGAGTTCCACCTGAATATGAAAAAGAACTTTACTGTCAGGTGACCTTGCACTGGAACAGGTTGCCCAGAGAGGTTGTGGCGTCTCCCTCACTAGAGATATTCAAGAACCATCTGGATGCAGCCCTGTGCCATGTGCTCTAAGATGGCCCTGCTTGAGCAGGGAAATTGGACTGGTGACCATCTGTGGTCCCTTAAAACCTTATCCATTCTGTGATTCTGTGAAGAAAATATTGACTTTATACCACGTTACCAATATTGACTTCACAAGACACATGTTTGCCATGGGATGGGATCTGTTGCCCTTGATGACAAAGAGTCCATCACCCTTGTCTTTTGTTAAACAAGTCAAAGAATGGTAATAGAAAGAACTTTTCCTAAAATCCTACAACACAGAATTCTCCCATGGCATTTTGAGAATTACTGTAATTTTCACAAAGACTTTAAGCATAACAAAGACATAATTGGGGTTTCCCAACAGACTTAAAAATAGGCCTGCTGGATACAATTTAAGATTTTGTTTTATTCTAGGATTAAACTGAAAGACATTTCTTAAGACAGAGACTGGGAAAACAGTGAAGAAAAGCAGCATTTACATATTGGACATTGTAATTATAGGACTGGTACTGTAAGTTTGTCATACAGAAGACAGAGGAGAGGTCTATTCTCTTCCATTTGTCTTGAGAAATTTTTGCCTGGAATAATGTGTCCATTAAAAAAACCCAGTTGAAGAGAGCCCAAAAAAGAACAGTAAAAATATCAGATAATCTGTCAACAAGGCCTGTGAACGCATTAAAAGAATATGCTTTTGTTCAGGTCAGAGAAAGCAGGATAGATGTGGGACAAGGCAGCAGTCTTTGAATAACTAAAAAAGTTATTACAAAAAGAGAACAAATTGACTAAATTGGCAGCAAAGAAGATTTAAGTTGAATGTAAGAAATAAAACCAAAGAGGCTGTAAGAGAATCCTGTACAGTAGGGGAATGTAAAAGCAGCCCATGCACACTTAGTCTGGTCAAAGTGTAAGCTTAAGCCTGTTTCTGAGGAGGGAGTAGGTGGCCACTTGTGGTCCCTTCTTCCTGGCAGGTTTATGAGTCAAAGTGGCAGCCGGAGAACTGAATTAATGAGCACCTGCCAAAATCACCTCCGGGAAGTGCTTTTCTTATCAATCATCTAGAAATATTGTTGCTGTTGTATCACACTGATGTCGAGTTTACTTTCTGTCACTGACTCAAACTCCGTGATTGCTCCTAGAAAAGTGTGTTCTTGGAGGACAATTCATTATGACTTCAGAAATCCAAAGGAAGGTCTTGTTTTAAGCTCCAGAAATGTTTTTAACTGGCTTTAATCCAACTTTTGAACCAGCTGAGATGTGCCTCTTGCAGGAGTTACTCCTGGTACTTATCAGCAGAGGAAACACAAGATGAGCAGGACTGATGGGCATTCAACAGAAAAAACAAAGCAACAAGTATTGATTGCCACCACTTATCAGGAGGCAGTGTCCCAGGCCCAGATATGCCAGTCTAGTGTCTAGTCTGGGAGGTAGGTGCTTCTGATGAGACATTTGCAGCGTAATAAGAAATATGGAGTCTCCTGGTTGCATCCAGATCCAACATTTGGGTAACAGTGATGACCATAATATTAAGCTGTAGTTGATTACAGTGATGCACTTATACCAACTGGTCTTTTCTTATCAGCGTCTCCCATTGCAAATCTCCACAGAGCTTTATAAAGAAAATAGCATTTTGCAGGCTTTTTAAGCTGGTGTGCCTTTTGCATACAGCTCTATGCACTCATACACCTCTCTGTAACCATTGCTTGCAGTGTTTGGCAAGGTATATAAGAGATAAGGTTTCATTAGGCCAACTATTTCAATTTGTAGAAATTGTTCTCATAGGCAGTAAATGCTTTCAGGCTGACAAGCCCTCAGTCGGTTCCGAGGATTTAAGACCTTTTCCTTCAGATATGACACAGAAATTCAGAAGTATCTTTAGGCCTATTAGTCAACATTTTGCAAGGTGATGTCAAGGCAATATTTTAAAGGCATTATTTTGTGCTTTCCCAGCTAGTGGTTTTCTTTATCTGAAGGTTACTCAGACTGATAATGTATGGTTGACCTTTGGTTTGGGAAGGGAGAAAATAGGCCCAATATCTTCATCTGTATTTGCTTCCCCATTAGCATTTCCTTTCTTTCTAAATCACTCGAAGGTCTAATGCTGCCCTTACTGTTGAGAAAAGACAGGCTGGAGAAATCAGCGGGTGATCAGGGAAGCACTTAAAGGTGATGGGCTGCTGCTTCAAAGAGCACTTGCATAAATAAATCTGCATCAGAGGGCAGAAAGGAAATGAAGCTCAAAATGTGGCTGTCTGCCTACACTCCCTGGGCCTACAGTAGTGTTAACTGCTAAGTGGGAACAGGCAGCAGTGATTTTGCTTTTCTATCTTCTCTTTGGACATGCAGTGGGAAACCAGTGAGTTCATTCAATAGAAAACCTGGTGAACACTGGCAGCAAGAGGCATTCCTTTTACCCAGGTGATGGGAAATACTGAAAGGACAGACTAAAACTTAACTTCCCCTCAAGCCCTGCTGATGTCAGATGATCTCTGGTCTCCCTGGTTTTCTTCCATCAAAGTCACTGCTCAGCATGTAAAGCACTTTGCAGGAAGGTTGTTTCAACATAACTTTTCATATTCTTTACATAGCTGGGTGGTTCAGATGGTTGAGCAATGCTTTGAGGTCTCTGGCTTCATAAAGGCATCAACTCTTTCCAGATGCAGAAGCAACAGACAGAGGCAAGTGAGCTTAGAACTGCTACGTACAGAGCAAAACACTACAGAAGATGCAAATGGCATGGGAAATAAGACATGATCACGGACAATTCAAGTATATATGACAACAAAATTATTATTAGAGCAAAAGCCAGGTGAAGGGAGATGATTAATAATGACTGCAGTGAGCAAGAGGAAGAGCAGTAGGAAGCAGGAAGTGCAAAGGACCAAGGGAAAAAGACTAGGATTGCTCTGCAAGCTGGCACCATACTAGAAGTAAAGGGGTACACTGAAGACAGCAAGAATAATTTAAGGAAAAAGAATAAAGATTTTCAGATCTGGACTGGAAGAAACAAGTCTGATTTGGAGAGCACCAGATATTGGCAAATTAATTAATCAGGTAGTAGAGCTGATGTAAGCATGCCATCGATTAGACCGGACATTGATATCATACTGAACACCATCACAGAGCAGGATTTCAGTTCTCTGAGTTCCTAAAATATTTCCTTCAGGCTGTACATGATTCTGCATTTAAAGAAGAAAAAGAGCAGGCTTGCTTTCTTTTTTTTTCCCTTTCCTGAGCTTTGAAGTAAGGTAAAGTCACTTCATTTAGTTTCTCTCCCATGGCTTCCTTCTGGATGGCTTTTAAAAGATACTTTTAAAAGTACTGAGGTTTAATGATCTGACACTGCTCCCACTGAAGTCACTGTTGAAATTCCCCTTGACTTCAGGTTCTAAACAAGCTAATGAATAGGGTGAAAAATAAGTACAAGATACATGAAATTGAAGCTATAACCAGTGGGGATTTTAATTTCAGTTCCAGTAGAACAAGTTTTAAAATAAAAATAGAAGCCACTATACCCATTTCCTAGATGACTGCCTGGATGCTCAGATTCCTGGTCATTCTGATATCAGCATTGTGACCACTTATTTGCCTTCTGCCAGTCAATCAAATAGAGAAGAAAAGGTTTCAGTTCAGGAGAGAATGAGACATTTTTGTAATAACAAAAAATTGCAGTGCTGAGCAAGCCACCTCCACCAGCTCCTTTTTTGTTTTGGTCTACTTTTGTTCACACATGTCCTGGCAGATGTGAGCACAATTTTGTGGGGCAGAAAACACATCAAAATAACAAACTAATATTTTGATCAAAATATTTCATGATGCAGCACCCTTCAAAGGATAAGTTTCCTTCCCTGCTGTCTTCATGTCGTTCACCTACACATCATTGATAGTAATGGATGCGAGATATGTTAAAACAGAGAAAATGGAATAAAAATCCCCAAACTTTCTAAAAGCTCTGGATTTTTAATTTTCAAAATAAATGAGGCATCACCCCTGAAGTATAGATGAAACAAATCTTACAGGCAGACTTATTATTACCTTGTTTTTCAGTTCATGTTAAAGCCCCTTGATTAGTGGCCTCTCTTTCAGGCAGTTATTTAATTTAGTCATTCTCATGGTCAGTTGTGTGGGCAGTTTTTATAGCTGTGATGAGACACCCACCTGCACTTTTCAAATTAATTTTCTCCAATTACGCACAAGCAGACAGCAAGTTTGGGATGCTTATGTGTGGTTGCATGTGGGCATTTAAAGATAAAAGAAACAAGTAATTACCTTTTAGTAAGATTAGTACCTTCCAAATGCTTCTGGACCTCTGCTCCTTTTGGCTACTTGTTCCTATCAACCTGGCTAAGAAGATACATATTCTTCATTAAAAATTTCACCTATCTGCTGTGAACCATGAATTAAGAAAGAGGAAGAAAACCTTCCTCTGTCATGGAGGGGTAGTGAGTCAAGGAAGGTAGAAGCCCGAAAACCTGCTAGAGCACGATACTAAACAAGAGAAGTAAGTGTGCTAGATGATTTTTTTTTTAAATACATGCAAGGAACTATAAAAAGTCAATAATGAATAGGCTGAATAAATAGTTGCATGCAGGATTCATGCCATTGCCTCATTAAGGCATCTGCTGATATTTGCCAGCTCACAACAGCAGAGTTAATGCAAACTGTGTAATTTCTTTCCATATTACCCTTCCAAATAATAGACATTACTCTTAATGGGAATATCACAGAAATGAAAAGCCAATGGTAAGTGAAAATTTCACAGTGTTATGGTGCTAAAGCAGTGTCAGCACCAATTTAAAAGTGTTTCCATTTAAAATTTAATGAATATGGTCAGACACTGGAAAGCAGCATAAATGCTGTGCTGGTCAAGCAATGTCCAGTTTTCTTAATTGGCTTCTGTCCATTTCAATGGGAGTCCTTCCAGTCACTTCACTGGATGGTACCTCTGGTCCTCAATGCTCCAGTGTTATGTGCCTAGGAAATATATTAGATGAGTGGTAAAAGTTGTCATGTATCCAAGGGGTCATTTACTTCTCTCTCATGTAAAGAGAGTGATTTTCTGAACATGAATAGACTGGGTTTGTGAATATTAAAAATTACTGTTATGCACTCCATAATTTATCACTCAAATTGCACCTTCAGCTATATTGGGTATGCTCAAGGATCCTCAAAGACTCTGTGATTAAGTACTCAGTAAGTTAACTAAGAGCCTGGCTTCTCATTTCCTCACATCTGGAGGGATCATTTACATTCGTCAGATTTATTACTTATTTCTAGAATATTTGCAAGGTCATAGCATCTAGGAGTCTGAAGTTACGTACCTGGACCTAATGGTTCACAGGCTCAGAACAAAAAAATTCATCCCTATCTCAAGGAACTTACAGTCCAAGGAGAAGGAGAAGTGAGCAAATGGGTGGTACAGAAGGTCCAGGAGTGTATTGCTGGCTGGTATAACAGGAAGTAGCCTCAGCACTTCAGCAACAGATGCATTTGCCAAATCTCTGTTTTAATGTTACTGACATCATGGCAAAGGTGCTTTTCCAAGAGGCCTTGAGGGAGACCAATGAAGGAGCTTTAGTGTTGTGTTCAGGGAACAGATCCTGGGCCGGGGAATGAGAGCTCCGGTTTGAAAGTCTACCAAGAGATGGATTGCAGGCTGGCAGCTGGAGTGATCAGAGTGGGGAACAAGCCTTCCAGCACCAAGTGAGCAATGATAGATTAAATTGTTTTAAAACCATTTGAGACCCTCAGGTGAAAGACACTATATGGTTACAAATAATCTTGAAAAAGCAAATGCTGAATATAAAGCTGGCAGTGGTGTTTCTGGAGGAGGCAGGGCATGCACCATGGCTTTCACTGATGCAAGTCTGGTCAGCTTGTTTGTCCTGTACAAGTGTTCCCTTTCCCCTCCTACTTCTTGTTATCTTTAATAATTAGAAAATGAAATAAATTTAATACAGTGAATACATTATTTTTTAAGAAAATGGAATTTCTCCTGATCAGTAATGACAGTTATTACAGTTTTTATTTGAACCTGTCTTGATTTTATTTTTCTGATGTTTATTTGATCATTAAAATGTAGGCTAGTGGGAACATGAAGTAAAATCAACAGTGTACCTTGAATCTAAATGTATCTTTTGTTTTTAATAATAATTTTTATTTGTGACCAAGAGAAAAAGGCATCTCAGGAACCACAATCTGAATCATATTCTGCAAAATGTGTTTGAAAAGAACAGATTATGTATTTCAGAAATTCCTGTGCAAATCCTGCCAATTTTGGTATCTGTAATCCTCAGGAAACCAGATTTTACATAGCTCTACACCACACACATTCCCAGGACCAAATTGCTCCAGATGACTCCACTCCCAATCCCAGTAAACTCTGCTCCATTCCTTCTCCATACCTTCTCCATACTTTAGGCTGAACCTAAAACAAATTGCTCTGAGCTGGATAGGCAATGAACCTGACGCATGGTTATTCGCTCTGTAAATAGACCATTAACTCCAAGGCAAGGGTTCAACATAGATATATGCAGTCATTTTTATGCTTTTGGCATTATAATTCATGTGCCTGCTATGTAAGCAAATGTGCAGAAAAATGCATGGACATATTTGCAGAAATCTCTGACCTTCTAAAATGAATGGGAATCTTACTGAAGATTGTAGTAGAAATCGGTCTCTCATCATTCCTTGAGCTGATTACCACCAGTCATACTGGTGACAGTTTGCCACCCTCCTAGTTTCCCTGGAAAAGCAGGATTGATAGATAGCTGTTCCAGTACCAACAACATCAAAATTCTGGTGTGGTTTTAAATGTGTTTAGCCATCATTTCCTTCTCCTGGTAAGATCTTGGGTGCAAGATAAAGTAATTAAGTGTTTAATGAGGTTGAGAGAATGATGCACTTGTCCGGGTTTCATGTATTAAGCTTTGAGCTGTACAGAGAGGGTCTATTCCTGATAGAAAATATATACCTGTAATTTGCTAATGACTTAGTGGAAATCGTGGGTGCTTGATCTCTTACACAGCCTCCACTTGGGGTGGCCCCTTGAAAGCCCTAGATTGGCATGGCTGAGAGAGCAAGCAGTTTGTGTAAACCATTACCTATGCAAACTTGTCATTTTGGCTGATAATAAGAGACAGTGGGAAGAAAATAATTAGACTAACCATGCTGAGTGTCCTCATCAAAGCAAAAAAAAATCAAACCTATAAATATGAGTGGGGTTTTTTTTGGTGTGGGTTTTTTTGTTTGTTTTTGGTTTGTTGTTGTTGTTGTTGTTGTTGTTGTTGTTGTTGTTGTTGTAATCTTCAGACTAACAGAAAAAGAGGCAATAAAAAACCAGAGATTTATGTCAGACTGGAAGTCCTCATTATCAACCCACTATCCTGAGATGGAAAAAAGAATTCCTACAACTTGATTCTTCACAAGTAAACTCTGATTGCTAATTATTTGCTAAATTTCCTGCTGATGTTCCCTGAGTGTAGGCAGGCTTGATGAAAGTTTCTGACGCTTGTCTTGTCAGCAGGAGAGAAGAAAAAGTGGGCCAGATTAGTTCAGAAAGGACCCTCACTGCTCATCACTTACATTTTCACTGAACATGCATTGACACTTGTCTGCCACCAGTTCACAGCATCCCTTCCACCTTCCTTCATCATGGACATTTGAAGTACAGCTGCTCAGCTTCTCTAAAAATGTATGGCAATAAAAATCTCTGAAGCAAACAAAAACTGATATCCTGTCATCCATCTTCTATAGTCTCAAGAGGAGAGGAAAACTTACATGTCAGAATATTATTGTAACAGGTACAGGCACCTTTACCTATCACCTCTCCTCACACTCATCAGCCAAACTAAAAGTAATAAATTACTGCTGTCCAGTGTTATTTAATCTTTGGTATTCAGAAGTTTCCCAGGACATTGCTATCTGGAGACCTGCTGGGACAGTGTTTCCAATACTTCTGCAACTATATGATCCACCTATATAGAGAGAGGCCTGTGGTATCAGACTGAGGTGAGTTTTTCAATGACATTGAATGCTAACTGCAAAATTGCATAGAAGAAAAATTGCAGAGGAGGAGCAGGAACTGGAATCTGGGTTTTTTGTGCCACAGGGAGGCCTCTGTACAATCTAAGTACATTAATAATCACACCTGGTCTCCTTTTCCTTCCTGAAGAATATTATTCCATATAATGTGGAAGGGTTTGGAAATTAGACGACATTTCTTGTCCTCCTCTCATTTTATGTCAACTACCATAATTAGATCACAGACTTACAGTTATCCTTTTTTTGGAAAAAAGAAGAATCAGTATTTTGGGGGTTGTGTGAGTCATCATCTAGGCACACTTAACACTTATAAATCCAAGGGCCCTGATGGAACGCACCCATGGGTGCTGAGGGAGCTGGTAAATGTTGTTGCTCTGCCACTCTCCATAACCTTTGAAAAATCATGGAGAACGGGAGAGGTGCCTGATGACTGGAGGAATGCCAGTGTTACATCTGTCTTCAAAAAGAGCAAGAAGGAGAACTCAGGAAACTACTAGTCAGCCTCACCTCCATTCCTGCAATGGTTATGGAAAAGGTCATTCTGGAGGTCATCACCAAGACTATAAAAGAAAAGAAGGTCATCAGGAATAGTCAGGATGGATTCATCAAGAGGAAATCACATGTACCAAATCTGACAACCTTCTGTGATGACATGGCAGGATGGATCGACAAGCAGAGAGCAGTGGATTTGTCCACCTTGACTTCACAAGGGTTTTGACACTGTCTCCCACGGTATCCTTGCAGGTAAGCTCAGGAAATGTGGGATAGATGAATGGAGAGTGGGGTGGATCGAGAACTGGCTGAATGACAGAGCTCAGAGGGTTGTGATCAGCGGAGTAGGAGTCCTGTAGTCCATGGCGTTCCCTGGGGATCCATAGTGGGTCCAGTCTTAACTCAGTTTGGTTATCAACGACCTAGACAATGGGATAGAACCTTAGCAGGTTTTCTGGTGGTACAAACCTGGGGGAGTGGCTGATACACCTGAAGGCTGTGCTGCCATTCAGTGGGACCTTGATTGGCTGGAGAGTTGGGCAGAGGGAAACTTAATGAGATTCAACAGGGGCCAGTGTAGGGTCCTGCACCTGGGGAGGAATAAGTGCAAGTACCAGCACAGGCTGGGCACTCACTTAAGAGTAGTTCTTAATAAAACCCACTATCTTTCCAATCCAAATAACATTGCATCTTCACTGTACCTCAGAAACAGTCATATACATAGTTATACTATCCAGGTACATTTGAAGATCAAATAGAAAATATCTGAAAGGAAGTCTGGCATCTGATCTAAAACCAGATTTGTATCATTCTTAAACAGAAAAGTTGATTACTTGTGAGTTTGTAAGGAACCTGTTATGGTTATATGAAGGCTTCCAAAAATCTTATGCTATCCTAGTAGTTTTTTATGCCAATAAGATCAGTCAAGACAGATAAAACAAGCAACAAAAATTTATAGCACTCAGGAAGTGTCAAACTACTGAGAAGTGATGATGCAGTGAATTAATGACTTAGTTTATTATATTTTTTCCTCATGACTTTGCATTAGAGAGGATAGCTCTATAGACACAATTTATTCAGATCACATAGTGTTCAGTGCATTAGGTTTAATGGGCTTACTTCAAATGAGATTAAAGAAGTCATATTTTAAAAAAAAGTATGCTGGAATGATTAAAAATACCTAACTTATTTTTATTTTCCTTAGCTTTTATGTCTAGAATTTCTACTGCCATGAGAATTGAAAGAACGACTTTTTTTTTTACTAGTTAGTGTAATTTTGGAGGATTTAGAATACTGTGCTTTCCTTAAAAGCAATATATCATGTATTCTGACCCTTCTGAAGTATTCGGAATTCAGTCTACTTCAGTGCCATTACTTATTTTCTGGGTTGTTAGATTATTTCCAAGTATCATACCATGAAATAAAAATGTGTAACCCTGTTCAATATATAAACTTAGTGACACTAGGGGTGAGAGAATCAGAAGTTGTTGGGGTTTCAGTTTAGTCTTAGTTTTTTTTCTGTTAAAGGAATTTTCTCCCATATGCATGTTGCTAGGGGACAAATAGCTGTACTTAAGAAAGACAAAAAGGGGGGTGGGGCGGGCCTGGCTACTCCTTTGTCTACACCTGGGTGTGGGGACAGTTCGCTCTGAGTGTCCGGAGAGAGAAGCTGCAGAGAAAGGAGCTGCTGCTTCTTTCTTTTTGGCCGTTCTTTTCTTCCTGCTGGAAGCAACGCCGGGACCCCAAAAGCCGCTTTCCCTGCCCTGCTGGAGACCGAGCTGTGGCTGCCCTGCTCCGCTGCTGCTTCGAGCTTTCGCTACGCTGTAGCCCTGCTCGCCCTGCCTGCCTGGGCCTCCGTGGGGTTTTTTTCCCATCTGGATACATCTCGTCTGCCATCCGGGATTTGTGTTCGTCCCTGCCGCTCCAGCCTGCCGTTCCAGCCTGCCGTTCCAGCCTGCTGTTCCTGAGAGCCCGGGATCGGCTGCCCAGCGGTTTGTGAAGCCTTTGTTCCATCCTTCCCGGGATCCCAGGGCACCAGAGCCGCGGGTTTCCCGAGCTCGCTCCGGAGCGCCCCCTGCAGCCGCGGGGGAACCATCGCACCTGCCCTGCTCACCGGGAGCCGCCAGCGCCCCTGCCGGCTGCGAGCGGAACTGCACCCGAGGGGAAAGGGCCTGACAGCCGAGAAGGCTGGGACTGGGTTTGTGATTGCTGTTACTGCCATAGTTGTTGTTGTTTTGTTTGACTGGTTATACACATATAGATATATAATAGTAAAGAACTGTTATTCCTATTTCCCACATCTTTGCCTAAAGGCCCTTGATTTCAAAATATAATAACTTGGAGGGAAAAGGGGTTATATCTGCCACTTCAAGGGGGGCCTCTGCCTTCCTTAGCAGACACCTGTCTTTCAAAACCGAGACAGAAGTGCAGGTAAGCAAATAAACAATGAAAACTTGTGACTATCTCACAATGACCTGTTCATGTGTTATATTAAACTGCAACTTCTTGGCAAGCTCCTATTCCTCCTGCTGAAGGCATCTTGTTTATCTCTGTTCTGGAGGCCACATTTGAAACTAACATAGTTTTCACAGAATCAGAAGGTTACATGGATGGTTTCCAATGTTGAGGTCTGTATGGGGCAGGTGATGCTTAAATTTATGATTAAAGAGCTTTCCTCTGGAAAGATTTCCTTGAAAACTTGAAGCAAGAAAGTGCTGCAACTTTGAGAAGGAGAGAACAAAAGAATGGGAATTAGTTATTTTAGAAGTTTGCTTACAAAATGAAGGCTTTGTCATGTGACTGAAACCCAAGCACTAAAATTCAGACAGAGTTTTTGCCTTAAAGCTGCATTCTGCAGAAAAGCTCTCTAACAGAACACCTCTGACGGAAGTCTTGGCAAAGAAAGAACATTATTGTGATCTCACTTTGTATCAGCTCTTGCATTCTTGAATTCACAATTGAAAATCTGTGTAAAATATCATAGATGAGCAGCCAGGCTCAAAAGTTACTGGGGCATTATGGAAATGCCACTAAAGCCACTGCTTGAAAAAGCCTGGTTTAGTGCATCTGCATCTAAAGACTTGCAGCATGGTGCCGGGTATAATCATGTATGCTTGAGAAACTGTCTATAGTTTTTCAGATCCTCAGAATGCATTCATTCTTAAGATCAAGAAAAACATTAAAAATTATATATTATCATACAAAACTAATCATAAACTTTTGTGTTCTGTTGATCATTCCTGTAGAGAAAAACTTTTCATTCCAGTACACCAAAACCAAAATGTTCGGTGTATGTCCCTCCACACTGCCCAGAAGGTGCTAAAGGGAGAGTAAATATTTAACTCGCTTTTCCATACATCTCTTTGAGGCACAGCATGGTCCTGTAAGTCCCCAAGTTCTCTAGCAGTGACCACAGTCTTTTTTGGGCTGCCCTTAGGAGCACCTGGGGGACCACATCCACACGCTCTGACCTTTCAGCTGTAAGATGTGACACACCTCATCAGGAAATCTGTGTAAATCTCTGCATCCAAGCATGTGTCTCAACCTGTCCTGAATTTGTAGGGTGTGTTTCTATCAAGGTAAGTTTTGGTCTCACCTACCACATAAAGATTTTGTAGTCAATCCTGCAAAGAAATTGGAAGGAAGCTAATTCTTTTGCTACTACTAGAGCCTTTTATTTTATTTCCTTTGTTGCCTAGAGGAGGTTTTGTTCCAAGCTAAGAAAGACCTCAGAGCCCATTATTTTTTCCCTGCATTTTTCCCTCAGGGTTGATCAAAAGTTCAGCGCTTAAGATGAGGAAAGCCACAGGGTTCTTGGCAGAACTGGCCCACTGCACGACAGCAAAGTGAGAGGCACGGGTTTGCTTGGTTCACTGCATACCGAGTCATGCCACATCGCAACTAGAAACTATTACTGTATCTTAGAGGAGAAAGAAATGACTTCTTAATTTAAAAATGACTTTCTGTGTTATGAATTTGACAGGGAGGATGAAGGACTAGAAGAGATAAAGTGTCAAACCGCTGAAAAAAATAATTTTGTAAACATGAAATATTGATCTGGCACGTATTGTGTGAGTGCTTGCTGTATGTGTATATTGAATTCCAAATGTTTCACATTCAGAAAAGCTAAGTTAGAAAAATCACTCACAGGGATATATACACAGAAGTCCACAATCTGGGCTGTCTGGAAAAGCATGAAATGTGTATCTAGACAGGAAGAAAATTCTCTTCCATATTGCTGAATAAGGTTTTGTGGCCAGAGTTTTGTGTGAGGAGGATTTAATGCTATCTCAAGTATCCTTGATCTGCATTTTTATGGTTAATTAATAGAGCTAATCTGACAAGTGCTTTCATTGGAATCTGTCTTCTGTTTTTTCTCTTTCCTTTTTGCTAGACTTCAACAGAAATTTCTTTTGCAGTCCTGAAAATGGGAACATTTATACCCATATCTTTTTATAACTTCATAATTTAAATGTGCTACATCTAATTGTTTTTTGTCTCTCGCCCTTTGACAACATCTTTAAGACTTCTCTATATTACCAGACTTACACAAAATGGTCATACTCTAAATGCACAGCAGACTCAGAAGAACTTAATTACAGATGTGCCATTAAGAGCACATTGATTTTCACTTAAGAGGATTAATTCTTAGCTTTTTATAAATAATGTGGTGCAACCTGCTCAAATTTTCACTTCTACCTGTATCTCTCACCATTAAAAAAAAAAAGTTTTAAGGTCTCTCTGTTTTTTGAGGCTCTAGTGTTTTTGCTTTCATGCTTTTCTTTTTGATCATGAGGGCTAGAAAATATTTCTACAGATACAAACATTTCAGATTCTAAAGGAATAAAACAACTGAAGAACTGATAATTTGAGAAAACAAGTGTTGCAAGACTTATGAAAAAGCACAGAGAGCTGGCAATGTACAGGTCAAATACAATGCATGTATTTGGGTAAATCTTCTAATTAATTGAACAATAAAGATTTTCTAACAGACCACATGAATTTTTCATGGTGAGGGTACAGTTTTGTCACCATTGTACAAACACTGATATATGTTAATGTCAGTTATGTACTTTTTATATGCAAATAATGTAAGCATTAGCAATACAGTCACAATTACACCAGAATCAATACATTATAGAAATTTTGAAAGTGTCTTAATTAACTGAAAAAACTTTGCTACTTTTTTATAGGTGGATGCAAAATTGGAATGATGGTTACCTAGCAATTAAGACAGAGCTTTAACATAAAAAACCCCCATGACTTCAAAGAAAACATAATCAAAACTATAGCAATGACAGCCAAGATAAGGGAATGTTCTGCTCATGGCTGGGGAGGAGAAGGAAGTGGGTAAAGAATGGAATCCCCATTGACAGTGCTTCTCACCTCTAAAGAAGAATTATTCTTTCCCCAAAGTGTCATGATTACAAGACAAATCTCAGCATCATTCATTTAAAGGATGCAGCACAACTGTTTGCTAAAGCATTATTAAACTTTTCATTCATGAAGGAAAGGAATGATTGCAAAAGTACTAAAAATGATAGCAGATCCCATTCATATTGGTGAAGAGATGATGGCAGCTGGGGTTGTGACAGTTCAAGGAAAATTTCCCTCAATGCAGAATATTTCTTCGCATAAGATGCCAGAATGCAAAGTCTGTACTAGCATGGATAATCTTTGGAATGAGAAAATCACCATCTCTCATCGAGGCATGTCCTGTTCTGCTGGGGTTGGTGCATGATGACCTCTGTACCCTTGTTCTTGTTGCTGGCAGAGACAGGAAAGCAATTGCACCTCCCTCTATCAGTCAGCACTGCAGATGCACATCCATGACCCAGGAACTTCAGGCAGGTATTTCCGTCCTGGAAACAGAGCCTTTGTGCTGCTTTCCTGGAGGTGGCACAGTTCCTATCCAGGCACACAAAGAATGCTTCATGCTCACTCCCCTGGGAAGACCAGGTGGAATATGTCCCTAAGATACTTCCTCCCCCCTGTTTTACAATTACAGTGAAGATCTGGAGTGGAGAGGCAGCAGTCAAATTATTAATTAGCACTCTGATGACTACATCTGCATTTTTAAAATTTCATTTGATTTGCATGGGCCTGCAGAGTCAGCTGTTAAGCTGTAATTCAGCTGAGTTAAGTGTTTACTTGTCGTTTGTTAGAAGAGGGAGAGAAAAGATCTAACAGAATTGTATCTTTGTCATTAGACCTAGGAAAAAATGCAAGCCTAAAGGCTTCATTCATTAATGAAGTGCCGGGGCCAACATTACCAAAAGAAACGAAAAATCTTTTACAAATAGGTGAGGAGTAAAAAAATGCTCTTCAGAAGTGACAAACAGATGAATGATGCACACTGACATTTCACACATTCACGTTAGGGAGGAAATTGGGTCTGAAGTGCATCTCTTGGTTGCTGATTGGCTATCACTAAAGAGAGTGGGGCACTTCTATCTAACTAATATATGATATAATTTCATTGTAAGTTCACAAAGGAAATGGGATTTATGATTGAAAACAGCAAATTTACTGTACACTTAGTGAGTGTTTACTACTGTAGTGACAATATGTACGGATCTTTAAGTAAGTATACTCTGATGCCTTCTCTTTCCAAAGCATTCGGATTCCAGATTCCCTCCCATGCACAGCTGATCCTTCTGGATGCAAGGCATCCAGAAATTGCTGCTCTGAAAGCAAACTCCTCTGACCAATGCTGTTTAACCCATGATAGTGCATTCTGCCCACTGCTGTCTTAAAATAGATGTTAACAAGCATCCTATAAGCTAATGACTCCTTCCTGTAGTCAGCTGAATCAAAATCAGAAGTGAAGACTAGAAGAACCTGTCAATTGAAAGCCAAAGCAGGTTTTCTGTTTACATTTGGAAATGTAAAAGTCCTTCTGCATTGTCTCCAAAAAGTTACTGTTGCAATACGCATCACGTGGGCAGCTATATTTTTTTGCCTTGTATTAACAGGACAGCAAAGTTGGGAAGGTCCATGGTCTGGATTTGGGAGACTGCCAATAATTTCTGTATTCCTGGATGAAACTTATAATTACTGCTCACTCCCAAGTCTGATCTATAATTTGGGTGAATGGCAAACTCCCACCTCTGAAAGGTGATATTTAAAATAGATAAATGAAATTCTTCCTTGGATAAAAATGAAAAAATGAATCTTTTCTCAGGAATCTGTGCATGTCTTCATTGCATTAGGAATTAAATCCTTTAACCAAACATTTTGTCAAGAAGATCCAGATAGTACTGCTAAAGTAAACAAAAAAAATCATAGAATCATAGACTGATTTAGGTCGGAAAAGACCTTTAAGATTATCAACTCCAACTGCAAACCTAACACTAACAAGTCCAGCACTAAATCATGTCCCTGAGTGCCACATCTACACTCTATACATCCTTTAAATACCTTCAAGGATGATAACTCCCCATGGCAGCCTGTTCTGGAGCTTGGCAACTTTTTTGCAAGACCTTTTTGCTAATATTCAATCTAAATCTCTCCTGGCACAACTTGAGGCCATTTCTTCTCATCCTACCACTTGTTGTCTGGGAGAAGAGACCAGCCCCCACCTGGCTACAGCCTCCTCTAAGGTAGTTGTAGAGAGCCGTAAGATGTCTCCCCAGCCTTCTTTTCTCCAGGATAAACACCCCCAGACCCCTCAGCTACTCCCCATAACTCTTGTGCTCCAGCCCCTTCCCCAGCTCTGTTGCCCTTCTCTGAACTTGCTCCAGCACCTCAGTGTCTTTCTTGTCATGAGGGGCCCAAAACAGGATTCAAGGTGTGGCCTCACCAGTGCCAAATACAGGGGAACAATCACTGCCCTGGTCCCACTGGCCACGCTATTTATGATAAAAGCCATTGGCCTTCTTGGCCACCTGGGCACATGCTGCTTCATGTTCAGCTGTCAACCAGTAACTCCAAGTTCTTTTCTGCTGGGCAGCTTGCCAGCCACTCTGCCCCCAGCCTGTAGTGCTACCGGAGCGAATGGCCTAAGTTGTGTTAGGGGAGGTTAAGATATTCGAAAAAGGTTCTTCACAAGAGGGTGGCTGGGCACTGGAACAGGCTTCCCAGGGAAGTGGTCACAGCCCCAAGCATGCCAGAGCTCAAGAAGCATTTGGACAATGCTCTCAGGCACATCATGTGAGTCTTGGGGATGGTGGTGTGTGGGGCTAGGAGTTGGACTAGATGATCCTTGTGTGTCCCCTCCATCTCAGCTTAGTCTGTGATTCTGCAACCCAAGGGGGGGACCCAGCACTTGGACTTGTTGAATCTCATACAGTTGATTTCAGCCCATCGATCCAGCTTGTGCAGATCCCTCTGCAGAGCCTTTCTTTCCTCCAGCAGATTGACACTCACACCCAACTTGGTGTCATCTACAAATTGGCAGAGGGTGCCCCCAATCCCTTTGTTCAGGTCACTGATAAAGATATTAAAAAGGACTGGCCCAAATAGTGAGCCCTGAGGACACCACTGATGGCTGTAACTCCACCCACCATCACTCTCTGGACACAGACATCCAGCCTGTTTTCTACACAGCAAAGGGTAAATCCATGCAAACCATGGACAGTTGGTTTCTCTGGGAGAGAACTGTGGAGACTCACTTCAGCTGTGGAATACCTGTCATTCAGTTACAGGATACAGAAGTTCCAGGCAAAAAAAAAAGGGTAAATATTCTCAGGGCTCCTGATGAATTCACAGTAACCTATGGGCCATTCCAAAGAAATGCTATCTGATTTTTCATTAATTGGAGACTTTTCTTCCTAGATTAGAATGGGGGAAATTTGGAATCCCAACATTTTGCAAAAAGGGAAATGGTCTAATGCCAGACTAGAGTTATAAGGATAGCAGTATTCATTATTGTAAAATGTTCAAATACTGTGGAAATAAAAATTCCTAAGAATAGACATTAATTTGAAACTGCACCATGAATAAACTCTTTCATTAAGAATACAAAGTTTTCCTATAAGTATTGCAACAGGGACCTACATGGACCAATTACATCCTCATACTTACGTGCAGTATCACGTTGCTCATTTACATTGAAATTAATCAGATTTACTCTCAAATCCTTACCTTCAGCACTGATTCCTAACAATACATCATTTATACACTTGATTTTTCCTTACTGAACTGAGTTTAGGAATTCAAATTCTCAGATACTTGAATATACAATTCATATATGTACAGCACTTTTGATGAACATCATTAAAATGCTTGTTCTTTTTAATCAATTGCTCAAAAATCAGAGTGTTCTTGAGCTGTAACACTCTGTTCCCCTTTGCTTGGGCAGATAAAACTACATGGGACAGAGAGTATGTAATTATTTACATGCTTATACCAGAAATAATTTTCTAAAGAGGTTACTGTATTATGAGAGTATTTAATGAAGTACTTTCAGCTTTTGTGCAATTAATGCAAATTTATGTGATGATCTACTATTTTGCCAATCACTGACTATGTGCATTTTAATTTTCTATCATTCTTTTTTTACTGAAAAAGGGTTGCTTGCATTATACTCTTGACTGAGTTTAAATACAGCTGCTTTGAAATTTGCAATTTGTGTTCTGTTCTACAATTCCAAAAAACCAAAAAGAAATTCAGAATGGAAGGAAAAACATCTCAAAATTTCCCTTGGAAAGGAAGACTGGGTGAGGAGGAACGACTGAGATCTCTTTCCTTATTTGACTTAAGGACAAAGCTATCTTGACCACAGGTATTTGTTCCAACTCCTTTTCTTTTTGGTTTGTCATGCAATCAGGAGACCCTGGTGCCAGTGACTCTGTTTGAATGAGAAAGTTTTTGAGGAAGAAACCCCAGTGCTGTCACAGAGCTGGTGACTATCCTAGGTAGCAGGTGCAGTGTGGGCATGGCATAAGTCACATGCTCTGGCCTCAATGGGCCACCAGCCCTCTGCAGCCACAGGTGGAAAACGTGTAGCTTTCAATGTACGTGCTATGCCTGTTGCTCAGGGCCTCATGTGGTAAAGAATATTGGTATTTATACCCATGTACAGGGATGTAATGGGACAATGAGCAAGGTCTGAGTCACAGTGCTGAAATACATTTTAAAGGCAGCACAATTAAGTTGACATTAGATCTTTACTCATTGTGACACAACCTTAGTATTTTCTATTAAGGGAAAAAAGTACATATTTTTGCCCACCCTTTCTTCTTATTGCTTAACCTGGAGTATTTCCATTCAAACAGAATTACAATCCAAACCTCCTTCCATTTTTTTTACTGCTTTGTCTTTCCCTCCATTCTTCTACCTCAGGCACATGAAGAAAGCCTACCTTCACATACAGTCAAACCCACTTTTTACAAGAGTAGTTTACTCCCTACAGCCATACCACTACTCAGGATACAAGCTGATAGCCATAAAACATTTTTTTTCTATTTCCATAATTTTTCCTCTCTATACCAACCAGATCTGCAGAGCTTTCACCAAGCCTCAATCCCTTGACTAACAGAGCAGTATTTTGCTATGATTTTGTGGTCATGGAAACTAATGGACAATGCATTGGGTTAGTTGGTTTTTGCATACAGATCTAAATTATCCTGATGAAGTACACTAACCAAATAAATCCATCTTCCTTTAGGTATTTGTCAGAAACCGGAAATTTCCTTTAAAATATCAAAACTGTGCATCAACTGAGAAAAAACTTCTTTCCACATTTTAAATACTTGCATCTAGTTTGCTGTAAGATGTTTCTTTCTCTTCTTTTCCCATCAATTCCTAAGTGAAGCAAAGATAATTTATTTTCTTTACTGGTAACACAGCCACTCCCTTTCCAGCCCTTTCCCTGTGGGGTGAAAGCAAGTCACTTGTCTCATCTGACATCCTCCAATCACTTGTACTTCCTTTGGCACTTTTAATTGCATCAGAATATTGCTGCCCATCTCCAGCTATCCAGCTCCCTGCACCTTCCATATATTTCTTAACCAACTCACGTATATCTTCTCTCCTGTTGCCCCTTTTGCCAGGGTATTTGCATAGTAAAATCCTTGGACTCTTACAGATCCTTCCTTAAAAGACTGCTGCAAGGCTTATATTATTTCTCACTAGTCTGGCCAGGAGTAGACTGAGGTCACTGCCTATTATCCAGGCCAGAAATATCTTATCTTTTTCATACATTTCCCTTTGGTTTTCTATTCTTTATTTCGTCTTTGCAATTAAAGTGCAAACTTATTGGAGTGGGAGAGGTTTTTGTTCTCTGTTTGTGTAGCATTTAGTACAAGGCCTTTGGGACATGTGAATTCCTAGACCCTGCAGTAATAAAAGAATAAACACTTACAGATAGGGTAAAATAAGATAGTGAAGGCAGAATTATCTCCCAAACAAACATTATACATCGCAGAAACTTAGGGCTACCGTCAGCTTCAGAAAAATGCAGTAATATTAGGTCACCAAGCAATGTCTGTCTGTTTGGACAACCTTAGTCCTGGTGTGACACTGTGTAATAACAATATGATTATGGAATTATAGGGATTTAAACTGTCATTGACTCAAACAGATTCTTTTTTTCTGTCCCCTGAGGACTATCAGAGCAAGAGCAACGTCCAGGGGTAGCCAAGGAGAGATCTCCTGAGGATTCCCTCAAGCAACACTTTTCCTTTCTCTCACTGATAAATTAGAAACTCACAGCTCTGATGAATAACAGCAAAGAAGGACATAATTCCTAAAATAATTACTTTGAAAATTTCCTATGGAAAGACTTCAAAGAATTCTGATGATATATGAATAATGAAGAGTCTGTATTTTATAACAGAAGTCATTAGGGATAAATAAAAGTCTGACAGAAGGTGTAAAAAGTACTTATTTTCAATTAACTCTAACTCAAACTAAATAATGGATTTACTTGTAAATTCTCAGAAAATCCATTGCATACTCTGTAAGTACTGTAATTTTAGGAACAATGGAGCATATTTTGTGCATAGTAAAGTGACTGGATCCCTCCTTTAAGTGAAAATTTCATTTCAGCCTCAACTTTAGAGCAGTGCTGGGCACCTTCATAATTCTCCTCCTTCACTCTATCTGCAGACTGAAAATAGAAGATGAATAGGAGCCTACAAGGAAATCTGATATATCATCAGGGGAAAAATCTTGACATATAAAGAGAGTTCCATGAATCATGAAAATACATTTCAATAACTAAGCTGGAAGGAAAAGAAATCCAACCTTTATTGGCCAATTATAAAACTATAAATGACTGTACTTTTGAGAATGCTCCTATGGCATCAGTGGAAGTTTTTAAGTAAGCCTGATGAAATCTTGTCCTTCTTGTGTTAGTTTTCAGCACAGCTATTTCAGCACAGACTTTCCATGCTGTCTGATGTTGCTCTCATACTGCTGTTTAAAAAATTTTCATTAAAAATTCTTCTGGAAATGCACATGGTTTAAACATGGTTTATCAAAATGAAGAAAAAAATTCATAAACACCATGCATAGCAATCCTGCAGATTTCATCCCCACTTCACTTCCTTTTCAGGGTGGTCTTCCAAAAACGTTTTCATCAGGAACAGGAAGAAATTATATGTAAGCATAAAATTGTTATCTTGCAATTTTAACATGTCTCTAGATTTTTGACAGTTTCTGCATATTCTAAGCAATTATTTAATCTAAGTACAAGCTGTACAAATTCTAATGTCTTTTGCACTGTTGCACATCTATTCTATTGTATGGATTGTTCTTTACAACGTGGATGGAGCTGTGATAAACTACAGATTTAACAGATTTAATCAAAGACTATGCATGTAGCAGAGGACAGTGTTTCTGTAGGAATCATAATGTTATAATTTCCTGCTCTTTCCAGTATATGGCTCTAATATTTCATCAGCATATGGCCCGGGTAAGCTTTTTTAATGTTTTAGCCTGGCTTTCTTGGACATTATATCAAACCTCTGTCCTTGTGCTGTGGATCTGCTTGTCTGTCCCCCTTCCCTCTCTCAGAAACTGTAATCTGAACAGGAAAGCCACAGCGCTAATGGCAACCCCAGATGTTATGCAAGAAGCTGTGTCTGAGCTGCAGGAAGAGATCCAGCCTGGTACCAAGCAAAAGGCAGTTTGGAGGTGGTGGTGGTGCATCCTGTTTGGCAGGCCAGTGTTAATGTGTGTGCATGGGACAGGCTGTGGGCACACAGGCAGCTGCCAGCCACCCACAGATGTCCCCTGGAGCAGGGCATGCCACAAGGGGCATGAAGGGATGGAGTGGGAAGGCAAGACTGGTGGGCAAACACCTTGAAAAGAACGTTTCATTGTTCTTTTGGCCACTGAGTAAACTGTTGAATTTTGCTATGCCAGCTCCACAGTGACAGTGGGACTGAATAAGACCTTCAGCTTGTCCCAAAAGCATCCAGGATTCTTGTGAGATCTCCCACCTAAGGTATTTCTAGATCCAAAGCTACACAGCTTGCAAGACCAGAGGATAACAAAGGCATGAAGTCCTTTGATATCTATATATCCATGGCTGTGTGTTATTTTCTGCACTCAGTAAAGGTAAATATGCATGTAATTTGGAGCTGTATTTTTTCTTGATTATGAAAGGGTTAAAAAGAAACTCATTTGCAGCACAGAGGCAGAACGACCTTGTGGGGAGCATTCTGGCCTGTGCCAGCAGTTCTTTCTTCCTTTCCACATAGCTTCTAATGGAAAAGTACTGCCTGCCCTCTGTAAATTATTAATTTCTTCATGTTATCAGATACCGTTGATAAAAAGACAAGTGGCCCCTGTACTGACTGTCTGGGGTAAAATGAATAATTGCTGATGCCCTTTAAACTCTGTATAGGTTTTCATCTACTTTCTACTGAGCTTGGCTTTGCACTGTGCAATGGACTGTTACGCACTTTTAGCTGCTCACAAGTAACTCCCTATGGAATAAACCATTACTGCTTTCATTTTAGGTGCTGACTTAGACGAATGACTTTAAATTACTTACAACCTTCAGCTGATCTAAGATGTCAAACAAACTTTAAACTAGTATATGTTCAAGGATGTGTGAACCTGAAAACAAGAAAAGGCGGAGGCGCTTTTTCATTAGTCGCTGCTTCGTATGTGAAGGAAGGTCAGCCCCTGGAGCAGCTGGGCATGGAGGCAACACACACTGCTGCTCCAAGTCAGTGCTCTTAGCTATTATTAATACAAACATCTCAAAGCAGTACCTCTGATAAAAGCTCGATAAAAGCTACTGAGATTAGGGATCATGTTAGCTAGTGACGATAGCATAAATTATCAAGTGGAACAGCTCCAAAATATAGCATAAAGGGACCCATTTAAGAGGGATTATACATCAGGTTCAAAAAGAATGAGGAAGTGATGAGAATAAAAGCATATAGCAGGTCCAACAAGTGGTACTTTTTGCAGGACTGCTGTACCTCAGAAGATTATATTTAACTTTTCAGGATAGGCCATGGAAAGCAAATGAAACTGCAATAGGCACAACAATAAGGATGATCAGCTGTCTAAAATGCTGTAATGTACTGAAAATGGCACTTAACGCATATTCATGAGGGGCAGCAGAGTATTCCTTACTGCAGAGAAATGCATTAGGACTAGCAGCAGGCAGTCTAACTACTGAGGATTTTCTCCACAGCATTCACTTTAGTTCTTCAGCACTCCTTCAGAGGTTATACTGCCTCATCATTTGTCATACTACTGCTGAAAGGTAGGGAGCATTTCCAGACCAGTTTATGCTCTTGATCCTCCGAAGAAGAGAAATATCAGGTAGCTTAGTTGCACTCATGTCTTCCACAGGGGCTGTCAAAATGAATGGCAGATCAAAATCACAAACTTAATTAAACTTCTACTTGGTTTTCCCTGTACATTTACATAAATTTTGAAGGACTAGGACAATGGTGAACCAAATCCTATGCCATGAGGACTTGCAATGCTCTTTATGAATTTACCATTCTTCCTTTTAAGCATGGTAGATTTCTGTGGAGCAACATGGTTTATTCACTTGTGTTAGCCTTACCCTAGCTATTTGTTCCCAATGATTTTCCTAAGCACGTGCCAGAATCAGATGCTCTACTTTTCTGGAACCACTTAAAACTGAGAAAAATTAGCTGTTTGAGTACTGTTGTGGAGGAGAAAGTCCTGCAGACATAGTCCTCAGAAAAAGGAGCATCAGATCTAGTTGACATTTATAACACTATTTTATCCACTTTACTAACCAGGCACATCTTCTGGCAAATTAAGTGTGCTTGGTAACAAATTGAACTTGTAGGAAATATAGAGCTAAAACAGGGTTTTCTGTAGATGGGCCAATGTTCTTTTGGTGGAACTACAGGAAACAGCTTGTAGAATTCTCACAATATCTGTTTCTACATCATACCCTTAAGCCCTGTAGTTAAACAGCTAATGAATTATATTTACCCTCAAAATAGTATGGTTTTTGAGTTCAAACTATTAGACAGTAAAAAAGAAAATTCTGTAAACAACAACATTCAAAGCAGATCACAACCATGAAGGTCAGTAGATTCACTGAGTACTGCTTTGGGGTATGGGTGGACAGAGGCAGAAAAGCAGGAAGTAAACGTGGGCTCATATATATGGTGCTCTGAACTGAGGATTGGATGTGCTCTTCTGTGTTGAGAATTTTCTGAATTAGACTCAGAGCAAAAGCCTTTTAAGCTGCTTGGCTCCAACCATGTTTCAGAGAAACAAGGTTTTATATGTTTTTCTTGTAAGTAATTGCCATAACACCAACGACATTGGAATTAAATTCTTGAGAACTTGGAGGCAGTGCCAAAGCTTTGATTTTCAACCAAAAATTCACTCAGATGAAAAAAGAGATGATAACACACAGTGCCATTGTAAATGTATTCCTCTTTGCAGAGAGGCCCAAAAATTAAATGGATGTGTAAAATGTCTTCGCTTTTCCATATTTTAGTTAGTCTGTCCAGTGGTGTTTGTAGGAAATTCAGACTGTGTTGTTGCACTGGTTCCATAGCTAAACGGAAGTTTCCTATACCTTTTCTTGGACTTCTCATGAGCATTAAATTTCTTTAAATGTTTATTTGTCAGCCTCAACTGATAATGTTGCCAGTAGAGGTATGTGCACTAATCTCCTGGCAAACTGGTTTAGTGTGTACTGCAGGGAGCCAACATTATAGTTTAGGCAAACTATGCAAAAGCAAACTACTGTCACCTTAATAAACCCCAGAAAAACCCTAACCTGTCAGTGAGGAGGATTCCTCAAAATCAGGAAAATGAGAAGCTGAATAAGTTAGTGGTTATTTCATATAACAGATGGGCTGGAAGCTGCCCTCACCTAGAAATGGTAGAAACTTGTATCTACCTTCTCCATTGCTTGTCTGAACTAATCACAGAACCAATTAGTGATGAGATTATTGAACCAGATGCTGTCTCTGCTATCCATTAGATTCCTTACCCCTTGATTTGAACAAATGTAAGACAAATGAGAAAGCAAAGGAGATCCTATTGGATTGCAGCACCACTGTCATAAAAGATTATTCTTAAATTGTTTATTGAGTCTAGAAAGAGAAAAATATTTGACAGGAAGGAATAAATGCTGCCAACATTGATTGCTTCACATTTCAAGGGCAAATTTGAAACTGTACTTTCATCATCAGAGAGATGTTCTCATAAACACCTGCAAGAGATATGAAAATCTGGCTGCTGGCATAATAAAGTAATAATCTAGAAATGCCTACATGCTGCGCATGGGAGGTTGTGGTGTGCAAGGATGGTGTGAAAGGAAAAGAAAGAAAAGAAAAATGGACAAGAAGGGCCACAAGGACTAATAAGTCAGCAGAGAAAATAAAAATTGTCATAGAAGTCTCCAGAATTTCATTTTGGAAGGAGTATTGGCAAGAAAGAGCTATCTGTAGAAGAAGCTCTGGCTGATAAACTGGAGGTAGAATTCTGATATTACATAGTCCCAGAAATGAAGATGGTTTGCTTGTCCAAATATGTGAACCCTGCCCTGGCCTTGCCAAATTCCTTCAGGTGCATCCCAGCTCCCCATTTGTGGAGCTGCTTTCTTGCCCACACAAACCACCTTCTTTACTGTGACACAGCAAACATGTCAGAATAGGACTACTTTCCCATTTTCAATTCCTCTGTCAGCTGCATTCCTAACTTTAAGACTTTGTTTTCTCCCATGGAAAGTCTCAAGCCTGCCCTGATGCCTGGTGTTCCTTGGCACTTACCCTGCCATGCTGTTGCTGCTATTTACAGCTCTCCTCATTTTCTTTCTTCAAATATCCAAATAAAACAGAGGTTTCCATGTGTGAACAATGCAATGTATTCAAGGAAAAACCAACAGTAATAAAAGGTATCGGATCACTCAAAGGAAAAATAATGAATTAGGGGAGAGGATGGAAAGAAAAACTAGATTTATAATTTTTCTCTCTGAAAAGAGAGAACAATCTCCTGAAAAAAGAGAAAAACATAAATTGTCCGTAAATTAAAATGTCAATGACTTATTCCCTGTAGAGTGCATGTCATCTTTACTACAAATATTTCTGATTGTAATATACACATTTCTATGACTGCTGTCTTCTTTTCTGTTTGTCTTTATACAAATCTACTGAAAAAATTCTCTTCAAATATTCTTCATATTCTTCAAATATGAAGTTTGCTATGGAAGTTTTCCTAGCTCAACATGTTTTGCTTGCCAGCACTTACACAGGCAGCCTTTGTGAGTTAATTATTCCAGGTGGCTTAATTCTTCATGACAAATAACAGAAAGGTAGAAAAACACTTATTATTTTTCTAACCCTTACAGAAACTGAGCACTCGGCTGCATTAACTCTCGTGTGACTTTTTAGAGACTGTAGGCACTTTCATGGCCGGAAACAATCTAGTTTATAGCCCAAAAAAGAGACTGAGACAATCCTTATGCTGAAATCAACAGCAAAGTTCTGTTTATCTTTCTTGATCGGCTGAAGTTACTCCAGTGGCTCAGGCCTGGAGTTCAGAGCTGGCTTGCTCAGATTCAAACCATAAATTATAAATGGCTCCCATGTGACAATAACATCACTGAACATCCTCAATGGCCAGTGCTTTGACTGTGCAGCCCAGAGGGAACAGTGTTCATCTGGATGTTTGCATCCGAGCCAGCCCACATTTTAGTGATCTGTATAGAGATAGGATCTACTGAGCCTCTGCAGCTCCAAACGACAAGGAGGACACAAGAGCTCATGGAGATGCTATTTAATCTGAGTATGTCACTAGTGACTTCAATACACACATCAGTGCTGTGAGATAGAGACTCAAAGACATAGCACCTTGCTCATCACGTGTATTTGAGTGCTTAACTTCTAAGAATACAAAAAAATTAAAAATTAAATACATAGGTATTTTCTGCACATATGAATCTAACCAGACTGCTTATCCTTTTCTTTCTCTCTCAGATTTTTGCTAGGGATAAAGTTATATTTGACCATCAAGAAGGGTTAGAAAAATTGTGTATCATCAGTCCATAATTCATCATAGCCAGTTTTCAGTCAAGCACTTGTTTGCTCTGATATTTTTATTACATTACTGCCCACATTATTAATGTTGTTTTCAATGTAGACAATTTATATTTGTATTAATAACAGTTAAGAAAAAGTGCCTCTACTGTAATGTTTCAGAATGAAGTTGACATCACAAGTTGACAATGCCTGAGATTCTCAAGATGAAATGCCACAATGTCAGTTTGGCAAAAATATTTGTTTGCAGTTGTGCTCTGCATGATCGTTTATTAAAAAAAGTTCATGAGCTGAGCAGATGTACTCAGTGTTATTGTATTATGCAGAAGAAGTTGCTGTGCTTCAGATCCTAGAGAAGGATAGGAACCTTAAATGAGGACAGGAACACCAAGGATATAAATGTCTCCTGGCCCAAGATCTGCAATAATGAGTAACAGTGGGAGTTAAAAACTCTTGACCTGCAATTCCATAGTTTTCTATTAAAAGACTTATTTTGCTTGATTTGAAACATATCATATTGGTCAGTATCAGACACAGGTCAGGATATTAGATGGTCTGCTGGTCTTTCATGATATCTAACTCATAGAATCATATCACAGAATCATAGAATGGCTTAAGTTAGAAGGCACCTTAAAGACCACCTAGTTCCAAACCCCCGACCATGGGCAGGAACACATTTGCCTAGATCTGGTTGCTCAAGAGCTCCATCCAACCTGGCCTTGAACACTTACAGAAATGGGGCATCCACAGCTTCTCTGGGGAACTCATTTCAGTGCCTTGCTACCTTCTTGGTCAAGAATTTCATCCTAATATCTAATCTAAATCTCTCCTCTTTTAGTTTAGAACTGTTTGCCTTTGTCCTATCATTATACACCCATGTAAAAAGTCACTTTCCCTCAAAAGATTATAAGTCCCCTTTAAGTACTGGAAGGCCACAATGAGATCTTCCTAGAACCTTCTCTTCTCCAGCCTAAACAACCCCAGGTCTCTCAGCCTGTCTTCATAGGAGAGGTGCTCCATTCCTTGGAAAATCTTCATGGCCTCTGCTGGACCCTCTGTGACAGGTTCATATCTTTCTTGTTTTGTGGCCCCAAAGGAGGATACAGCACTCCAGGGGAAGTCTCATGAAGGCAGAGTAGAGAGGCAGAATCACCTCCCTTGACCTGCTGGCTACACTACTTTGGATACAGCCCAGGATATGATTGGCTTTCTGGGATGCAAGTGAATATTGCTGGGTCATGTTGAACTTTTAGTCTGCAACCACCCCCAAATATTTCTCCACAGATCTCTCAAGGAGTTCATCTCCCAGCCTAAACTTATGTCTGGTGTTGCCCTGACCCAGGTGTAGCACCTTGCACTTGGACTTGAACCTGATTAGGTTTTCATGGGCCCACTTCTCAAGCTTATCTGGTCCCCTCCTCTGTGACTGGGTTCATGTGGTGGCCAGTGAACATACATTACAAGGGACAAATTCTCAGTAAGATGGGTCCCTAGTACCACAGAAGCCACTTTGTTTTGGGGTGACCAAAAAGGCTTCTCGCAGGATGCTTGTTCTGTTATGTTAATCTATCCCAGTTTGGATTCCCCAGTTGGCGTTAGCCTCCACCCCTCATCACTCCCCCAGAGCTTCCCCATTGGTCCCCGTTCCCTAGTCCTGCCTTTTCCCTGCCCCTGGATAAAACTGTGAGCTTTGGGACCATGTTCGTATTTGCCTCTGCACCCTTCGACAGTGTAGCAGCAATAAATGCTCCTGCCAGAACACACGCAAATGCCCTTCTCGACTCTTTGCTACCGACTAAAATACTGAACCCACCCGTGCGTCTGTGGGTGCACGCGGGACCCCACGGAGCCAGGCAGGGACAGTATTAGTTTGCCTGTGGTTTGGTGCAGTCAGAAAGATCTGTCATTTGTCTTCATCTCTGTGGAAGGCTTGTAATACAAGGTGATTCAGGGCAGCTAGTGGAACAGTAGTCTGTGTGTGACACACGCTGTAATCGGTTCCTTAGGACACAGAACAACTCAAAATATGACAAAGTTACACTGGCACATAATAGTGATTGACTTAAAAAGAAAACTTTAATGATAACCAGTTAAAAACCCTCTCATCATGAAATTCTATAAACTATTCAGTAGGGGAATTTTAGGTAGGCCAAACTGGTTTTTCTGTCAACAAAATACCCATACAAATTTTGTTAACAAGTGCTTAGGGCTGACCTGGGCAATTTCTTTCCTTTGTCAAGTTGAAGACCGTGCTAGCTGTTTGTTAGGGAAGAAACACATACTTTTTGTTGTGACTGCACTGACTCTTATACCACTGTGTGCTGTTTACCAGGGTTGCTGAACTCCTCACAGCTCAAAGAAAAGATTTGTACACTACTTGCAAAAGTAACTGTAACATGCAGGGCTCTTTGGAGGCAAACCTAGAAGCCAGATGACATATGGCGTGTCATGATTTATACCCAGTGTGGGTTATGCCTCTCCGTTAGAGGTAGTCACAGGCCAGGGATGCAGTTCAGAGCTTTCTACTCAAGCCTATACAAAAAGTCAACATTTGTCAGACTGGTGCTTATAACAAATGTAGTTAACTAACATTAAAGTGCTATACACAACACCACGGAACATTCAGATACCCATGCTAAAATAATCTCACCTCCACCACTGCATAGGGCTATAGGTCTAGTATTCTCTATCAAGCATTACATATGTTGTATAATTGTGCTGCACAACTCTGGCTGGTTTTTTTTGGGTTTTATTTTTTTCTCTTTTCCTCATGACCTGTATCAATGAACAGTTTAGCACTTCTGTCAGAGATCCTTGTAACCCTAGGAGACAATTATTATATTACAAGCCTATAGGTGAAGGTTGCATTGTTTAAGTCCTAGTCGAGGTCCTGGTAGGGGATAATTCAAGCTCTTAAGTGCCCTAAAAGTCTACCAATGTACTTGACAAACAGATCTGGCTATCACTAATCAGTAGCGTGTAAGTGCTCTACTCACAGTTATTCATGTAAAACCTACTGTAAGTCCTAATGTCCATTTGGTCACTAGCCATTAACAATGAAACAGAATCACATGGAAATTCATATTGAAAGGGGCCTCAAGAGGTCTCCAGACCAACCTCCTGCTCAGACAAGACTCAGTTGTGAGATCAGACCATGTTGCTTAGAGCTATATCAGTTGGGTCTTGAAAACCTCCAAGAATGGAGACTGTGCCATCTCTGTGTGCAATTTGTGCCACTGCTGGACTGGCATGGGGAAAATGTTTCCCCTTACATCCATTTTGAACCTCTCTTGTTTCAAAGTCTACTGTTCCTCATCCTCCAACCATGTGTTGCTGTAAACCACCCAGATCCATTTCCTTGATGCTGTGCCCATAGGTAGCAGAAGCTGCTGCTGAGTCCTCCCACAACCACTCTTTCTCCAGGCTGAAGCAGCCCAGAACCCCCAGTCTTTGCCTGCAGTGCAAGCACTCCTGCCCCTATCATCGTGGCTGTCCTACGCTGGGATTGCTCAACTTTGTCAACATCTTTCTTATATTGTGAGTGAGACAAAGATAAGACTCAGCTGTCAAAGGTGTCTATAATTGGGGTGCTGACCTTCAACTCTTCTGTGGGAATACTTAAACTAAAGCAATCAGAACTAGTGATGTGGTCATGCCTTAAGTCAGTGCTCAAACTTGCTCTCATTTGATTTACAAAATTAGACTTGGAAAGTGACAGTGTGGTTCTGTCACTATAAAATGATCATCTCCTGGAGTTTCTGTACAGTATCTGAAATGGAAAACAGAGCTCCCAGCTATGTATCACAGCGACAGCTCACAAAGCCCTCAGTTCAGTGGTAACAGAAACCTTTTAAAACACTTTTTGTCAACAAAACTCCTCAAAAGCTTTCCTAATAAATCCTTGAGGGTTTCCTTGCAATAGTACATGACACTTTTTTCCCCTCTAAATTAGCTTTCTAGTGAGTGGCCTACTGCTGAACATCTAAACATTAAAGTCAGGGAAAACTAGGAGGATGGAGGGGCAGGAAATTACTCACAACAGAGGACAGGCTTACCTGATGGTAGTTTTGTGTTAAAAACCACTAACCCCAGAAGAAAATTGATTTGGTAGAAGAAACAAGCGAAGAAGCAAAGCAAAAAAAGAAAACCTACATTTTAAATTGCTTTTACTTTCAGGTAGCTCTAAGTGACAGTAGTAAAAAAATGATGCAGCTCCCTGTCTGACATTTCAAATGTCTCCACTTCAGCACTGGGTTTGTCTTATTTGTGTTTACTTTTTATGAAAATTCCAGAGAATGCTTTTGTTGGTAGGAAAGTTTGCCAAAAGAATAAACTTCATAAGTGGAAATTCAACTCCAGGAACTCAATGGGGCCTCATTTTTGACATTCCCAGATGCCTGAGAAGAGCAGGTTGAAAGTCATGATCAGCTATCTGCACCCGAAACTTGCTTTGAAGAGTAGTAATATCCAATGTGAAACAGAAATGGTACCATATTCCCTCTGTGGGAAATAAAACCAGCTCCGTCTTTAATGATAAAAACACAGTAAACCCAGGTAACTAACTGTATTTCTGAACTGCACATTTTGCAAACAGTCCTTACTATAGGCTGTATATCCTACAAGATATCGAGACTGAAGACATCTTCACCTTTGCAGACTACTGGATTTCACATAGGAGCTATGCTTTTTTTCCCTGAAATATTTTTCTCTTAAATTTTCTTTGTGTTCTGTGTTCTCTAGTTCTGGGCCTGATTTTGGAAAGAAAGTAAAGCTTATTCTTTCTATGCCCTTCCTTTCTTTTCATAGTAAGATTTACTTTCTTGAGAATTTCTTTTTGTTAGTTTTTGGGTTTATTTTAGCACTGTTTCTGTTTACTTGGGATGCATTTTTCCTTTGGACTGTTTTTCCCTCTTCTCAATTATATCTTCTTCTTTCATGCTGTTTTTCTTTGCTCAGCTTTCCATTTCATTCCCTTGCTAGTATGTTTGTTTTTCAGATTCTGCAGCTTCTTTAGGCTATGACTTCTATCAGCCTCTGGTACTGAGAGGGATGATATACAATGGCCAGCTCCCCTGGGATTACTGTTTCAATGCACTGAGAATGCACCAAGGACTCAGGCAGACCTAATCATATTGCACAGTTTGATTGCAGTGTGATTACCCCTGGATGAACGGTTGTTTTCTTTCTCCCACCACAGAGAGCTAGGTAGTCAGCACTGAATAAGAGAAAATTTGAATGACATCAGACAATTGAAATACTTTCTAAATAATGGATCCACATCCTGGCTATACAAATTAAGAATGCATTCCTATTGTTGTTGAACTCCTCAGGAACTATACAGAGTCCTCAGAAAGGCCATTTTGCATGGGAGCAGATGTGCAAAAGAAAGTATTTATAGGAAATTAACTTTTTCCCCCCAGAGTTCTAGAGAGATGTAAAATGGCAGCATGGGAACATACACCATAGTAACTGCTCTAACTCAGAAATGTGCTTTATATAAATACACTCAGAAGAACAGATGCTTAGAGATGCATAGGTTATGTCTTATTTTAACATGAAGCAAGCTGAGATCCCCACTTCCTTGTAGGAAAACAGAAGAGAGGAAAATACTATTAGGAAAAGGCTGTTATTTGTTTCAACTGCAAAGATTTCTTTCAGGGGTGGTTTTCTTTTGAACCCCAACTGCATATGCACATTTAGACCTTACATCTCTAGCCTCAACACATTGGATAAAACACCATGCAAGAAATAAGAAGATCACAAGAAGAAACAAAGAGATCACTCCTTGTCATCTACCAGCACCAGTGACAAGTGCCCTGGGCTATTGCACCCCCATGAGAAGAGGGGAGGGGAAAGCAGCAACAAGTCAGGAAGGTGGTGGTAGGATGAGGGTAACCTTGATAAGACCATATTTTTAAACACAGTGGGAGAATGGTCCCATCGCTAATGAAGTAGCACAGAAATTAAGATATATGATTTTAATTCTCTACTCCAATACCCACTATTGCAGTAGTGATGGGAAAATCACAAGATTCTGTGTTTTTACAATATTTGGGTGTCTGACTGCTACTAATTTCAAGGGAAATGAAACGCATAAATGTTTCTCCAATATCTCAAACTTGGTACCAAACCTTTCCCCTTTGGAACACCGGCTGCTCTGCCTCCTCCTATGGATACTTGGGAATGAATATGTCAGGGAGACTACATGGAGCTGCTCAGCATGCAGCTGGTGGAGATTGTGAACAGCATCTTAGGTGCCTTGTAGAAAGTACAGCTATGTGTGTAGTTACCAGGCATGAGTGTGTAGAAATGTCCTTTGCACCAAGCTCTCCCCAGACATCCTCTCACACACCTATCTTGTTGATGGGCACACTTTGACCAGTTGCAACCTACCCAACAAATACCAACTGCCTTCAGCAGAAGACTTCTGGGGTCTTCCAGGAAGAATTTATTTATTCCATCTGCCTGGTATCAGTCAAATCATCCTGTACGGATTCCTGGATAAAAGGAGCTGACAGTGCCAGCAGGACGTGCTGGGGTCTGTCATTACTGCCTCTGCTGTACCTTGTATCACAATGTGCATGTAGAGAGCACTGATCTTCCAACTGCAGTTTATAGAACGGTCACTCACAGCAGAAAGCAATGTAAGTGGTTGGATCATCTGGCTTTGAAGCCATTCATACTCAAAAGCATGAATGTAGGCTATGCAGCTGGGCAGCCTGAGGGAAAGCCAAGTATTTTTGTCACTAATAAATCTGTGGGCAATTGAAGTAATACCCAACTCTTCCTTCATCTGGCTCCTGTCTCACAAACATCATAGTTTTTGAGGAGAGACTGAAGTTGAGGAGCAGCCCTGACAGTTTTTGTGATGAAACCTCATCAGATTGCTCGTCAGGCTTACCATCCAATGCAGGAGAGAGGTGTGGTTAGGGGAGCTGATGGAACATATCCCATAAAAGACAAAAGGAACAAGGCAGAGCTACGCAGGATGCTAAGGTGAGAAGTCAGGTCTGCATCCTCTCTGACACAGGAAGGGCAGTGGCAGTCCTTGAGGATTGCTCCTGCTGAAGGACTGTAAGAAGACAGGGGGGACCATGTTGAGGGACCAAGGACAGAGGTGACCCCCAGGGAAATTGGGCTGCTACAGTCAGAATGAGACAGAAGAGCCATTCATACCTTCTACATTGTTCTTTTCTCCCCATCCCATGGAAGCAATATTATCTTGGTGATTTCTGTGATTTATTGTGAAATTTGGAGCAGAGGAGGTTGTCACAAATTTAACACTTTGACATCACAGTGACTTTTATAGGAGCAAGGAGGTTGTAAAGAAAAAGCACAACACTGCTTTCAATGCAGCAGCTATGGCAAATTAGGAAACAAAGTGAGATATAGATAAAATTCATATGACAAATGGGTATTTCTATGAGAGTGTTCAAAAGAATTTTCTTTGCAAACAAGATAATCTTAAGATGACCATGCTGGGAATCACAGTTTAAAATAAATAGTAATAAAATTTAGAATTTATTTGTGAAAGTCCAAGTATTTTATGCTTTTTCATAAACACTGCAAGCACAAAAAAAAGAGAGTTCATTCCTTTTCTGAGTATTTTATTATTGCTTTTCTAGAACACCTGGGTTATTTCCTCATTCTGTTTAAGACCTTCCAACATCTCTTTATCTAAACTCAGAACCACATGGGATCCTACTTCCACTAATCTATCTTTTGTGTTTAGTGAAAGCTGATAGCAAGATAGGGAGAATAGCTAAAGACATGATTTTAGGGAAAAGCGATGATCAAAATATTTGGTGTACTGTGTGGAGCAAAAATGGAAGGGTACGATTTAAAATGCTTCCCTAACATTCTGTATGCTGTCGACTAGATAATGTATACACAATAATGTACATTATCTTCTTGGGCACCGCAGTGGCAATTTGCCACATTGATGCTATTCAGGTGTTTCAGCAAGATCCTGGAATCACAAACTACAAGACAACTCTCAATGGCGTTTGTTACAAGCTACTCCTTCAACATGAGACTGCACGTACTGATTGCTTTTAAAATGGATTCGGGTTGCTTCTGGTTGTGCAAAGAGATTGATTCCTATGAAGTGAAGTGAGAGAGCTCTGCTGTATCACTTTGTAAGACTGATGTGACAACATGACAGACATGGCTTCATATGAACACGTTGCTTATTAGATTATGAACAAAGCTGAATGCTGTCATGTGCAGAACATATCTCCTCTCTAAAAGAAAACCTGACTGCGCTGGGAAGCAGCAAGAGAGAAGTAAGAGAGATCCCCGGGCATGTGTCACAGAAGCAATACACAGGGGCTCCTGGCGAAGATTTTCCTCACTCACTGTTGTGTTTGTCCATATTGTGTCTTCTTTTTTATGTAGATCTTTGTCATACCTTTTTCCAGTCAAAAATCTCTAAAATCTACTTATGTTAGTGAGGATAATTTGTCCCTTAGATAGTTAAAAAGAGTTAATATAATACAGGACAAAGATGTTGGCAAGTCAGCTCCTTGTCTTTGGAGGGAAGTTGGAACTCTATGAAAGATATGTATTTCATGTAAAAACCCAGGAGATAATTAATTCATAAAATTAGTGATTCAGATAAGCAGCTGAGCAGAAAACAATTTAGTACTAGATAAAAAGAAATCTTGCACAAAGTCAGTTATAAATCCTACTTTTACTAGAACTGAAACTAGTAGCCCTTGCAGGTGTCTCCATTCCCATGGGAACTGAGGCCAGGGCTCTGCTGCACTGTCTGCACCACTGCCCCCTGCCTGGGGACAGCCCCCTCATTCTAATTACCTGGCACCTGAGTACTCGTGGCATTACAGTTTCTTCTAGATTGCGCTTTTGAGCATAACACCTAAAGCCCATTTAGAAGCAGTTAGAGGCATATCTACACCAACATGAACATGTCAGTCCCATCTAATTGAGTTAATTAACTGAAGCACTGTGTCACTCTGATGTGGCTTCTGGGTCCAGAGCTCACAAGCTTGCAGGTATTTAGGATCCCTGTATCCCACTCCACTATGAAGTTGGATAGACTCTATCATTAGTCTGAGCCAAAGATTTTGTTTCTGCATCCTACTTAAGTTAGTTTTTCTATTATTTATTTACCTCACTAAGGTACACATCCTCACGAGCATACATCCTCATTATTGTTCTGTCCTTGTAGAAAACATTCACCAAGATGTCTCTGCTGCTTACAGATTGTATAAAGGACTCCTGAGTGGCGATCAGCTGGTTTCTGACCTTACTCTGAAGTGAATAACTACTAGCAGAGCCACTGTTGCACATAAACTAATGGGAGTGAGAGCCTTCCTCTGGGTCTCATCTGCACTCCTATATAGTTTACCCTCTTTACCATCAGTGTGTTTGAAAAGGGATTTTATTGCAGTGATTCCAATACTGTCAAACTCACCACTAACATTGCCACTGCCACGAACCTTTGAATAACTAGCTCTGAGAAGTGCAGATGGGACCATTCATTAAATTGGCCCTTATTTTCTGTATTTGTTATTCATAGGTATTTTCTGAATAATTTGGGTGAGTAACATTTGAGCTATAGACTGCTTACAAACCATCCACTCACAGTACCAATGTTCATTACTCCTGTTATGTGACTTGGGTGCCTAAATTTCTGCTCTTTTATTTTTAAACAGAAGAATAGCAACAAGGAAATATGACTGAATATTCACAGCAAGCATAATTTTTACTAAAATTCATTATTTCAAAACATGTGTGTTTCAGATACCTGAGAGGATCTGTGTTGTACTCTGACAGGACTTACACCCTGCTCAACCTTCCCAGAGACCTTACATTGACAATTCCACCAGGTTTCCCACTCAGTGGTGGTTTTTCACTTCCTTCAGGTCTGAAGATATTTCTTGATGTGAGGCAGCTAAGAAATTGTTACAGATATATATTAGCAGCATGCATGCAGCTCTTTCGCAAATAAAGAAAAAGTTGTGTGCTCTCAAGCTCCTCTGCTTTTTTCTTCTCACTCCATTAATCTAATAAAATATGTTGTCTCTCCTTAGAAACTCTATTCACTTTCTGAGGGAACAGAAGGAAGCCAGGGTATTTGCATATTGAACAGAATAGAAATTGTTGCATGATGCTCCCCAAAGAGCAGATGAAAATAGGAGCATTTATTTGCAGCTGCCAGTGGAACAGAGAGATATGAAACTTTGTTAGTACTTTGCCAGAAACTGGAAGTCAGTGGGGAGAAAGAGCCCTGAGGGCTCTTCCTGACACATGGAGCAGATGAATGGAGGAAGCAATACAATTAGAGAAGCCATGAAATGTTTGGAAATGCCAAGGACTAGCAGGCATTACAGGTCAATGCTCTGGACTACCAAATACCCTGGAGAAAGGGAAATGACAAATTCTGGGAGTAGAGCTGAGCTGTAAGAAATTTGTGGGATTCCAGGGTTTTTCCAATTCAATGTGTTTCTAATGAAGTAAAATCAGAGTACCCGTGAGGATGTAGCCAAAACTGTTAGCAGGAAAAATTTACCCCAGTTAAAAATCTGCATCAGATTCTGGATTTGAAGGGGTTAAAGAGGAAAGGGGTCTGGTTCCAGGCACCCAGAGCAAGAACAAAACTAAGAGTGTGTGAAAAAGTGGCTCAGCAATGCATCCTTGGCAGTTAGAATTGATTTGGTACTGAAAATGTATTTTCCTTGTGATGTGGTCAGAAGCAGGGGAGTAAGAGGAACAGAAATGAGATAAAAACAGGAAGTTTTAAGAAATATGAATATGCTGTGACAAGTCAGGGACTATAATTTGTTTGTTGTGCAGAGCAGTACTTGCCCAAAGGAGGGGATGTGAAGGCACTCAGTGCTGTGACACTGGCAGCCTGTGGCTCAGCACCGCTGGCAGAGAGTTGCTTCTGGTGCTCACATGCTCCTTCCTCTTCTTCAGCCAGCACTACAGTCAGTGACTACTCCTCAATTTCCATGCAATCCTCCCATCACTACCCTTTACTGCTGCAGGAACAGTGTCCCTGTGTCAACTGAAAACTTAATCACTGTTAAATTTCATAAATTTTGAGGTAGGTGACCAGCTGTCCACACATTTTCTGTGCTCACATGCAATACAGGAAGTTTTAAAGGAACTTCACCATCTTGTTTTCAAGATATGAGAATCTATTCTTTGTAGAAAGGTTTGTCTTACTGCCTGGGAAAGTGGCATAAGACTTTACGAGCTGATTTCTACTCCAGACAAAACCAAGGACCTTGTTTCTCTCAGGCTTGTCTCACCTGAAAAATATGGCATATTTCAGTTTGCACCTATGGAAATATGATAGCAACCTTAGAGATGTCAGTGTAAAGACTGTCTTAATACAGCTTTAATATAGTTTGATATCACCATCTAAAGGATCATAAAAGAAAACTGTACATATACAAGCAAAACCTGAATGGAAAAGATGTGCAGAAAAATGCTCAAAGATGTTGTCATGACAACAATGAAAGTCAGTAGATTACCACTTAAAAGCATCTGTAATTTGAAGCTTTTCCTGGGAAAAAAAGGAAGCTGACTTGTTTGACATGTGATGAGTTTATAAGAGTGAAGTGTGTTCCCTTTCTGGAAGAAACTGTGCCATATTTTAAAAATTTTATGTTGATATAATTGAAGACTAAAAGTGGCAAGTGGTGCATGGCATCACAACTAAAGGACTCACATCCCAGCAATTAGTCTGAAATAAAGTAGTTTCTAAATTTTCTAGAAATGTAATTTCCCATCTATACCTGAAAGTTTTCATGGAGAACTGCCATTGAATACATTATAAATAAATAAAAGAATTATTCTAGAACTGAGTGGTTCACAATTCTTCAAGATTGTTTTATACAAAAGTAGAGAGGTTTCAAACAACCAAAAATATTCAAGTTACTTAGCAATCTGATATCAGATAAACATGGAAAGCAGAAAGTGATTTTAGCCAGAACTCGCTTGCAGTGAAGATTGTGCAGGAGACAGACCTCCCATCTCATGAAGGATTTTGTACTTTTCAATCTTGACTTGTTCTGAATCTAAATAAAATAGAATAAAATATAGAAAGGAGAACACTGAAAAAATTTCCTTTCAGTTTTATAGAAACATTTCCACTTGCTTTTACCTGTTTTATTTTCCCCGTTTTCTTCACGAGTAATTTCTCTCCCCCATCCTTGGCTATGTCTATACCAGTGACCTGTCTTAACCCCTGGCTATTTATTTTCTCTTCCTAATCTCTTTATTTAGCTACTCACTCACCAATTCAGTTATTGCTCTTCTTACTCCACTGACTGAGCATTTTTGTCAGAGCTCTTACAGACTTTTATATGTCTTGTTCCCTCACCAGCTCTCCATTCTCATTCTCTGAAGTCTGCCAGCTATTTTGAACCTGTCAGCTGCACCCTTCTCCAAAGCTTGTTCTGTCTTCAATTTGCCTGCTTCTAAGTCCTGCCTTATAGCAAAAAGTCCTCCTTTTTCCCTCTCTTGCCATCTACAACCAGTCTCTCAGTCTCAACCACAAATATAATTGCCCCATTACATTGACTCATTACACTGATTGCTCTATTAAAGCCTCTTGTGTCCAGCTACACCAACAGGGATGACTTATCTTTGTGTCCATCGATATTTCATATTGATGGACACAAAGATAAGTCAGCCCATAGCACAGTTTTCATGGCAACAAAATAGAGGAGAGCTACCACAGTACAGTGCAAATTTCACTTCCTGGTTCCATAGTTTTCCAAAGGCACCTTTTGTCCTAAAGTTGTTAATCAAGAATTTTCAGGTTATGGATGAACAGAAGATTATACAAGAATATATATGGACGTCTCATCAGTTTTGCCTGGAATACTCTGAATAGTGTTGTACTAGTTTGAAAACAAACTAGTGGGAGACACCAAGGCAGAATAACAATTTAATAGGGAAATAAAAGGAGGGGGGAAAAAAATAAAGGCAGATAACACTGGGTTAAACTGACAGAGTCAGGATACAACCTGACTCCCTGTTAGTCAGGGTGGTGGTAGCAGTCTGGTAGAATGGTGGCTGCAGTCCTCCCAAAGTGGGGATCCTGTAGAAAAGGGTCTGCTCTTCCTCAGGAGTTCCAGTGGTGGCTGTGTAGCTCCTGTCCTCTGGAAATCCAGTGAGAAGGTTGTCTCTGGTGTTCAGCATCTCAGATTATATCCACGATGGGATGCTTGGTTCCTCCCTCTGGGTGGAGCATCTCACAATGGGGTAATGAGTCATGAGGCCAAGTGTTGATGAGGCTCATTAACAGAAGATGGTCCGGAGGGAGTTATCTCTGAGTCAGGCAGCAGGACAATGATGGGCCATTAACAGAAAGATAGTCTGGGGGGAGGAGGCAAGGAAACACTGCCCCACCTGATCTCAACAGCTCATGAGGATGGTAATAGAATACACTGCGACCCAGGACAACTGTGCTATGGCCAAGAGCTCCAGCACAACACTCTTAGAACCTAAATTCAGAAAATAGATAGAAAAAGGAATATAAAAAGAAGATACTTGCCTACAGTCACACAGCAGCCCTGTAGCAGATTGCTTTACAGCCTGCTAGAGTCCTGAACTACTGACTCATACACAAGGAATATAGTTTTGTATGCATGGATTAATGTATTGTCCTACCAACTCTCCACAAAGCTAAGGAGAATAAAAAAATAATTTTAAGCTTCCATAATCCATTGCTGAAAGCATTCTTGGAAATAAACCCCTTGTTTTAGCATTTATTTTATGCCACAGCTCCTTCAGGGGCAGATTTGTAAAAATGCCCAGGCATCTAATGATGTTGACAGATTTCCAATTGCATTTCCAAAAGACAGAATGTCTATAAATTCTGTCATGCAGATCTCTGTAACATTTAGGGCCTACATTAATTTCCTTTGCTCTAGTCTGAATTTTTTTCAGTGTTATTTTTTTAACTTTGTCTATTTATTTTTTTTCCAAATATTATGTAACTCTTGAGAGCAAAGTAGTCTTATAACACTGAATTGAGCTTTCAGAGTCTCAGCAAACCTGAGAAGAAATATGTACATTGGGCCCTTCTCTATCAGGAGAAAGAAATCTTACCCCACAAAAATAAGACTGATGGTCAGAGAACTGAGGTGTATACTTCACCTCTGTGCCAGGGCTCTACAGGGATGCATTCCCTAAATTGGAGATGTAGGTGTTCAAAAATTATGAACAGGTCCTCAGCCCACTTGCTGTAGAGGGTTTGCATGCAACTTTCTACCATGGTGCATTACGTGTGGTTGTTCTGCCTTCTTAAGCAAAGGCATTTTGGCACCGTGTAAAAAATCAGTACTGTGCTTTGCTACCTAGTGGTCCAGATTTTCAGTCCTGATTGCCAAGAACTGCATGGCTCAAAGGAAGTATCTTGGCTCTCCACGCAACTGAGAACCCAGTGGCTTCAAACGAAGGTGCCTCTGGTTTACATGATGCAGGTGTTAGCTCTCCCAGGGACTTAGCAAGCTGGAACACGGTGCAGCTGCCTAGCCTGTCAGTGGTATTGTAAGGTTTATGCATTATATGAGATGCTGGGAAAAGGTATATTCTTTGAAACCTTCAGATGACAGCTTCTCCAGGAATGCAGGGAATGATGATGAGTATTCCTGTCCCCATCAGACCCACTCCTTTCCTCCGAAGCACTGCAGTGCTGGTTTGGTGACGTGTGCCTCAAGGAGCAAGGGCTGTGCTGTCTCCCTTTGCACAGCTGGCTGTAGATAGCAGGAAAAAACAGCTTGTAATGGGGCTGTGTCGACACTCAGTGAACAATCTAAACCAACTGATCATCTCTTGCCTGTGTTGGGTGGAAAGGGAAAGTAATTAACTCTAAGCCCAAACTCATGCCGTTGTTTTCATGGTGGCAGCACTGGCAATGTATCTGTGCTGCTCATTTAGAACAAGTAGCAGCAATCTCCTTCCATGTCCTGACTGGGCACTTAAGCAGTGAGGATTGGATTCAACTGTGTCATACAAGCACTGCTGCTCACAGCATCTGATGGCTTTGATGTTAATGATACAGGAAGCTGTTGCTCTCCATGGTGAGCTGATGTGCAGGGAAAGTGAGATCTGTAAAGATGGGATTCAATTGTGGGAACTTTGTGGGTGTTAAATGAACCTGCATTGGAGGGCTGCCAAGGGAGGAGATGCAGGAAAATCTGATGAGAGATACCAGGCATGAGAGTTAATTGTGTTTCGGAGGTTGGTGAAAAAGCTAAAATTAAACCATTATCAAAGAAAAGCCTTGGACAGTTTGTTTTAAAACAGAGTTAATGGCTGGAGCCTGGAGAAAACCTAATTAAAAGAGAAGAGAAAACAAATGGGGTTTAGGACTGTGGCAGTGCATTCAGAAACAGTTTTATATATGGATTTTCTCCTGCTCCCTGCTGTATTTCTGTGACTAGAAGACCCATTAAGGTGAGGCTCATTAAAAAGGGTTTGTAGCTATGTATGAGCAAGGTGTTTTGCATAGGGCTGCAACATGAAGCCCCATTGCTAATTTTCATCATGAGAACAGACTTTTATCTTGGAGGTGGTTTTGAAGAAAAGGTACCAGCCCCTTAGAGCTTCATGCCCCAGGATTTCGGCAAGATCAGAGCTGCCAAAAAAATGGAGCAAACTGTAAGCACTACAACTGCCTTGAGATGGAACACTACAACTGCCTTTTCCTTAGCTCTGTGGTGATGGGTGGGAGTTAGGGTTTACCTGTCTGTACTCCAGATGTTTATATCTTAACACATCATCATGACCTAATTTTATATCTGAATAAAAGAGATTGGCATTTTCAAGTTGTGATTTAGCTGGCCTAGTTAGATACCTACCTTAGGATGACATGAATCACACCCTGAACGGGCTTGTCTCCAGTGACTTGTTGAAGGAATCTAGAGAAATAGTGTGGCGTAACTACATTTACACTTGATCAGATTTAACACAGTGCTGTGAATCACCTGGAAGGGAGATTTACTGTGAATTTGAGATTGTTTCTCTTCTGTCTTCCTCAGAAATACAAGTCCTGGAGAGAAGCAAGGATTGCTTTTCCTTACCGCTGTGTTTTTCACTTTCTGTGCTCAGTGGGGGATGACACAGTTTCGAGAAAAAGTTTAGCCAAAATTTGAGATTTCTTATGAGTTCTTATGCTGCCTAGAAATATCTCTTGTCTGCTAAAACATGCGTGTCTTCCAGTCCTGGCCATGCATAAGGCTCACCCTGCAACTTGAGTTCACAAATTCAGCCTTATACAACCGGCATCCACCCTGTATCAGTCTGGACCACCAATGCTGTTGGATAGCTCCTATTCAGCTGCCTGCTGTCATTATGGTTAGGATTAGGATTCAGAGAGCCATGGAACCTACACCTGCAGGAACACTGGGCCTGGAAAAGGCATGGCACTGCACCAATATTCGTCTCTCAACACCATCCTAATGTGGGCCAGCAACAGTGCTGGGGTGCTCAGCCTCATTCCTCAGCTTTTATTAGGATTAGGGTTTGGGTTCAGAGTGCCACAAAGGCTGGAGCTCCAGAGTCACTGGGGATGCAAAAGGCATGAGACGGAGATTTCTACAGGTTGTTGGCAACCCCAGGTTTCTGTTGCTGTCCCTAGGAGGCAGCGTCTAACTGCAGTGTCTGGTGCCTGGGCACACATTCCTCCAGGGCTCCTTGTCCAGAATTGCTGAGGTAATTGGCTCCTGTGGCAAAGGAGCTTGTTGGGGATGCATGGTTATGTGCTCCTTGTGGCTGCCTTGCTGCTTACCCTGACATTGCCATAGCTTATAAAAGCCTGCAGTCTACTGGAGTGTTTGTCAGCTCCTCTTCAGTAAGGCTGGGACCCACTGTCCCCCTTTTCCAGTGTCTGGGCTCCAGCTGTGTGGTGTAGGGGATGTCTAGGGGGAAACACAAGCACAGGATGGGTGTGTTGGTGATGCTTCCCCATGGTGATCTCCCAGCTTCAGGACACATCTGGCTCAGGAACCTGAGGGATGAGAAAAGGTGTGTGCACAGCTGGAAACCCCTGATAGATTTTTCTCCTGTTAATTTTTCTGACGGCATCCATGTAAACTTAAAGCATCTAAAGGTGCCAGTGATCCCCAAAGACTACTCAAGCTATTGCTCTTCAAAGCCTTACCTGTCCCTTTCTGTCTCATTTTTACCTTTGACTGGTATAAGAAGGGACAAAGAAGAGCTGCTTTATAGCACAGTTAGGATCATACCCACCAGAGACACTGTGGCTGTTTCCATGGATTTTCTGTAGCCTGGGAGGTTGATGTTGGTGTTTATAGTCCCAAAGTCATCATCCTGGTCACCATTCTTTTAAATCCTATTGTGCATTTTCTATAAAAATGAGCTGCTTGTTCTTTGTGAAAGCTCTATCAAATATATTGTGCATATATCTGGCTGGCTCTCACAGGTAATCTGCTCTTTTTGCTAATGGCTACAGTTCTCTGAAATTGTTTTGCACCTCTAGATTCTCTTAATAGAAGTGTTGTTTGCAGTGTGCTCATTTCCCATTTTATTACCGGTGTAATGGTTCCTTTGCAAAGATTAACTGAGTCACAGGGCCTCTTAATATAAGCAACTTCATAGCAGATGAAAGAGAAATTGATATAGTTTATCCTAGATCTAAAAAATACTTCAGATGTTTATTTAGTAAGTGGTGGCATGAATAACTTAAAAATACCCACTGTGCAATGTCAAAAGAGCATCAGAAAGGTTACAATGAAAATACCCCAGATCTCATCCGAAATCATTCTTATCATATAAATATTACACCTTTTTCTTATATTTATACATAGTTTAATTTGCTACTTGCAGACAAAAAATCCTGTCAGAGACTTTTCTGGTTCATGCAGTATTAGAGTCAAGTATGCCTGTCCATATAAAATTTAAAGAAAAGGATAATTTCTGTTTCTAAGAAACCGCAGGACACTCTGATGCTTATAAACTGTCCTGACTGGTGACACAATAGCAGAAGAGAGAGCAGTAAAGTGCAAATCAATTAAAGTAGATATGCCTGAGATGGCTCTCTTTGCAGTTGAACATGGCATTCACAGACTGTGCTTCATAAAGGTGGTCTGAGTCCAAAATAAGAGTTATGGTCCTTGATATATGCGAGAGCAAATGGGTCCCCATGAACTTTGTGTCACACTCTGCTGTGTGGTGTTTGTTGACAGTTGATTGCAGTTGCCTGAGATGAGGATTTCCAGAAAGCTTCAGGTCTTCATTAGAAAATGCCTACAAGAGAAACGCATGCCTTATTACACAGTGCTCTGTTGCTCTGACAAACCTGACTTTCCCATGCCCTCCATGAGTCCTCATCCCTTGGTGGGGAGGGCTACCTCATCACTGCAAAAAATCCTTATTTTTTTGGTCCCAATCCTCTGTGAGTGATGTAGAAAAAAGGTAACGGAGGAGTTCCTGGCTGAGAACATTGTGCAGCTCTGCAGTATGATGGGTGCGCAGCTGTCCACACGGTTAGCAAGGCCGGGACCAGAAGATTCTACTGGAATAAACCTGGGTCCTTAGAGAACGATTCTTGTAAGGCAGCTGATGAGAAACTAATGTGATGCTTAAATCTTCAGACTTAGGATACTAAAGCAATAACAGATGGAAACCTTAAATCTCAACACTTATCTTTATTCCATGTGGCAAACTATACACACACACACACACACACATACACACAGAGTGTATGCATCTGAGCTAACGTGGTTACACTGCTATATTTAGTTTGCATATATTTCATACTCTTGCACAGTCTTTCCATAAAGGCTAATAAAACCTGTGGAATTGCTCAAGAAAACATTGAGAGCCTAATTATCTCACTAGTAGGCTTCAAAAATTGCAGTTTTTGGAAGAGACTGGGAGATCTAATGTATCATGATTGAAACAGGATACAAATTTTTCCAAATTTCAATGATGCTTGTGTTGTGGGAGCTGAATTGAACAGATCTATTAAAGAGAAGACATCAGGAAAAAAATTCATATTTATGGTAAGATCCCTACTTACATTAAAGGCTGGTGAGGACTAGATGAGACGCTGAAAGCAGTATCCATGTGAAATATCAACTGACATTTTTATACCTAGGAACTCCATCTGCCATCAGAGGAACACCAGGTATTTTGTTCTCAGAGTTTCTGCAAGCTGTGTTACCTTCATTTGCCTGTCTCATATATTAAGTAGTACGATGAAACCTCTTATTCATGTTTTCATAACATACTAGTGTTTCCATCTACTGTGTCTTCTTGCCTAAACCTGTGCCTCCGTACACAGAGAGGATGAGGCTCCTCTAGACAGCAATAATTGAAAACCTTTTCATCTTTGTTCTTTGTAGTGGCTCCTACTTTGTTTACCATACATTTTTCAAACCCTCTCCTACAAACAGAACCATTAATTTTTCATGGTTTTTTTAGTGGAGCTTATTAGTAAAGACTTTTAGCTTTTCACAAACTTTCCTTTAGTTTCACAATGCTTTTGAAAGATAAGTACTATCAGCTGCATTTTGCAATTGTCAAACAAAGGTGTGGAGCAAATAAAGCAAAAAAGAGAATAATTTGGTGTGGTTTTCTTCAAGTATGTAATGTGATATGGTATTTCACATGTTTGGAGTTCTTCTTCTTTTAACGTCCACTGCAGCTGTGAATCTTCAGTTTTTCACCTTCCTGCCAAATTTCAAGTGTCTTCTCTAAGGACAAGAGCTTATGAAAGATGAGGTCAGAAGCATTTCTAACACACACAAAACCTAGCCTCATTCAGAGAAACACTGTGAATGGTTAGAGACAAAATGCTCCACAAAACTTCAGTCTGAGGCAGTCATGGGACATATAACATTTCAATCTGTATTATTAGGATTTGACAATTCACATGCAAACAAGAACATTTTACTGCAGTGTTTAGCAACCATAGTAACAGCTGATGCTTTCAGACAAAGAGCACTCTAAAAAAAGTGCTGTGCCTGATAAACTAGGGGTCGTGTCGACTTCTATTTCAGTCCTGAAAAAAAGCCTTGTGCTGTGAATGCTTCTCTGTTCCTTACAAATAAAAAATACTGCTTCTCAAACCTGTAATAAGATTGTGTTTTTTATAAGAATTTTCAGTTTTAGACCAGGTTTGGAAATTTCATTCCTTTAAATATTTTAGAATTTTTTTCCTGAAATTCAGAGATTTAAGTGAGAAAAAGGTGGGTCTAAATTCCTCCAAAATTTTGCTGCTGGCCTGGAAAAAATGAAATATTATTTATACTAGGACCTTTAAGAGTGTTCTTATATCTTTACATTTTCTATACAATATTTTCCTAACATGATCTTTTTTTTTGAGCTGAAGAAGGGTCTTGCAAGCACCTTAAGGCATTCAAGTGGGATTTAGAGCACATGAATTCATTTCCCGTGCCTGCTTAGCAAATGCTCCATGTGGTGGCTTTGCTCTGCCTCTGGTGCATTTTCCTATCTGTCAGATGGCTACCACAGTGTAAAAACTGCCAGCCTGCCACCTGGCAGGTTCTACCTAGCTGACATGGCTTTACTCTCGCCCTGTCAGCTGTCACCTGTTCGTGGGGTAACTGAACCTGCCAGTTCCACACCATCTCGGGTGTGATGGGCTCAATGGACATGTGCCTGGCAGGTGACCTGTTTGTGCATCACAACTGCAATAGATCTCAAATGCATCAGATTTCTCTCTCATGCACAGAGAAAAATGCACATACACAATCTCTCCAGCACATTCCAGGCCCACTGGAGATAAGCACAAGTGCCATGCACGTAGTCTCTAGTAATTTTTGAAGGTGTCTGGATCTGGTTTTGTGCTAGGTCTGAAGACACCAAAACTGCTGATCCCAATATGGGCCTCCTTGCTTCTAACAGAAATCAAATTAAATAGAAAAACCAGTTATTATTTTCAGTTTTAAATGTGCTCATGCTCTTAGAGATGAATTATTTGAAGAGGCAATAAGACTGTGTATCTACAAATACTTGCACACAAGATGCACTTAGTTACTGGGCTGAAGGAAATAATGGGTAGGAATTTTGGTGATATTAATTGCAGAATCACAGAATGGCTGGGGTTGGAAGGGGCCTCTGGAGCTCATCTGGTCCAGCCCCCTGCTAAAGTGGGTTCCCCTAGAGGAGGTTGCACAGGATCGTGTCCAGGTGGGTTTTGAATATCTCCAGAGAAGGAGACTTCACAACCTCTATGGGCAACTTGCTTCAGTGTTCAGTCACCCTCACAGAAAAGAAGTTCTCCCTCATGTTAAGATATGTGCCACTTGCCCCCCATTCTGTCACTAGGCATCACTGAAAAGAGTCTGATGAACTTATCAAGGCAAGAACAAGAATGATGACAAGAATGAAAGAGAAAAAAGTGGTCCATTTTAATGATGCTTGAATTCTAGAATCTTAATAACAGTGAGAATATTTCTATTAGTTACAAAAAGAAAGGATCATTTTGACAGTAAAAACGCATACCCCTTATTCTTAAGTTGCATTCTTTTCTTTTTGATAAAAATATCTCTTCAACACCATTTTTAGAGAGATTATAAATAAATCTATAACACTTTCCTACGTACTGTACAGCTATATTACTCTAACTAATCTTGATATAACTATCAGGAAGTGAGTTAGCTGTTCACTCTTTTGTATTTAATGGATCCCAAGTCACATTTTTCCTGGATAATGGAAATGTGATGAGTATTCTGACAAATTCTCTTTATATGAATCTTTCTTCATTTTTACACAAGAAATAATGACAAACATTTATACAATCTTACATCTGAACTAAGTAAATTAATTCAAGATTTCCACTCTAAATTTCTGCTTATGAAGCCATGAATATATTTCCTGCTCTCTTTATTTCTCCAAAGGGATGCCATCCATTCTCTCACCATAAAAGCTGCAATCTAAAGACCGTTGATAGCAGTGTGATTGGCAGCGTGATGCTATTTTATTGGCATATGAGGTTAAGAATATAACATGAAAGTGAATGAATATATTTGGTTGTTTGATGTCCATCACTTAGAAGCACCAATCTTAATGTTGGCAATTATGGAATTTTCTTCCTTGCTGTCACACAAAACAGGTTTGATTTTTCTTTCATTTATCGTAGCTGTATTCTGTCACTTTGCTGAAGTTATTCTGATTTCAATGTAAGTTAAGAATTAGATTGAATTTGGTTTTGCCAGAATAAATTATTCTCAAGGGACATGACCGAAGTTCAGAGAAAAAGAATATTGAAAGACTGTCCTTCAATATGTGCTGGATCAGGCTCATCACAAACTTTAAAATTCTTCTCCACAGAAGTCTCTAGAGAGCCTTTGAGAGAGATTTTGGTGGAGTCTGATGAGCTTTATTGGAAAGACCTGGGACATTTCACAGTCAGAAATCAAGGGATCTGAAGGGGAAGCCAAGAAAAGATGATCATCTTATGCTGAGGAAGAATGACCAGATCATAGCCTTTTATTATTATTACTATGAATGACTGCTGGACATGGCTTAGGAAACAGATAACAATGTAAGAGGCTGTCAAACGCTAGAGTTAGCACGAGTTACATGACAGCAGGCTGAATTTCATGGGAGTTTAGAGGGGATTGTTGGCAGCCGTTTGAGGCTGGTACCTTGCAATGAAAACAGTGCACATCAAAAATATCATACAAGGCTGAAATGACTGAGAAAACTGTAAAAATGTCCTTGAGTTTGTGTATTGATATAACAAAAATAGGATTGGTACAGAAAAAGTAATTGCGGATGAGTTGTTTATTTGTGAGGAGACTGGGTCAGGGAAATGAGAGGCTAAGTAACTGGAAAAGGAATATAATATAGTAAAAATTATATAATCCTGCCAGGCAGCCCATGCTTGATTTCTCCAGTTGAATCAGGACAAAAAATGAAAGCGTTTTTCTTAATGTATGACGCACATCAAAGCCACTGCCACAGTCAGGACTAGAGTGGGGACAGGATGCTTTCTCTTGTGTTTAAGTGCGCACCCAATGAGCAGACTGAGCTATCAGTGCCCATCCCTTATCTGATGGCATCAACCATCTTCCACCATCTACTCACCACTTCCTATCATTAATATTTTAATAGATGATGCTCATACAGTGAAATATTTATTGAAGACTTTGACCAGCACTAAGATTGCCAATCTCAAAGTGCTGCATGCACCCTGGGACTCCCATGGTCAATGATGCCACCAGCCATCATTTGGATAAACACTTCTCAGGTGTCTCATGCCTTGGTCTACACTGGCCAAGACATAGTTCATCACAGAGTGTCACGCAGTACTTAAGGATGAAATCTATAATTTTTTTTTTTTTTTTTAAATCAGCCTACAATGCCAAGTAATTATGTCTAAATCTTGGTCTTTTAAAAGATGGTTGCCCAACAAAGTATGCCCTTCTGAGTGTATGTATGAATATTGAAAGACCCCCTGCCCTGTAGCCAAGTATTTTTAGATATTTGGAAAAATAATCCAAAATCATGACTCTACAGTTTTTTAGTTCCTGTGGAAGCACTCCAGTAGAGGGAGTGCATGCTACCCTAAAAATTACTAAAGACTAGTTCAATCATATTGATTGAATAATTTATTGTACAATTCTTATCTTTCAAATAAATTATTCAGAAAATATATTTTTCCATTATTCACTAGTGTCTACTGCTCCTGGAATAATTCACACCTACATTAATCACAAATTTTACTCAGTGAATTCAATTATTATTTAAAATAAAACATCCATGCCCAGAACTGTGCAAACCACAGAAAATGATGCTGAAGACAAATAAAGACATCATCAGTTAGCTATTCAGATGACTTATTTGATACCATAGAATATGAACCTCTATATATTCATTTTAATGATGGGAGAGTGTATCAAGACAAACATAAAAGAAAATATTTGCCAAAAATGTAAAAAAATGAAGAAGAGCACTAAGCTGCTGCTAACATTGACAGTGACCAACTATCCTTAGGAAGTATTAGAAGAGATACTCCACATGTAAAGATCAAGAGAATGGCATGGTTTGTCAGTGAATACAAAATGCTACTTTAAAAAATTTGGCAATTAAGTGATGTTGGTGTTAGGAAGGGAAAAAAGTTTCATTCATTGTATTTAGAAATGAATCAAATTAGTAGAGGTTTTGTGTCAGATTTTCATAAACCCTTAGTCTTGGGCTGTTACTGCAATGAGAGCTGCATATTAATCCCGTTAGGTGAGGGATGAAGAGCTGCAAAACAGGGTAAAATTATACCCCTTGTCAGCTTTTTCCCCAGATTTTAATGTCGCAGAAAGAGGTGTTATTTCACAATGAATCATAGAATCATTTAGGTTGGAAAACTCTCCAAGACCATCGAGTCTAACTGTTAATCAGCACTGCCAAGACCACCAGTAAATATGTCCCTAAGTGCCACCTTGAGGAATGGGGTGAGCCTCAGCCCAACCCAAAGGCTTACTCCTCTAGAATCCCTGAAAGCAAATAATTTGCTTTGAGGATGATTAATTTTCATTGTGAGTTCTGTCAGCGATCATAGGAAATTAATCCCAGGGATCAAAATCTACTTCTATGACAACAGGTCTAAATCATCAGGATTTTGCACATTAACAAAGTTAGTCTACACTTATTTAAATTTTGTTGTACATCATGGCAGAGGTAATTAATGCTATGACTGATCAACTTATTTGAGGATTTTATGGATACTTTCAATCACTAATCTTTGTGTCATGACTTGTGCTTGTTTTTCACTGGGAGAAAAACATCAGCAGGCAGTTGCTGTAGAAGTAGAAGGTTCCAGAGACACCACACAGGAAAAAAAAGATAGATTTTTTTTTTTGATTTTGTATATATTAAGGTTGTGGGTTTATGTTGTATTATAGTCTGTCTGAGTTAAATGAGAATACTAATTCCTGTTAAATTCAAGTTTTTAAACATATTTGGGGTGTTCTCACTTACAACTCCAAGTTACATGAGGAACAGACTTTACATGGAGATTTGGTTTTTAATATCACAACAAGCATAGTCTTACTTTTCACCTGTGCCTAATGGAATCCTGCCCACCTCTGAATATGTTACCAATGCTACATCTGTCATTAAACTCAAAATTTTTAATATTGTCATGGCCTGCTTTCCTTTTTATGTTACACTAGGAAAAGGCTAAGAAAGAGAGTATTTCCTATAGTAATCTGTGCAGGCAACTTTTGTTGTAAAACACCCTTCCCTAGCCCTACCCTTCAAGTGCTGGGGTTCCACTTTTCCTGGATAACACCAGGTGCTGATCGCACTTGCCTTGATCTTGCAGCACTGCCTACAGCCAGTATCAGTGTGAGGCTTGTGAGACCAAGCTCAGACAATACAAGTGCAAGATGCTGTCCTTAGAAAGGCTTAGGGACAGGTCAACGCGCTTGTTGCATTCCAGCTTCAGTGACCTTGGGTAGGGTTGGCATGGGACCGATGAACCAAACCTTTGTATTTCAGGCTATTGCCCACTGCCCCCTCCCTTATAGTATCAAAGAGAGAGATTTGTGTTCTAAATGAAGCAATGACCTTTGATCTTGCTTTTTAATTAAGCACCTAGCTAGAAGGTTTCACTGGCCATGTTATTACCTGTGGGTTTATTATTAGATATTAAGATAAAGGATTCAGAGTATATGGTCCTGGTCCTTTATCTTTTCTCACAATGCCTTAAAGCTTGTTTCTGTCTGTAATTTTAAAGACTTTATGCCAGTAATAAAATCCAAATTAGGAAAATAATGGCTCAACCTTATAAAGAGGTTGGGCTAACTGGTATCAGTGTGGTTTCTCTGAAGGTGGTAAGCTGAATTTGTCCTGTGGTATCTCAAAGAAATAGGCTTATTACAAAAGGGTTTGTCATTGAATAAAAGTCAAGCTAAACGAGACACCAAGCTGACTCTAACTTACCAAACCCTTCCCACAAATGGAAGCTTTGAAGTATAATGAAAAGACTAAGAGAAGCCATAATTATATCTTGTTTAACTTGGCCCTTTAAACAGCTACCCCTATAACTTGCTTTTTTTCTTCACATGTCTGCATACAGCATTCAGCTTAATCAACAAATTATTAAAAACCAGATCTATACTTTATGCTTCTGCTTTGCTGAATATTACACAAGTACTTAAAGTTAAACATATGTTTAATGGCTTTAAGGAATCAGGATTTATCTCCTTTTTCTTAAAAAAGGCCTTTTTTTTTTTTCTTTTGAAAACGTGGTTGAAGTCATGTACTATATACCCTTGTGGGAAAGAATTAATCTTGGACTGGAATGTATAGGGATCATTGTCCTAATAGGATTTAAGCAATTTTTTCTTGCTTTTCAGTATTCACAGTGTCTGGGAAGAAGTGAGTTTGCATGGTTATTTCCCATATTAGTTTCTTTTAGAAAGGTGCTCTAATGGGCATTTGTTCATGGTGATTACACAAAGTGCTGAAAATAGGATTAGTACTTTTAACTACCTTTTAGAAGATAACTGACTGTCATCAAGTCTTGGTGCTAGGTATTCTGTTCTTTTCTTTCTTTGTATCCTACACTAAACCTCTGAAAATCTCAAAAATAAGCAGATTGATTACTTAAAGTCCCTGACTTCTTTGGTTCCAGTCACTCAGAAGGCATCTGTTTGTGCTATAACTATCTGAATCTGGATGTTTTGAGATAGTTTTAGGAAAGTGCTGGAGGAGGAGAGTAAGATGAGGAATTAGCATCCAGGAAAAACAACTTGATATTCTCTTTAGGAGAGAGTGGCATGGTGGATATATATTCAGGTTACAGAAGGCTTGTCCCACTGATGGTGCTCTCATTCACTCTGAACCAGTTAGTTCTTCTCCTTTCCTGGAGTCATAAAAGCTGTTTCTCTTGCTCAAATGAAACATCTGCAGCATGAGATCTGACTATAACCTGAATACCACTGATAGTAGGCTCCCAAAAGATAATGAAATTACTTCACAACATTCCCATCCTAAAATCTCTTCTCACTGAAAGCAACCTAAAAAATCCACTCATCACTTCACACTCTAGATTTCCTTTTTTGGAAATTCGATGTATTTTTTTCCCCAAGAAAAATATAGAAAAAAATTGGGTGCCACAGTATCAAGAACAGCCTCTGATACTCCAGATTTCCTTTCTGAAATATGATGCCTGTGGTATGCCCAGATTACATAAATTTCCATGTCCTGTATATAAACCAATTCAGAACCTCAGGAAATATATTCCTTTTCTTACCCACAATTTCTTTGCCATCAATGTGGCTTGCAGAGGTGAGAAGAGCCAGTGAATTAATTTTACTCTGAGAGGATTTTAAAAGTGTGTGAGTTTTAGAAGTCCCCCCTCATTCTGGTTACTCCTGCTGACTTCATTAGCTTTTCACCCTGGTAAATCACAGGTCAGTCTCATATTGAAAACTTGCTCCCACACTGTTAAGTAATGTCCTTGGTGAGAAACTGCAATTAATAAATAACAAACAGTAAGATGTGAAAGACAATGCATATCCTGAAAGAATAGAGCCTGAATTTTGTAAGCAGCTGTACAATGTATTTCCAGTTTCTAGAGGAGAAACTAAGACGGATCCCCTCTGTCCTATATAGCTGTATATTGCTCCACAAATTTATTGCAAGAAGTTGTTTTTTTTTCCCTCTGTAAACAATTCAGATAGATGTGAACAACTTCCAAATAGCAACATAAGTTTAATTCATCTGTCTCAAGTGACATAACATATGTCACTAGTGCCTGCTGCAGAAGCAAGGAAGTCTGCTACATTGTGTAGTATTATACTTTACAGCCATGCAAACCATGTTGTTAGTACTACAGCATTCTGAAAGAGGAATATATGTGGCAACTATGGCAAGCCTTTCTGCATCCACCTCCCTTCTGCAGGGTGTAAAATTTTGCACTTATTTTGTGAGGGGGCCTGGTAGGAAACTACAAATTCTTGGAAGGGAATGGCTTACTGTACCTTTTCTAGGTGAAAAATTCTTTTGAGGTCAAAAGGCAGTGTTTTCTTTCTTCACCTTTTGATTTTTTTATCTGCTGTGAATGTAAAATGAGATCTGAAGGAGAAAAGTGAAGTTGTTGATTCACTAAAATGCTGAGTCTCCTTTCTGAAAAATTAAGCAATTTTTAATAGAAATTCTACCTCTTTATTAGTCTGCAGAGTATAGTTTGGCATTTGACAATGTAATTGTTTCAATGAAAAAACATAAAATCTGCATTCGGAGCGAGATCACATTAGTTTAGTGGAGACATTTTTCAATGAACTCAGTGGGTGACACTGACCAATTCCATTTCTACCATAAAGAAATGTCACACAAACTCAGGTTCTATAGCTAGCAAAGCAGAAATTCTAGACTGCTATGAAACCAACGGCCAAGCTAACCCACCTCTTTTCAGGGAAACTTGAAGCCAGACAGATAGGAAGACCTTAGGCATCTGTGATAGCCTTCCCACTACCAAACCTGTTTCTTAAAAAGTTATGTCAATATTTGTGTAGTATTCTCAACCACGAACCTGAACCTGTTGTCCAGCCCTAGAAACAACACAGGCTTCTTAAATTGGTATACAATTTCAGGGTCTGCCTATGTAGATAATAATATTAGCTCTTTAGAAACATCATACCAAAAGACTTACTCCTAAGGTCAAGTCATGGCATGTGGTGTCTATCATCTATAAAACTTAACATAATATTTTAATGTAAAAAGCTTTTCAAACAATTTAAAAATATTGAGATCTAGGAGTGGAAAAGAGCCTGAGGACATGATAGTTCCACTTTAAAGAGTCAAACAAGATATTGAAAAAGTAAACTCTCCATTTAGCCATTTCTTTACAGAGGGAGCCCCAAAACTATTTATCAGCAAGAGATGACAAAAACAACTACAAAGAATGTATACAGCCCTCCACACTGAACAGATGTTTTACCACTTACATGCTGCAATCCTGAAATTTTTAGGATTTCTCAGACGCTGCAGAAGCTGTGAGGCCTCACTGTTTATTGCTCCTAGTGGATATAAAATCAAATAATGATTTGTTTGTCATTTAATTTTATGGAAAGTTTTACACTGTCTAGCCCACAACAACTGTGTTGATCTTTCAAATGAGACATAAAACTTGAGGTTTTAACCACTTCTGTTCATTAATATCCCTTGAGGATGTGAGGCTGTTTTCTTTTTTCTTGGAGGGGGCAGGGGTGAGGCTGGTGTTTTGTTTTGGTTTTTTTTTTTTTTTTGAGATTAGGAGTATTAACCTCCTGACTAAATTACTGCTATGGCAATTACATTATTTTTACCTACATATCCTCCTGCAGCTTCAGTGGAATATGGGTTGTTCTTCTTCTGATGTGTTGTGCAATGCTGGTTTGCGCTATTAAATTATTTCCTTAAGCGTGCCCAAAAGTTTCTACTGGCAACATGTAGCCTAAATTTGCTTATTTGGCACTCTCTGTACCTTTTCTTTCTGACTCTTCAGTCTGGAGTGGGGCCAGACCCATTCAAAGGATGGGTGCGGAGAGCACTGCCCTCCTCCTCCAGTGTAAGCAACATCTTCCTTGAGCAAGGACTTAGGAATGAGCATTACTTTGCCATTTGTGAAAAAGGAACAGATTTCATTTGTCATATCATATGCTCTCCACAGGTTTCAGAAAGAACCACAGGGGAGAACAAAAACTAAGGGCAAAAATGATGGAAGCACATAGGAAACCCCTCAGCTCACTAATAGTTTCTGTGTTGCACACCGGCTGTTTTACAGTTTCCTTCTTTTCTAGAAAAGGTATGGGAAGGGTCTTTAAAAACAGCCTAAAGGACTGAACTGAAAAATTTACATTCAATTTCTGTGAGAGTAAAACACCTAAACCCACAGGTCCCTTGGAAATCCTAGCTACTGAATATAACAGCAGGGAGCAGAGCCAGGGGCTCCATGTGGTCTTCTGGGAATTAAACTATTGCCAAACCTTTTTACGTGTAAAACACTCAGCTCCTGCAATGACAGGAGCAGTACAAAACCTTGAGTAGACAGATAATAAACCATGATTAAATATAAATGACTATCCTTTCTTTCCCAAAATAAATGGTGCTGACTTTACCAGTTTTGAAGGATGCTCTTTGGCTTGCTCTTGGGGCAATGGAAAGTGATGATAAGACAAGCAATACAACAAGTAAAAATAAGGTGACATTGCACAGTTTAGAGACACTGCTGTAAGAGATACCTTGGCATGCACAGAGAAGTCAGCCCTAACTAATCTGCGGATGATGGTTCTTATAAAGTTAAGGTACAGGCAAGGAGAGACTGTTTTGGGGTTGTGACTAAGGACATTCTGACTAAGAACATGACCAAGCCACTTCTGCCCTTTATTTGGGGTGAAATGATCACCAGGAACAACCCACCAGTGCTATATCTCAAGCCTTAAAAGTGTCATGAGTTAGAACAAACTACTACTATGTGCAAAGAGTGTTTATGATTGACTGGAGGGAGGTGTAACTTAAACACTGATGTATTCTGTGCATTGGCACAGATATTTGTTCTAAGTTGTTCTGTTTAGATGAGTTTTAATTATACAAACTTGATTAACAAACGTGTTGATTTCTCTACTGGCAGTTTCAGTTTTCTCAATTGCAATTTGCAGGTCACCAGTTCATTGTGACCCTATAAATGTATGCTTATAGAGCTGATAAAAGAGAGAGAAAATAGTGTGGTCCTATCTGGTCAGCTTTATCTTCAGAATTATATATTTTGCAATAGTATAAGTAGTATTATTGGGCAATATAAGACATTTCTTTCTTAAAGCAAATGGCAAGAGAACAGTTCTATTTCATTTATACAGTATTATTTCATTCGACTTGGCTGGCTTTTGATAAAATCATTAACCTCTTCTATGTTAGAAGGATAATAATGTAAGACAGTATTCCTGGCAAATTAAATGTTATTGATATTGGAGAGCAAATAAAAAAGTTAAAGCACAGACATCATTCATCTTCTCTGCAAGTAAAAGCAGAGTAAAACATGTTTTGTGTTAGTATAGTTTGGATAAGTTATGAGCAACTGTCTGCAAGTGAGTGATCCAGAGTTCTTTGAACTTTGTCCTAGGAATGAGGGTCATAAACTTCCAGACAGTGTGTGGGACTCTAAACCAATAACCACTGAATGGAAACACGATTGAGTGAGAGTCTTTGTTGGAGAATGATGTGAACTAATATTGCCAATTCTTTTTCAAATAAGGCCCAGTGTGCTTTTTAGCAAAAGTAGGAATGTGGAGGAGACTTGGTTAGGTGAGGACACCATGCCTTTGGGTGTCCACTGGGATTCTTGGTTAGTTCAACAGAGGCACGGGGAAGTTAGAAGGGCCCCTGAGAACTGTGACAGTGATTTAAAAATCTGAGCGCAAAGAATTCCAGCAGATAATTTAGTTCAGTTTATAAAAAACTGAAGGTTCCTGGCAAGCTGAACAGAATCTCTAATGGATATTCAAGGATGATAATTAGCTCTTTAATTGAGAAGCAATATTAGAACTAAAGAAAAGTTCTGCAAGATAAAATGAATGCTAGTGCTGGATATTTTTGATAAAATTCTCTATATTTGAATTAAGTAAATTACGACAGTTATACAGCATATGTTAAACAATGCATCCTGGCACAGGTACTCCTTCTGGTTCAATTAAGCAATTAACAATCTCAGAAATCAACAGCAGTATCCCAACAGCAAGTGGTAGGGTCCCACACGCATTCCCCTCCACTCCTGGGACCCCTAACTACTCAAAGAACTTTGGAGCTGGTGTTAAAATCTGGCTCTCAATACTTTGACACTGCCAGTGGAGAGCAAGTCCTTGTTCTTATGCATGATCAGTTCAGAAAGTAAATCCTGCTGTTCCTGGCACTTTGGTTAATAGCCTTAGTCCCTGAAGCAGAAAATATGTGAGCACAGATAGATTTACCTGTACTCACACAGAAGCCACTTTCAAATTTGTTAAGATGCAGATAGGAGATGAGTAGGGTGCTCAAAAGCTGGAAGCAGATTTCAACCTAAGCACATCACTCAAAGTGCTCTTTTGAACTTGGCCCTTAAGATAGTAAGCAGTCAGATAAACTCCTTCTGCTCAGCCTCCTGGATGAATTGATTTTCCCCAGAAAACATTCATGGAACAAACACTACTGGAGATATCAGTGTATGTGTGTAGTGGTTTGGTCCAAAATACTCATTACTATTTATCTGCTGTGAGATAAGAATTAGGAGAAATGCAAAGCAGGCACCAAACTTGAAAGAATATAAAGAAGTTTATTAACAGACCTAAAAGAGGGAAAAAAAAAAAATTATACCACCTTCAGAACTCTCCTCCTCCCCCCACCTTCCTCCCTTCTCCCACTGCCAATGTAAAAAGACAACCCTTAAGATGTTCAGTGTGTTTACCACTTCCATAATAACCTTGTTCAGTCCATTTAGAAAGAGAAGTCTCTTCTTGCTCGTGCTATGGAAACATTATCACAACGAGACAGCCGCCCACTTCCAAATATTGTTCCGTCCATTTAGGAAGAGGAGTCTCTCTGCCTGCGTGTGAGTCCCTTCCCCCAACTTGCAGCTTTTCCTGAAACTGCTTTCGAGGGTCCACTCTTGAAGTTTTTTGGGGTACAATTTTAAGGTTGAACCGTTCAGAAACAAAAACAGAGGCCCTTCTCCTTCCCTGGGAGCAAAGGGTCTTCATCATCTTCATCGTTAAGACTATCTCTGGGAGCATCTCTAGGGACTGAGGTTTTCTCCTTTCCCGTTTGGAGCAAAAGTCCTCATCTGGTTCATCTCTCCCTGTCCAAACTTCTCATGAAATTACAGCTGCGTCAGCATCTGCCTATCTCAGTGCAGGTGCTTTTGCTTATGAGTTGAACACTCCACCCCCCATATCTTCATGAAATTACAACAGGATACTCTGATATATCATAGCTTCACAACAGAATTTCAGCTTTAAGCATCTCCTCTTTCTCTTCCCTCAGGTTTTCAGCTCTTCACAGCACTAAAAGGGTTAATCTCACCTCGGCCTTGCAGCTTTGCAGCTGGAATGTTGAATGTTTCTTATCGCAGTGGAGAGGGGGGAGAGCCGAGCCGCTCCGGCTGCCCACGGCAAGGCAGTGGGGGGGGTTCCACGGCTGGAACAGGTCCATCGACCCAGGATGGCCATGGCCTGGCCCAGCCTGGCCCAAGCAGGGCCTGGCCGGGCCCGCTGGCCCCCGCACAGGGCCCGCAGCCACCTGTCCCAGCGCCGGAAACGAGAGAGAGCTGGGGGGGAGTTTGTCTATTCTTAAATGTGGATCACAGAGGCGGTCACAACTTTAAGTGGCTTAGAGAATTGTCCATATTCAAACTGGCCAGCTGATAGGTTCTATCAGTTCCCAGAGGAAACTGTAAGCACCCCTTAGCAAGGACATCCCTTCCGGGACTGTGCTTGCTAACCTATGACAATGTGCTTGGCTGGACATTTTTTTAAAGTATTGGCTGCTTAAGAAAGGTTTGCATTTATTAACCTGCCACAGAAAATTTTTGATGGTTTGGGAGTATCTTTAGGGCTTTGCACAAAGATGCTGGCATGGCAACCACCCATCCAACCCAAAAAAAGCACAGCTAGAGCAGTAGTCAGTTAAGAAGGTCAGTTAAGCAAGGTAGGTTCTGATTTTGGTCGTAATTCTCTACTGAAAGGCTAAAAGCACAGAGGTCTTCTATACTGACATGGTTTTTGTGTGTTAAAAGAAAAGAAACAATTCTGCGAGCAAGACTTTGGGCCACATCTATTCTCTGTGATAAACTAACAGCATTTTCTCAACATTACACTGAATCTATATGACCTTCATAAATAATTCACAATTATTTTCAATAATATCCTTATGATGAATAAATCTATGGCAGCTGAGAAATGAAGTCAGCTACTTACTGTATGCACTAAATACTTGAGATTTATCTGGGTGATTTGTTTGGTGTCTGTAAAATTCACTGGCTGTGAATTTTATGGTATTGCCTGAAGCATGTGTTTTCTATCAATACAGTGAGATCAGATAATCATTGACAGTTAGCCACTAAAATTCAAACACATCAGCTGCTGTATTTTAAGAACCATATGTATAACTTGCCAGTGCAGGAAGTACCTGGAGCCAAGTCCAAGAAGGACTTTGATGCCAAATATGGAATTTAGGCAGAACTGAGGTAGCTAGACAGAAAAGTGTAATCTTGAAAATCTTTGTCTAAGCTTCTGTTTAACCCAAGGGGTGTTAAAACTCCCTCAGAAGCTCATTATTTTCATTTTCAATGTATCTGGTCTTGAATAATGCACTACTTAGAACTGCTGCAGTAGCAGTCTTTATCCACAAGTTAATTAACATTTTGGTGTGTTATTCATTCCTGCATCTAACCATAGTCCATAAGATGAGTTCCCCTGCCTAAATCCTTAGAGGGGCCTTAAGACACTAGCTAAGGCTGACCCGACTAGAAGGTGTGATTATTCTTTCTATTTGAATATGACCACTGGTATCTTTTTTTTCTTTTTTCTCCTATCTTAATGGTCACAGTACTCTTGCAAAAAGGTGCCAATCCGGGCTCTGCTCTCCTCTCAGCCTCTCTAAGAGGCTGAAGGCCAGGAAGGGTCAAGGGTTTGTTGGTGACTCAAGACACTCCCAGATCATCAGACTTTAGTCTTCTGGGGAGTAGATATGCTCCACTAATCCGACTGTAACCGGAACACAAGACAGAGAAGAATTCAGGATTGGCTGGGAGATATAAAAAGCAAGAAGAGCCTCACATTTTTTTCTGAAGGCTATGGATATTCACCTGATTTCTGTTCTCCAGAGGCATCACAGAGTACTCATGAACTCTAAGGAAGTGTAGATCAAGTCCTTAAATATTAAATATGATACTACCTAAATATTAAATGCTTTGGTCTTTAATTCCTTCTCTCTCACAACCCTCATGTTCAGGTATGTCTTCATGGCACTCAGTGGGGGGTTCCTGATACAAGACTGCAACTCAGGTAAGTGGTATGCAAGGGAACTGCGGATGATGGTGCAATGTTCAAGTTTCACCAACTGCTCTACTCAGATTATGAAATGTGAGGCGTCCACTAGGTTTCTATCTTACCTGTGGACTCTCCCATGAATTACTCCAAAATATAATAATTTTGCACAGGCACTCATTCCAATTTTTAATAGTAAAGCAAACAATTAGAAATCACTTACACTGCTCTTTACATTTTCAAAGTGCTGAACAAATATTAATTCAGTTTCTTCATAAAACCTCAGGCTCCTTGTGATACTAATAGGCTGGCTGAGTCATACCTTCATATTCATAAGCCATAGTTTTTTTTCCCAGTATGTCTCAGAATTTATACAAATTGATTTAACAGCCATTTGTTTAAAAGAACTGCAGCATTTCCAAAGCACAGGTTTACATTATTGTACTTACTGTATGAAATTAAATTTGCAACATAAAACTGACAAGATATTTTTTATTTTTACATAAGGTTGGAACATCTTCGAAAAATAGTTTTTACATTTAATGTCTTTAAGTGCTGTAAATGTATCTTTCTCAGCTGAAAATGTATTTTTCTCAGAATATTGGAACCTTATGCAATAGACCAACCTTATGCTAAAAATCCCCCAAAACCAAAACACACGACTTAGAAAAACCAGAAACCTTGTCAGTGTCTTGTTGCAACCTTTCATTTCAATTGATAACCAGAAGAGCAAAAGCATGGACTTTGAAGATAGCAAATTTCCTTGAACAAATGTCTTACAATACATTTATTTTTATCCTGAAATGTGTGAAAACACTAGCCATGGTTTATAAATATGTTGGGGTTTTAGTTTAGTCTTAGGTTTTCCTGTTAAAGGAATTTTCTCCCATATGCATGTTGCTAGGGGACAAATAGCTGTACTTAAGAAAGACAAAAAGGGGAGTGGGGCGGGCCTGGCTACTCCTTTGTCTACACCTGGGTGTGGGGACAGTTCGCTCTGAGCGTCCGGAGAGAGAAGCTGCAGAGAAAGGAGCTGCTGCTGCTTTCTTTTTGGCCGTTCTTTCTTCCTGCTGGAAGCAACGCCGGGACCCCAAAAGCCGCTTTTCCCTGCCCTGCTGGAGACCGAGCTGTGGCTGTCCTGCTCCGCTGCTGCTTCGAGCTTTCGCTACGCTGTAGCCCTGCTCGCCCTGCCTGCCTGGGCCTCCGTGGTTTTTTCCCATCTGGATACATCTCGTCTGCCACCCGGGATTTGCGTTCGTCCCTGCCATTTCAGCCTGCTGTTCCTGAGAGCCCGGGATCGGCTGCCCAGCGGTTTGTGAAGCCTTTGTTCCATCCCTTCCCGGGATCCCAGGGCACCAGAGCCGCGGGTTTCCCGAGCTCGCTCCGGAGCGCCCCCTGCAGCCGCGGGGGAACCATCGCACCTGCCCTGCTCACCGGGAGCCGCCAGCGCCCCTGCCGGCTGCGAGCGGAACTGCACCCGAGGGGAAAGGGCCTGACAGCCGAGAAGGCTGGCACTGGGTTTGTGATTGCTGTTACTGCCAGAGTTGTTGTTGTTTTGTTTGACTGGTTATATACATATATATATATAGTAAAGAACTGTTATTCCTATTTCCCACATCTTCGCCTAAAGGCTCTTGATTTCAAAATATAATAACTTGGAGGGAAAAGGGGTTATATCTGCCACTTCAAGGGGGGCCTCTGCCTTCCTTAGCAGACACCTGTCTTTCAAAACCGAGACAGATCTTGGCGCCCAACGTGGGGCCTGAGGGCATTAAGAGATAGAGGTGAAAAAGGAATAACAGTTCCTCGATAACTTTATTTTGTGTGCTGGATATTGGAACCTTGTTAGGCAGCACTATGTGGTCTAGTTTACCCTGGTTTGGGTGGCATGTAGCCGTGGCTATATTCTTCCCCTTTGCAGCTCCTTACTTGAATATGGGTCCTCTGACTAAGGCTACCATTGCTGTTATCCAGCTTGCGTTATGGGTCGAGAAGGTGAGGAATTCATGGGTTTTTAACTTCCTCCGGAATGTGGGCACATGGATAAACAGCTATCACACACTGAGCACATGTTTTTGGGGTTATGTTAACAATGGTACCTTCTGTGAGGAAATGACACCAGGGGAAGTTTTCTCCCAACCCCTCAACCAGTTCTTTGGGCCCACCCCATCAATTTTCGAAGGGTTTAAATTCCCTCTGAATACTAACCACCTGCTGCTGATAGGCCTACTCTATTTAGCATTCAAGGATAAGTTGAGATTGGCTTGGATATCTACCCGGACACCAGCCCCAGAGACTAGAGATCCTGCCCCAGAACCTGACATGGCCCCAGAGAGTAGAGTTCCTACCCCAGAGCCTGATCCTGCTCCAGAGCCTGACACGGCCCCAGACACTAGAGATCCTACCCCAGAACCTGACACGGCCCCAGACACTAGAGATCCTACCCCAGAGCCAGAGCCTGCCACAGCCCCAGACACTAGAGATCCCGCCCCACAGACTGATACTGCCCAACAGTCCACCTCAGAAATGGACTACCCAAACTGGGTGGGGGTACTGGCAAAAGGGATGCAGGAGATGTGCCAAGAGATGGGTCAGGTGCGCCAGGGGATATGCCAGGAGATGGGTCAGGTGCGCCAGGAGATATGCCAGGAGATGGGCCAGGTGCGCAAGGAGATGTGCCAGGAGATGGGCCAGGTGCGCCAGGAGATATGCCAATTGCTAAGGGAATACACCTCCTCAGCTAGTGAAAAACCCTCTCCCTGCCCCAAAGAGGGTGAGTCCGATGGTGCAGCAGTGGAACCCACGGATGTTACAACCGTCCAGGCTTCAGCTGAACCACAAGGACAACCACAGCCAGCAGCAGTCGCCCCTGTGCAAAGGAGGAAGTATAAGACCAAATCAGTACGACCAGTTAATGATGATGGGCAACCAGGGCCCTCACAACCAGCAGGAGAGCCAGAGCCAGAAATCATTACTGAGTCCCTGTCGCACGACAGTCTCCGTGCTATGCGAAACGACATTGTGCGAAGGGGGCGTGAGCCTTATACCACCTGGCTGCTTCGGGTTTGGGACCTTATGGGCACAAGTGTGCAACTGGATAGTGGTGAGGCAAGGTATCTGGGATCGTTGACCCAGGACCCAGGTGTGGACCAGATATTTGTGAGGGAGCCAGGGCCTCTCTCTCTCTGGGAGCGGCTCTTAATGAGTGTGAGAGAAAGGTTCATTCACAAAGAAAGAATGCAGGAGTATCATCATAGAATGCAGTGGAAGACACTCGAGCAAGGGATCCAACAGCTAAGAGAGGTGGCAATATTAGAGGTACTCTTTGGGAAGGATGGACAGCATGATAATGACCCCGATAAGGTCAGGTGCACAGGACAGATGATGTGGAACCTGGCAAGGCTAGGGCCATCGCAATACACCACCTTCATTGCAACGATTGATGCTGACAATACCCGAGAAACAGTGGGCTCTGTTGCCAACAGGCTCAGGCATTATGACAGCATGATCAATGGCCCGCTGAAAGCTCATGTCTCTGCTGTGGTCCAGGACCTCAAAGAGGAGATGAAGGAGAAGATGGAGGAGATGAGGGAGGAGATGAGGAGGGTCAGTGTGGCACCAGTGCGAGTCACAGGCCCCCAAGTCAGAGCCCGTCGTCCCCCTGCTAGAGAGAGAGGGTACACCCCACGAGCTGAGCTGTGGTTTTTCCTGTGTGAGCATGGGGAAGACATGAGAAGGTGGGATGGGAAACCCACCTCTGCCCTGGCAGCGCGGGTGCGTGAACTCAAGGAGGGAGGCACTAACCGAGGGGGTTCCGCTAAGGTGAAGGTAGCCTCAGCCTCCCGTGATCGAGCTGCCAGGCATTACAGAAGGGAGGATGATATGTCGGATCCCCTTGAAGGTACCTCGAGCATGTACGCCCAGGGAAAGAATGATAACCAGGGCTAGAGGGGCCCTGCCTCTAGCCAGGAAGAGGCACGGGAGAACCGAGTTTTCTGGACGGTGTGGATCCGATGGCCTGGCACATCAGAGCCACAAAAATATGATGCATTGGTTGATACTGGGGCACAGTGTACTTTAATGCCATCGGGACATGTGGGGGCAGAACCTGTATCCATTGCTGGGGTGACCGGGGGATCACAGCAGTTGACCCTTTTGGAAGCTGAGGTGAGCCTGACTGGGAAGGAGTGGCAAAAGCATCCGATTGTGACCGGCCCAGAGGCCCCGTGTATTCTGGGCATAGACTTCCTCCGGAATGGCTACTACAAAGACCCAAAAGGACTCAGGTGGGCATTTGGGATTGCTGCTGTGGAGGCAGAGGGCATTAGGCAACTGAACACCCTGCCTGGACTATCAGAGAATCCTTCTGCAGTTGGGCTCCTGAAAGTGGAAGAGCAACGAGTGCCAATTGCCACCTCGACAGTGCACCGCCGGCAGTATCGGACAAATCGAGATGCTGTGATCCCCATCCACAAGATGATCCGCGAGCTGGAGAGTCAAGGGGTGGTCAGCAAGACCCACTCACCCTTCAACAGCCCCATCTGGCCTGTGCGCAAGTCTGACGGGGAATGGAGATTGACTGTGGACTATCGTGCCCTGAATGAAGTGACTCCACCGCTGAGCGCTGCCGTGCCAGACATGTTGGAGCTCCAGTACGAGCTGGAGTCCAAAGCAGCAAAGTGGTACGCCACTATTGACATTGCCAATGCATTCTTCTCCATTCCTCTGGCAGCAGAGTGCAGGCCTCAGTTTGCCTTCACCTGGAGGGGCGTGCAGTACACCTGGAACCGACTGCCCCAGGGGTGGAAGCACAGTCCCACCATCTGTCATGGACTGATCCAGACTGCACTAGAAAAGAGTGAGGCTCCAGAACATCTGCAGTACATTGATGACATCATTGTGTGGGGGAACACTGCAACCGAAGTGTTTGAGAAAGGAGAGAGAATAATTCAAATTCTCCTGCAAGCTGGTTTTGCCATCAAGAAGAGCAAGGTCAAGGGACCTGCCCGAGAGATCCAGTTCCTGGGAGTAAAGTGGCAAGATGGACGACGTCAGATTCCCACTGAGGTCATCAATAAGATCACAGCAATGTCTCCGCCGACCAACAAGAAGGAAACACAAGCTTTCCTAGGTGCTATAGGTTTCTGGAGGATGCACATTCCCGAGTACAGCCAGATCGTGAGTCCTCTCTACCTGGTTACCCGCAAGAAGAATGATTTCCACTGGGGCCCTGAACAGCAGCAAGCCTTCGCCCAGATCAAACAGGAAATTGCTCACGCCGTAGCCCTTGGCCCAGTCAGGACAGGACCAGAGGTGAAGAACGTGCTCTACTCTGCAGCCGGGAACAATGGTCTGTCCTGGAGCCTCTGGCAGAAGGTGCCTGGTGAGACTCGGGGCCGACCACTGGGATTCTGGAGCCGAAGCTACAGAGGATCTGAAGCCAACTACACTCCCACCGAGAAGGAAATCCTGGCAGCTTATGAAGGAGTCCAGGCTGCCTCAGAAGTAATCGGCACTGAGGCACAACTCCTCCTGGCACCCCGACTACCGGTGCTGGGGTGGATGTTCAAAGGAAAGGTTCCCTCCACGCATCACGCCACCGACGCTACTTGGAGCAAATGGATTGCCCTCATCACGCAGCGCGCCCGAATTGGAAACCCAAGTCGCCCTGGGATCTTGGAAATAATTACAAACTGGCCAGAAGGTGAGACTTTTGGGTTATCTTCTGAAGAAGAAGAGGAGCAGGTGACACGTGCCGAAGAAGCCCCACCATATAACGAGCTACCAGAGAGTGAAAGACAATACGCCCTCTTCACTGATGGTTCCTGCCGAATTGTAGGCGCTAGTCGGAAATGGAAAGCCGCTGTATGGAGCCCCACACGACAAGTTGCACAGGCCACTGAAGGAGAAGGTGGATCGAGCCAATTTGCTGAGCTCAAAGCTGTCCAATTAGCTCTGGACATAGCTGAAAGAGAGAAGTGGCCAAAGCTCTACCTCTACACCGATTCATGGATGGTAGCCAATGCTCTGTGGGGTTGGCTGGAAAGGTGGAAGGCGGCAAACTGGCAGCGCAGAGGAAAACCAATCTGGGCTGCTGAAGAGTGGAAAGACATTGCCACTCGGGTAGAGAAGCTATCCGTGAAGGTCCGTCATGTAGATGCTCACATTCCCAAAAGCCGGGCTAATGAAGAACATCGTAACAACAAACAGGTAGATCAGGCTGCGAAAATAGAGGTGTCCCAGATAGACTTGGATTGGCAACATAAAGGAGAACTGTTCCTAGCTCGATGGGCCCATGATGCCTCAGGTCATCAGGGCAGAGATGCCACCTATAAGTGGGCACGAGACCGAGGGGTGGATCTAACCATGGACAGTATCTCCCAGGTTATCCATGACTGTGAGACATGCGCTGCGATCAAGCAGGCCAAGCGGGTGAAGCCTCTGTGGTATGGCGGGCGATGGTCCAAATACAAGTATGGGGAGGCCTGGCAGATTGATTACATCACACTGCCTCAAACCCGCCAAGGCAAGCGCTATGTGCTCACAATGGTAGAAGCCACCACTGGGTGGCTGGAGACCTACCCTGTGCCTCATGCTACTGCCCGGAACACCATCCTGGGCCTGGAAAAGCAAGTCCTTTGGAGGCATGGCACCCCTGAGAGAATCGAGTCTGACAATGGGACTCATTTCAAGAACAGCCTTATAAACACCTGGGCTAGAGAACATGGCATAGAGTGGGTGTACCACATCCCTTACCATGCACCAGCAGCTGGGAAGGTTGAGCGGTGTAATGGACTGCTTAAAACCACCTTGAAGGCACTGGGTGGGGGGACTTTCAAAAACTGGGAGATGCATTTAGCAAGAGCCACCTGGTTAGTTAACACTCGAGGTTCCATCAGCCGAGCAGGCCCTGCCCAATCCGAACCCCTACAAACAACAGATGGAGATAAGGTTCCAGTGGTGCACATGAGAGGTATGCTTGGAAAAACTGTTTGGGTAAAGTCTGCCTTGAGCAAAGACAAACCCATCCGTGGGGTTGTTTTTGCTCAGGGACCAGGTTGCACCTGGTGGGTGATGCAAAAGGATGGAGAGACCCGATGCTTACCTCAAGAGGACCTTGTTTTAGGGTGAACTACCCATGGCTCTGCACTTGTATCAATATCAGCATGTATATTTGTATATAATTTGGGTAATGCATAGATTTATATGGTTAAAAAAAAGTTAAGTTTCATGTAACATGTTAGTATGGGAAAAAATTCGGGGTGGATAATGTTGGGGTTTTAGTTTAGTCTTAGGTTTTCCTGTTAAAGGAATTTTCTCCCATATGCATGTTGCTAGGGGACAAATAGCTGTACTTAAGAAAGACAAAAAGGGGAGTGGGGCGGGCCTGGCTACTCCTTTGTCTACACCTGGGTGTGGGGACAGTTCGCTCTGAGCGTCCGGAGAGAGAAGCTGCAGAGAAAGGAGCTGCTGCTGCTTTCTTTTTGGCCGTTCTTTCTTCCTGCTGGAAGCAACGCCGGGACCCCAAAAGCCGCTTTTCCCTGCCCTGCTGGAGACCGAGCTGTGGCTGTCCTGCTCCGCTGCTGCTTCGAGCTTTCGCTACGCTGTAGCCCTGCTCGCCCTGCCTGCCTGGGCCTCCGTGGTTTTTTCCCATCTGGATACATCTCGTCTGCCACCCGGGATTTGCGTTCGTCCCTGCCATTTCAGCCTGCTGTTCCTGAGAGCCCGGGATCGGCTGCCCAGCGGTTTGTGAAGCCTTTGTTCCATCCCTTCCCGGGATCCCAGGGCACCAGAGCCGCGGGTTTCCCGAGCTCGCTCCGGAGCGCCCCCTGCAGCCGCGGGGGAACCATCGCACCTGCCCTGCTCACCGGGAGCCGCCAGCGCCCCTGCCGGCTGCGAGCGGAACTGCACCCGAGGGGAAAGGGCCTGACAGCCGAGAAGGCTGGCACTGGGTTTGTGATTGCTGTTACTGCCAGAGTTGTTGTTGTTTTGTTTGACTGGTTATATACATATATATATATAGTAAAGAACTGTTATTCCTATTTCCCACATCTTCGCCTAAAGGCTCTTGATTTCAAAATATAATAACTTGGAGGGAAAAGGGGTTATATCTGCCACTTCAAGGGGGGCCTCTGCCTTCCTTAGCAGACACCTGTCTTTCAAAACCGAGACAAAATATGAAGGTATGACTCAGACGATCTAGTAGTGTCACAAGGAGCCTGGGGTTTTACCAAGAAATGAGACTGACTTATTTAATCCTTTTCCAGTTCAAGGCCAACTTCAGCTCTCAGATATGCAATGTATACAAACAGTTGCATGACCTGAAATCCCCAATAAGTAGGTTTTCTATACAAAGGATGGTCAGATTTTCAAGCTCTATTGTAATCTATCCATTATGCTCTTGAGGCTAGAATCTAGCACTTTGGGAAAGCTACTTTTAAAATAAAACATGTCAATTGTTTTATTGGTTTTGAAGTAACACAACTGCTGGCTTTCAGAACAAGCAATGCATAGCACCTACTCTGACAGGCTGAATGACTGTTCTATACCACATCAGGAATGTTTTTATTCAAGGACAGTTCAAAAGGATATAAAATTGGCAGAAAAAAATGTGCACCTCACTTGCACCCTTTTGCACATGAAATTGAAAGTGCTCCCCACCACCCCAAAAGCTGTTAAATGTTCACAGCCACGGGTGGGGGGAAAGCCTGTGAATTCAGCTCTGCACCCAAAGCTATTTATGTATTTTATTCAATGGTTTTTTAGAATGAAATTCATAAACAGTGTCTAGTACCCAAGATTATTTCTCATCCTTCTAGTGCAGTGCCTTCATCAGAGGTATGAGATAATCAAGTTCCTTCTTTGTATTTAATTTGATCTTATTTGTCTTGCATTCATTGTTGCCAGGGGGTCCTACTTCATCAGGACAGATGGACAGAGATCCCACTGGTATTGTGTTTCATTCAGCTAAAGCTGTCCCCTGGGTATGGGAGTATTTCCAAGAAGACTAGGTGGATATGTTAAATCTGCCTCATGATCCATCTGTCTCTTGGCTTTCCCCAGCATCTGTCTGTCTGGGTAATGACTCTTTCCTCTATTTATGTTCAATTTGCTGGAAGTTTGAAGGAACAACCCCTCCCAGCCATTGCTTTTCCCCCTTCCAACCACTGCTTCTTCCCATAATAACATAACTCCAGAAGGAATGGGATGAATCACAACCTCATGATTCTTAACCTTTAGGCGTGTGGAAGCTTAATGGGATTCACAGCTCTCAAACGACAGCCCTAGGCTCCAAGAATGATGGATTGGTTAAGCATGCATCTAAAAGTTAATCTGCTAAGAGTCAGATCGCCAAAAGGTCACACATTGTGCAGGAGGAAAAATATGTGCCCTAAATATAGGTCCCATAGCCTGGGTTGAGTGATGCAGCTTCCCACTGCTCACCCCTGAGCCTGCTTCTGCAGTAGGGTGCCTAATGCCTTTTTTTTTCAGAAGCTACTACTGAGTCAACCAAAGCTTTGGAATACAGTAAAAGTAGTCCCATGTCCCTTTTATTCAGTAAAAGTTAGCCAGTTAAATTATTCACAGATGATGAAGGAAACCTGCCTTCTTCCCAAGGAATGTGAAACCACAACTCCCATCTACCATTGGGAAATGCCCAAAGCTGACAACTTAAGGAAATCTATGGATGGAGGTATTCTTAGCCCTTTGCCTTTGAACTCTCCCAGACTGCATAGGTTTAATTAAATATCCATCGAGAGAGATAATAAAAAAAAATTGACTTATATTCAAGTCTACAACTTTCTGGCTAGGACATTCACCTTAAAGGGATGAATCTCTGTTCCCAAATGTATGCAATGTAAATTAGGAAAACTGTCCTTTGAAGTAGAGCGTAGCAGTCTAGTTTTATTTATCCTTGGTGAAGGCCTTCACTATTAGCCCAGAAGCTACTCTCTCCCTGTGCCTGACCAAGTTAATGCTACTTTTTTTTCCCACCCTAAAATAAAAGCTTCAGAAAGAAGTTTAGGGAGTTTACCTACCAATTCCATTTGTCAGAGTGATTTTTCAAAAGCACTTTGTTGGCTTGGGAGCCTCAATTTCACTAGATTTGCTAATTAGAAACTATTTCTAGAGTGGGTTGAATTGAGGGAGTGTTACCATTCCCAAGACTAAAATAGAGTTGACAGTTGTTAGGATTTCCAAAGGATGGGCCCTTGATGAAATATTTACGATTAAGCCTCAGAACATTATGTGAAGAAGAGATGTGTCACAAGGCATGACACAGCTGGCAGGTGTAGGGGCTCTGTATGAGCTTGTAGCATACAATGGCAACTCAAGTCCAACCCAAGTTGAGGTGAAGAGCAGAGGAAAGCAATGAGTCACAGGGATGACATGAACAGCCCTGCCACAAACTCAGTTACTGTGAGCAGTGTGTTTGTGGAGTTACTGTGTCCCCCTCCTCTGCTCCAAGGCTTTTCAAACAGCACCTTGGGTGTGCTGCTGTTAGCTACAGAGGTGTCAGGAACCATGATAGGTGAAACACCCACAGAACACACAGATTTAAAAGATCATGGAACGTGTTAAGAAGAGCCAAAAACCAGAATGCCATTCAATATATTAGTCACACAAAATTTATGAAACATTTGGCAATAGGAGGGTGACCGGTAGTGTAACTGTCATGCTTTATATTTGTCAGGATTGTCTTGATGTTACCCGTCAGTCTGGTACAGCCTGATTTGGAAGCTCTTTGAGCCAATATTTTTCTCCTTATTTCAGGTAACACAGTGATCCACCTCATGCCTCAAGATGCTACCACAGTATTGATTCCATCAGACCAATTGGTCCCAAATTAAGGACCACAGTGTCTACAGGGTTGTTAATCTACTATTGATACTTGTATCTGGAGTTGCTTGAAAATATTTGATCTACAAGAGAGTCAGAAACAGAAAAAAGGTTGATAATTACGGCATTAGATCATCTGCTCTGGAGATGTATTCTATTGACATTTTCTTTTCAACATTTATTATCACGTCTTTCTTTCCTTTTCAATATTTTCTTTTTTAACAACAGAATGCCAGAGTAGTCCAAAATCTCGTCTTTCATTGGTTATCAAACAATGCTTATATTAGAAGACATCTGCTCAAGTCCCATTTCCAGCTCCCTTTTCATGTACCCATTCTCAATATTCCTTGAAGCACAAAAAATCTTCCCTACTGACTTTGTCTTTTTAAAATATTTCTGCTATAGAAGCTTTCTCTTAATGCCAATAAAAACAACTTAGATTTGAGGGACCAATTGCAGTGTCTAGAAAACTGACTCTGAGAGGAATGTGCACTCAAAACATGTCTTGAATGAATTTATTATGCTAACATATGTTAAAACTGCCAGTGTTGAGAAGAAAACTCTCCACATCTTCTTCTCTCATTTACAGCACCCGAAAAGATAAAATTTTATTCTAATAAATGTGGTGTGTTTGCAGCTGCAAGTGGGGTAGAATCAAGATACATCAAGTAACATAGACATTAAAAGTGCAATGAAACAGATGGGTACAAAAGTGAATTTTTATCATGACAATCCATTAGTGTTTTGCAGCCAGGCAGAGAGAAACAGCGACCTGGAACAAATCAAGAAGAATGATGCTTGACTTATGCTTCCTTCTGCAAAGTATGACCCATATACATAGTTTTTAATTATAAATGTATTTTATTTATGGGATGATGAGCTAATTTCTGTTCATTTTTATAATTCATTAAATACCCAGGTTAAATTACAAATAAATGGGGAAAGAATGGGCTGGCCTTTGGACCAGCTACAAAAAAATCCCTGTGAAATAGAGAAATCTATCAGCACATAGCTGTGTGTTGACTAGTTGCATAAGCCACCGTTATCCTCAGACAACCTTGACTAAATCTTGCCATCAATATTTAAAATAAGTCTAGCACAAGCCATGTTTTTAAAATCCTAGGCGAGTCATCTAGAAGACTGATTTTTTTGTCCCATAAATGACCTCTGGAAGAAAAAAACACATGCACAGCACTTTCTTCCACAAGTGGAAAGATGTTCACCACATATAGGACTGGCAAGCAGTGCACAGGAAAATACATTTACTTAAAAGCACTTTAAGGGAACTTCTGAATGAATGCAGCAGTGCTGTCTAGAGGAATGGGTCTATGGGGCCAGGTCCCTCTCTAATTTTAAAAAAGAAGCTGCCCTGTTAATTACTGTGTCTGACAGTGGACACATAAATGACTCTGCATATGTGTTTCTGTAGTTGATCTGCTCAAGTGCAATGTCACAGGCAGTAAGACCGAGCTCTGCAGGATGCCTTTGGTGGGGTGTAACACTACTGTCTAAAAGCAAACCTCAAAGCTGGCACCACACTTTCCCACAAGCCCTTATGTTGCATTGCTTAGATCAGAAGATTGAACACTACATCAAATGTGCAATATCACCAGCCTCTCTGTTGCACATGCTGTGATTGTGCTCTCACACACAATCACATTGTGCATGAACACTGCGGTCAGAACAGCTCACAACTGAGTAGAAAATCCCCATGTGTATCCAGAGCCTTTGAAAACCCACAACAACTGCAATCACTTATTGATTTATACCTTTGAAGCTGGAAAGGATTCGCAGAATCGCAGAATGGTTAGGGGTGGAAGGGACCTCTGGAGGTCACCCAGTCCAACCCCCCTGCCAAGGCAGGGTCACCTAAAGCAGGTCACACAGGATTCTGCAAAAGTGTTTGCATCAATAGTTAACATGCAAGTTTCCACATTTCAATGCCAGTCTACTGCAGAGGTGGCTGAAGCAAACTGATAAATATGAGCCATTTTGTCACTCAGATTGCTTGAAAATTTTGACACTTAAATATTTGCTTGTAATTGTTTTTGTTTTGGGCTGAAAGGGCTCATGCATTTTTTGCCAAGAATGTGGATACCCAAAAAGACCATTTAAAGTTTCAGCAATTTCTGTCTCTAAAACTTTGAAATATCAACTGGTAGTGTCTTACCAGCAGATGGCTGGTGCAGGTATTATATGGACTGAAATAATCAAATATTGATCTGGACTTGTGTTAAAGCAATGCCCAGCCACTGGTTAAAGAGAGGTGGATGAGCGTGAGAAGTGGTTGCTTCTTGAGTGAGATTTACTGCAGAAGTATTCTTTAATCATGTGAGCCTATGATGTGTTGCACTTGGTTGACCTTGACCCTTGTGCTCTGCTGTGTCTGGAAAAAACCAGGTTCCTCTAATTATCAGCAAAGTGAATATATTACCATTTAATCATAATTCCCTTGAAATGGCAACTTTGATTTCATGGTAATGTTTACTGTTCTAGACTCACTAGTTGTGTCAGAAATCCAAGCTCTGGTGAGCAAACCCTCTAAGCTTCGCTGGAAAAAGCTTTTGAACTCACTGCTTCTTGCTCAAGAGGATGAAAAACAAACCTTAAAGCTGCCAATATTTATGTTTTGGGGAAACCAATTGAAAAAGAGAAAGAGATTTTCTGAGCTCAGAACAAAAATAGCATTAAAAAAAGCTTATTTTGTTTTCTCCCTTTGAAAATTCCCTTTTCATTTTAATTAAGCTCTCACAGGATTCATGGTGTTGGAGAGTTTTCAAAGAAACAGAGAACTTGCTTGCCAGGTTTTTTTGTCTTTTTTCCCCTCTGCTAGCTCACACAGCTCTACTTGTTGCAAATATTTATTTGCTCTGAGAAAATAAGCTGAAGCAGAGGAATTGCTGGGAGTGTTCAGAAAACCTAAATAATATTAATAACAATTTCTCCATATTATAGAGGGAAAAGTCCATAAGATTTTTCTGTTGTAGAAACACTGATCCAAACTGGAAAAAATTTGCTCCAATTTAATCTTTGTGTTGCCTTACAGTTGTAAACCAGGGTCAGAGAAGCTTGAATTTTTTCACTAGGAGTAGAAAGATATAGCTCTTGCAACAACACATTGATTTGCAGTAAATTCTATGTAGTTTTGGCCTCAATTCCACAAACATCAAGCTGGTCATTTCAGATATGTGTTGCCTGAGGGGCTGACAAAGACTTTATCTCTTTCCCAATAGCTCTGGCAGCTACTGTCTTCCCAGCACAGGACCATGACTTTTCTCTACATTTGGGATTTGGCTACTGAATACACCCAGAGAGGCTCAGCAGGGCTGCTCAGCAGCTACAGGGCTGGGACTTCTCCTTGAGTCCATCCAAGAGTACTGTGTTTGGTGAGCCCTGAGCAGGGCTGCTAGGGCTGACATCCCCTCTGCTTACAAGTCACAATATGAGCAGATCCCACAGCCTCACTGGCCATAAAATTACAGACAGAAGGTCTGAGGCCTCTAAAAGACTGACTTTCATAAGAATGTACAGGACAGAAATTAAATACCAAACCAGAACAGAATGGTTTCAGTTGGAAAAGACTGTTAAGATCATTGAGTCCAACTGTAAACCTTACGCTGACAAATCCAGCACCAAACACATCCCTAAGTGCCACAAGTCTTTCACATACAGCTGGGGATGGTTACTCCACCACTTTCCTGGGGAAGTCAGTTTCAGAGCTTTCTTTTTGATGAAGAAATTTTTCCTAATATCCAATCCAAATCTCCTCTAGCATAATTTGAGGCCATTTCCTCTCATCCTGTAACTTGTCTGGGAGAAGAGACTGGCCCCCACCTGGTTACAACCTCCTTTAAGGTAGTTTTAGAGAGCAATAAGATCTCTTCTGAACCTCCTTTTGTCCTGGCTAAACACCCCCAACTCCCTCAGCTGCTCCTCATAAGACCTGTGCTCCATGACCTTCCCTGGCACTGAGGTAAAGGCTGGCAGGCTTCTAGTTTCCCAGGTCCTATTTCTAACCCTTCTGCTAGAGGGGTGTCTCACTGGCTATCACCCAGCCAACTTGAACCCCCTCAGGTTTTCCAGGACTGCTAACTAATGATGGCTCAATGAGCATTTCTGTCAGTGCACTCAGTCCCCTCAACCCCTCAGATCCCACCCAGCCCCATTAACCTGTGTGTATCTTAGTGGTGTAGCAGATCACTGACCATTTCTTCTTGGATTACGGAACCTTCCTTCTGCTCCCCATCCCTGTCTTCCAGCTCAGGAGGCTGTGTACCCTGAGAACAACTGGCCTTACTATTAAAGACTGAGACAAAGAAGGCACAAAGTACTTCAGCCTTTTCTCCATCCTGTTTCCCCCTGCATCCAATAAACAATGGAAATTCTCCATCAAAATTCAGTCCATCAGGATGCTTCAGGTTAAGTATTACTTAGATGTAAAAATCTTTATTATATAGCTTGAAAATTTATTTGTGTATCAGCTGCTAAATGTATAAACTTCTCTCTTATTTCCTATGACATTCGGCTTAATTTAACAGGAATCATATTTGTATATGTAGGAGTAGAATTTGGTCTAATTAGATATTAGAAATGTGGTTGCACTTGACACTTACACAAGGCTCCAGTCATACTCAAATCTCAAAGCTCTTTACAAGACAATGAAATAGAACCATCACCCTCTGCTGAAGAAAGAAAATGGCAGAGGAAAAAGGTGATGCCTCACCTAACTGGGTCTTCTGATTTCACTGCACTGGTTGACAGGACCAGGGCAGCTTCATTCCTGAATTAGGGAAAAACAGTATGACATGACTCCATTTATAAAAATCTGGGACAAAAAAATGGCTGCTGGGCTTAGAAATAAGTTTTTCTAAATTATCTACTTCTAGTTATGTCTTGGGAAAAGACTATGTGTGAAAGGTTTTCTATGACTAATGTTTCCAAACAATATATTATATTTTTGCATGGCTTTTTTTTTTTTGTTCTTTCTGAGGATCACCCAGGGGGATGAAGCAGTTTGATGTAGCAGGAAAATTTCATATGTTTTATCTATTTCAATTTACAACACAAAACAATAAGTCCTTTTCTGGCAAAATGTTGTTGTTACAACAATGGAAAGACCTGGCCTTAAGGATGGCAATCAAGCATGTGCTCGGGTCTCTTCTCTCCAAAAATATGTGCACACATACATGTACCTCCAAGGGTATTGTCAAAGGCTTGTGTCAATTTGAATTGTTATTAATGTTTGCAATCTAAAAATAAACCTTTTTGGCCAAGATTGAAAGATCTTCAGGCACTACTGAGTAATGCACTGTGTGCTGCAGCATGTAAGTAATGACTGAAGAGTGTGAAACTCCAAACAAGCCTTTGCATTAAGATGAATAGAACAGCAGAACTCGCTGAAGGGTTTCTGTATGGGTGAACACAACAGTGTGTTTGAAATATATCAAAAGCAACTGTTGTATATTTCACACTTAAAAGTGAGGGCACAATGTATTGCATGCGGTACCATGCAAGAAAGAGTTTTTTAAAAATGATGCAAGATAAAATGCCTCTGAATATTAAAACCAGGCTCAGATAATGGAGTTATACTTTTGGCAACTGACTGATATGCCAGCAGGAAACAACCTGAGGAGAGAAGGTTGAAATTAGCTCCTGTCTCTGCTAATATCTTGTCTATAATGAGGTCCCAGATTTTTGCCTTTTGTTTGTTATTTAGCAGTTCATCTGAACAAATATCAATGCTCACAGAGCTTTCATGAATTATTACAGCCCTTTGTCTGAGCATTTGTTGTTTGGGATTTGCTTGCTGAGTGTGCTGGTTGATCACCTAAGGACACATCTACATTACACAATGCCACGTCATGGGAGAAATAGCCAAGATAGCCCAGGAAAAAGGACAGTATGTCTGCCTGGCATGGTGCCACTCTGTGTACTCATTCAGCTCCCAGGGGGTGTATAAATGAGTTAGCTCAATTCAGTTGGCACAGCTCTGTGCTGACCTGGCTGTCCTTATCCCAGGACTGGAACTGGCTTGTATGGAGGTAGGTCAGTCTAGATAGACTTCATCTTCCTCATTTGGCTGACCTCAACTTTCCTTCTGCACTTTACTTCCAATAAACACATTATTTTCCCATTAATTTCTTTTTTGTTTCATAATTAAACAATAATCCGGCCTAAAATTTTCTTTCTGTGCACATTTAGAGAAAAACATCTTTCCTCAGTTGACGAGATGGAAAAAGTGAACAAAAAGAGTGGAAAAAAATTTATTTAAAATACAATTAACAATTCACAAACTTTCTTATAAATGCATTTTCCCTATGTTCACCCAATGAGTCTTATGCTTGGCAAAGCTTGCTTAGGTCTTTTATTGTTAAATATACTACTAGTAAACAACATGAGATAATTTGTCCAGTTAAAGAGTAATGAATAGACACTACATTGTACTCATCTGAATTTCTAGCATTTTCCTTTCCAGGTTACAAGGCTTTGATAATCTAATCACTCTAAACTACCCAGAATTACTTTTCTTTTACAACATAAGTGAATCTGAACAGGAAAAGGAGACTGAATTTTTTGAATGATCTATAAATCATCCTGCCATGAAACTGTTCTGGCTTCTTACTGCTCCTGACTGAAACTATTTCCATGAGTTTCCAACTATGTCCATGATTTATCAGATGGCATGAGACCATATGATCGCTGTGAAAGAATAAGTCAAGGCAAACTTCATGTAAACTTACCATGAGGCTAGTTTGCTCATTTGTGCTGTCTAAGTGTGAATCTTGATGGGCTTGAAGCATTTGGCACGGAGGGTGGCCTTTTTCATTTCTAGAAGGGAATTCAGGTAGGACTGGAAGAGTTCAGGCCCTATGTATTAATACTGATGAGTTGGGTGTTTAAAGATGTCATCTCAAAACTACTGGGAACTTTTTTTGTACCCTTCGTCTTTGCTGCTTCTTTAAGGGCCTTTTGCAAATGAACCAGAACCCAACATGGCCATTTGCCAACAAAAAAAACCCACTAAAAGTTATGTAGGAAAGAAATCTCAAAATATATTATTTCTTGTCACACTCTGTGTTTTTCAGCATAGAAAATGAAGCAGAGGGCAAAAATGTAGGAATATAAGATACAGACACAGTAAGGAGAAGAAGAAACTTGAATGGAACAAGAAAAAGTTTCCACAGAAGAAACTTAGGAAGAAAATTCCTTCACAATCTCCCAAGAAAACCTGACAGAGAAGCATATTTAATGGCACACATCACAACAGCCTTTTGCCGCAGGCTAGAGAAAAGTAAGACAGATAAATGAGAGAAATTTGTATCCTAGAAGGGAAGGATATTTGTATCCTCCCTGCAATCTGATGCTGGAAAGTTTCATTGAAGGGCTGTTATTGGATAGACTAACAAGCAGAGAAAAGGGGTTGCTTAGGGACAAGAAGCCTAACATGAACATGCACAAACCAAGAAGGTGAAATAGCAAAGATGGAGTGCCCCATCCCTGCTTCCCCCAGTGGAAAGCATGGGATTAAACTGGAGGTTTCATGAAAATTTCTCCATGCAAGGAGTTTTTCTATTACTCCTGACTTTGCCTGGCAGACTCACGGACCCTACAGTAACAAGTAACAGCATACAAGTTGGTGTACTTAATTACCTGGTATGTGCCTGCTTGCAGGTAGCTGCACTGGACAATGCTGAGCCTGAACAGATTCCTGTCAAAGGGCAGGGACAGTGTTTAGCCAGTCTAGAGCATGAGCAGGATCCATAAATTGCAGTGTGGACAGAAGGTCTCTCCATTCTCCCTCAGGTTTGATGATCCTAGGACAAATTGAATGCTTGCAGAAAGAAAAACCTGGAAATGTACATGTATCCAGAGTAAATGAATTTTAAAAAAGCAAATTAATTCTTCTGCTTCCCTCAGTGCTAGTAATTAATACTTCTAAACCAAAAAGAATGTAATACATATGGATTAAAAACATGGCATACACTGATGGACTAATACAAGCTGCTCTGTCTAATGAGTATATACCAAATCAGCTGAAAAGTAAAGGATGCCAGGTTCACCCCTGGGTTAGTTCCATTGCTTGCAGTTATGTTGAATTACATTGGCATTGAATTTAGCCCTTTTACAAACACTTCACCTGCACCATAGTCAGCGTTTTCTCATCACACTCACTTTCTTTCCTGCAGTAAGCCCTAAAACAAACAATAAAAAGTAGTAGTAGACAAAGAAACCGCCTTTTCTCATACACAGCTCGGCAGGCACAAGTAGCAAGGCATCAGCTAGCAGTTCTCTTGGTTTCCATCTGCCAATTTCCTCCCTTGTAACATCAGCCTTTTCTTTGTTCACTCCAAGATTTGTGATGTCTGAGCAAGTGTTTCAGGGTCCAGACTCCAATCTAAACAGACTTTCTCTGACTAGCATGGGAATTGGTATGTTTGTTTGTTTTCCTAAAAACAAGTCTGTAGCGTGTTGTAGCAGATTATTTTATACCACCAGCTAAGAAGTGTCTGTACCCTAACTTGGTTACACATCATCCTCAGGAAAAAAAAAAAGAAAATAAAGAACAACAAATAAACCAACCATCCCCAAAGGACTGTCATTTCTGTTGCTTGCTGAGACTCCTGCAGCCTTGCTAGCAATGATTGAATGACAGCTCATCTCTTGGTGTAGATTAACCTTCATTTTGATGGGCTTCAGTTCTTGCTAAGCACATCAGCTTACCTGAGATACTGACTGGAATATTGTCAAGCATAAATACCATTTCATCTGTGGGAAGCCACACAGCATGCGAGGGTGAATGAAATGTTGTTGTTTTGCAGCTGGTGAGCAAGTATTTCAGGACCATAATAAAACCACTATTAAATGTCAGTATGACTGCACTATATAATTCTCACAAATAAACAATCACAAATAAAAAAACCCACCACAGAGCAGATTCAGCACTTTGTCCATTGGAAACAGCTAGCAGTACACAACAGCTGAAAATGGTCTATTTTTACATCCCTATCAATAGAAATCTGAGTAGCTGCTAACAATGTTCCACCCACAGATTTACAGCTGCAGTTATTAAGATAAAATTTCACCTATCACTATTATTTGTAGTTCTAAAGGATCTGTCAGTGTAGTATCTTGAAGATTAGATCCTTTCAGTTTACTCACATGATGTACATATATTTCCACCCAGTTTTTCCCAAGCGGGAAACACATCTAACTCATTTATTGTGGTGAATTTGGCACCAACCCCTGTATTTAAGTTGCTCAGCATTACTGACTATAATGGGATTGTTGTGGCCTTTCCATTCCTCCGCTATTTGTACCCAGCTTTCTGCTGAGATGAATACCTCTGGGCTACAGCTGCATCTTTTCCACATTCTGCCATATTTCCTTAATCTTATTGTTGTTTAATATATTAAAGTTGTTAAAATAGTCATTTCCATTCTGTGTGTTGCTGACTTAAGGCAACTGAGTCAACAGCAGAAAACAACAGACTAAATGTGTGAATATCCTGTAACTAGCTTTCAAGGTTACAGATACTTTAAAACTGTCTTGTGCTTTATGTCCAAGGCCAAAGCACATTACACAGAACATTCATCCCTTGAAAGACATGCTTCTCATCACCACTTTGTAAGGATACTTGTTGCATATTCAGTTCTCCTGCCAATGTGCATCCTCTGACAAAAGAGCCTTTTATTTTCATTCTAGATTGTAAGGAATCTTAGTCCAAAAGTCAAGATGTGATTTGCTTTCTGTTCAAAGTTTTTCTGTATTTTTTTGGCTGGTGAAAAAAAAGAAAAATAAAAAGAAGAGAGATGTTTCACTCTTTAAAAATTTCAGTTTCACCCAAGGTGTGACACATTCTCTTTAACATATCCTCCTCTGGAAATGTGTCTTTTAGCCATAATATTCTCTGTTCAAATAAACATGATGGGATCTCACTCACACACAGAAATAGAAGCAAAATAAATATTTATTAACCAGATGCTGAAGCATAGCATTTTCCAGCTCAGAACGAGTTTAATAATCCCTGCTGATTTTTATCCTTGTGGAGCTCTAAAAATCATTTGTATCCTCTCTCTGTCAGCATGAGTGGAAGATCAAGATGATGTATGATACAAAGGAAGAAAGTTTTCTCTGGGAAAAAAATGAAATTAAATAAAATGAAAGAAAAATCTATTATTTCCAGAACAGCCAAGCATGGGTTTTTTTCAGTATCTAAGCCAACCTGTGCCTTGTTTACATGTTTCTCATTACAGGTCAATATTTAAGGATATTTTATCATCACAACATTGTCTTTATTATTCAGTAAAGTATCAAATGCAGCACCCATTGCAGGGACCTAATCCCACACTGTAGTATTGCAGATCTGTAAAAGATAAAACCAATCCTGGTAGGGGGTATAAAAAGGGTCTGGTAAATTACCCCAAGTTTCTGTTGTCAGAGTGGATGTCAGTCTGAGAGATGGTCTCATCAACCAAAGTAACAACTGTGCTCTTTAAATAATCGATGCCCAATTACAGTGATGACACCCTCACTGCACAGCTTTACGCTGGTCTTTTGCACAAAACCCAGGAATCAATGAACAAGGAGAGAAAGAAAGAGGGGTTTAAAACAGACAAGCTGTGAGCACAAAGAAGAAAGATGAAGGTTCCAGGGTCTCCGAAGAACAAAATATTTGTTGAAAAACTAATACTTTATTGTTTGTCATAGACATGAAAAGAGATACAGGTAGAGGCAGTGCTGCACCACACTTTTAAGACCTTCTCTGCATTATTATCCAGAGTTTTGGTCAACCAGGAACAATAATTTAAAACTGCAGTGGGAGGAAAAGGGTTTTTAGGACATGACCTGTCATCTTTATAGTTTGGTTTCAGGAAAAAATTTCCTTGAAAGTGCTAAGTGGCTTCCATCAGGGCATGAGGAAATCTTTACTGAATTCAGAAGAAGAATTGATAACCATGAGTGCACTGGGGTTTTGGACCAGTAGAAGAGGAGAACCTAGTTGTTTCATGATTTGAGCTTAATAATTTTGTGGAAGGGGGATGCAAATCAGTCCTCTATGATAGCAGTTACTGGCCAGTTTTGTTTTGGATCACTCAATGGTCTTCACTAGGTTTCTGAATAGTTATGTTTGTGAATGCTGTCTTAAAAACTCCTTGCACTTTATACTACTATACTAATTTTGTGGACCTTTATGGAGATGATGCTAGTCTTCTAAAATAAGATGGGAAGCCTAAAGCCACATATAAAGCCATCACATACAAACCTGGCATAAGTAACCAAGACGCGTAAGATAGAGCTCTTCCCAGACTGTTTTGAGGCTGTGTTTGGAAATCACAGGTAGACCTTCATTTTGCAAGGAGCTGTAGCAGCTGAAGATGGCACCATTCTAGTGGACTGCAATTGCTGCACTGTTCTTGTTCACACAGGTTTCCCAGTTGAAGGGGTCTGTTAACCACATCTCATGTGGCAAAGTCAGGCAGCGACTTTGACCTGCCAGCAGAGGTGAGTTCGGTGGCTTTACCTGTGGTCGGGTATGAAGCATCTGACGTACCCCCAGCCAGCAGAGCTGTGGGGCAGTGCCTTCTGACTGGGGATGCAGGGACAGTACCACTTCCAGTCAGCAGAGTTAGACCTGGGAAACAGCATCTGATTGTGGCCTTGAAAAACCATTTGAATGCACAGACAGAGGGTGGCTTGCTGTGTGCCCCGCAGAAAACAACTGCTGAAAATATCTTGACTTGTATGAACATTCACAGCCTGTGCTTCCTTTCCTAGAAAGGCTGTGAATTTAAAACAAAAATGCCTCTAGTGCTACATTAGACACTCAACAATTGCAAAACCCCTGCTCAGTTGCCTCTATATATCACCATATGTTTTCCTACATCACCATGACAAGGACTTATCTTTTGAACACTGTTAAGGACTATGTTCTGTTGGTTTTGAGCAGCACAACTGGCTGATAGTACAGTTTATAAAACTAATATAGGGTATGCCTAGCCTTGCTCAAAGGTACTTCAGCAAGCCTGGACCTGTGTTCTTGTAACAGATATCCTTTTTTTTGTCATGTTACTTCGTAAAACTTCCATGGTAGGCTCAAAGACTTTTTGAGCTTACCTTTCACTGACATAGTGTTTCTTTATCCCAGCAGACTAGTTCAAAGCTGTTGTACAATGCAGTCAGAAAGAATAAATTTATTTTAACAAAGTTTTATTTTCAATATTAAAAAACCCCATAAAACTTATACATCTTATACTGAGTTAGAAAACTTTTTCTAGGTTTCAGATTTTAAAAGAGAAGACAGGACAGAACAGAAGTGATCCTCACTCAGTCTAATGTGTATTTAAAGACTTTTTGGATGTTCCAAGAGTGCATTCATTGTTACATTTAGTTAAGATATATCTAAGTTAGAGTATTTGTACAAAACTTTTGTAGACTTTAGGAGTGAAAAGAGCTTAGATAATATTCTACCCCAAACTGAGTACACTAAAATCACTAACAACTAAGCCTTTATGTGCAGAACCACATTCAGCATTCTAAGAAATGTATTTGAAATCAGCCCAGTGTATTTAGTAGTACTTCAGCATTTCCTTCTCTTGTAATATTTATTCACAGTTCTCAATACTTCCTGGACAACAGAACTGCAGTTGCTTGGCATTCCTAGAGTTTGGCAGTTGCATCTCTCCTGCTCTGCAGAGGCACATTCATTTTTCTTTTGTATGGATCATCCTGCCTCACATACATCAGATATTTACAAAGCACTGGGGTAGGAAGTTTGGCTTTTATGCATTCAGTTGACGCTGTTCTTTGTAGATTGTTCTGTTTCAGCATCCTGGAGGTGAGAGTGTGTGTCCTCTGGTATTTTCCTCTGCAGGAGAAATGCCCTAATTACCCTAACAGGTGGCTGGGTCCCAGGCAGGCTGACTGTCTACTGTTTTCTATGCTGTATCACGGTCTGGTCAAAAGCCCTCCAATTGGACAGCAAAAAATTAACAGTCCTGATAAATCCTGCTAGATGCTGCAAAAGAGGTTTTATTTTTAAAAAAGCCTGTTTTGTTTTGTTATGTCTTGGTTTTTGTACATTAATTTGGCTCTTTTATTTGGTTGCTTGCCTGGTATTTTGTTGAAAGTAAGACACCAAGAGCTTTCTCTGAAGATACCAAGGGCTTTTTGTGAGTTGGTCACTACTTAAATTGCCAGGAGTCAAATGCCATGGGTATTTTAGAGCCTTGATACAGAGCTGTAAAAGAGGCATATTCTCATCTCTGAACCAAGCCCTGTTTTCAGGGACCCAGGAGCCTCCAACAAAGAAGTTCTTGCTTTTGATATTCTATTGTTGATTTTTTCAAAGCCTCAACTGCTAGTTGGCCTGAAGGGAATACCTCACTTCTTAAGCTCTAAATGTCTCAGTTCTGCCACAGAAAAGCTATCTAGCTGGCTCATTGGTATCATCTTCAGAAGCTTCTGGAGAGAACTCAAGATTGACAGGTTCACTTGCTGATCGGGGTTGTGATCTCCACCTTGTTTCTAAGGATTTTTAAAAGCCAAACACCCACTGTGCTTAGCTTTTCTTTTCCCCCTGTCCTGGCTATATGTTCTGAACTATAAATATGATATTCATACACAAATGACTAAGTCCTTTCTGAATTTCATTACTTTCAGAAGCAGCATCTATCAAAGTCATCTACAATTAAGCACATTTCACACACTGAGTGAAAACAATTGTCTTCCATAAAAGCCCTCCATAAACTGAAAAAAGCCATTAAAAAATGGCTCCTTAAGCAAAAATTACTGGTGTTTGCAATGCCTGGTACCACATTTCCAGGAAGAAAGAATGACAGGTTGATATTTTCTAACTTTATTTTCTCTGTAGAAAAAAGTTTCATGTAGTTACTTAACCTTCAAAAATGTCTGAAAAAAGAATACATGTTGGGGAACTCTTTTAATTTCTAGTAGCAGTCTTCGGTTCCTGATGTGGGCTCGCTGTTAGGTGATTTTGTCTACACACTGATCCTGTGGTGGGTCTAAGCAACAGACTGAAGCTTTCAAATTTCTAAAGGTAACAATTTCACTAATTCATTTTCACAATTTTCTCTTTAGACAAAGGAATGCCTTTAGTTTTCATGCAGGCCACTCAGATTTCCTCTTTTTGATCACTCTGGTGACATGGTCATTCTGTTCTGACAGAATGTACCTAGTCAGGCCCTCTCCAAAGGAGAGGTTAACAGATACCACGAAAGCCACGTAAGGCTTCAGACACTATTCCTGTAACAGCTGTAACAGATTACATATGTCTGGACACATATGGATAACACAAAAGCAGTTCTGAGAAAAGCCCTTCCAAAAAGTATTTACATTTACGTCCTGAATATATTAAACCATTTGCAAGAAATCTTGGAATGCAGATAAAAAATTCATATTCAAATAAGTCATAGAAATAATCTTTAAGGGCAATATCAAGTATTTTGGTACCTATGTAAATTTTACCACTAATTCAGAAACAATATGGCAGAAATTTTTTAAAGACAATGCCATCATAACCTAATGCCTTATTTCTTAGTGAAAACAACTATGCATCGTGCTTGTTCACTAAACAAGAAGCCTTGACCTTTCCTGCCTTCATTAAGGATCTACTGTGATGCTCTTGGCCAGCAGCTGGCTGGCTGTATGAACGAAACTGGAGTCCTTGCAGAATATTGCTCAGTTTTATAATCATATTTGGATCTAAAGGTTATAATCACATTTGGTTTTCCAGAAGTTTACAGTGACCTTCTCCCACCAGGTATATCATTTAGGTGTGTGAGATGGAAGGCACTGTAAAAAGCTGCCCTCATAGCATCTAATAACTCTGGAAGTTTCACAGAGGGTCAGTAGAAAGTCAGGATTCTCAGAGCAGATTACAAGGTGTCCAGGATAGCTTAGTTAGCTTAGCTCCAGACATGTTCAGACATGTAAAATCATAGCTATAAATTTGTTTGCTAGCCTTGAGTTTGCTACACAGAGGCATTATCTTTCTCCAAACAGATCTTCATGATATCTGCAAGTTCAGGTCACACTCCAGCCTCCCAGTCATGCTCACACAGATTTAACATTTTGAGTAAAGCTCCTCTGTCTTCGGTAGCTCTTAAAGGTAATAAAACTAATAGCAGGAACTCTAGCTGCATGAGTACTCTTTAATACAACTGCTAATGCATCCAGGACAGAATAAAACTGGTGGGTAAATTCCTCAAGTCTGACTTTACTTGTGAAGACCATTTGAAAGTAGGATATCCCTTAATATTCCAGCAGCAAACACTAGCAAATGCTCAGAAAATGTTTACAGCATGTAAATAGCAGCCTCCAAATAGCCTGGGTAGAATCTCACTTTTTCTGCTTGAGGTGTGATTATCTGGTGAGAGAAGTTTCCTGGTTGAAGGGATAAAAAATTGAAGCCTGAGGCCAGCATGGAAAGCTTCTGGGTCCAAAGAAAACCTTCAGCTTGTTTTCTAACTCCCACTGTCACAGCCACTTCTTTCACTGCTTTTAGTAGAGGATGTAGGCTTCTTTCAACATTTTTGCATCCTGTTGGTTGCAATGAGCCAGCTCTTTTTGGAGGTCAAATACGCTATTTTGAATAGCTTAACACCTCCCTAGAAAACCTGTCTTTTCTTCTCACGTCATAGACTTAATAGCAGCCAGGTCTACTTCAGACATGCTCCCAATACACTTTTGGCTTTTCAAAGTATTAAAAATGTGGAAAGTAGCTTTTGGGCCTCTCAAAATGCATAATTTTCAATATCTTCCTGAACTTAATGGGATTTAATTCATGCACAAAATCTCGAATTTATTAGTTTTGCATCCATGCCTTCATGATAAAGTACCCACCATAGCCATTGGCATGGTGAAGCCTTGCACCCAAACCAGGTTTGTTATTAATATCTTCACAAAATTTGAAACACATTCTTCACTCCTAACTTTTCATGAAATCTTACCTGCACCTACATGCTGAAATTAAGTGAGTTCATGTTAGCTTCCTACATATGCTTGACATCTGAGTAAAGAATACAGTTGCTAGTGATTTTTGGATGCCTTCTGCTTCTGTACTTTAAGTTTGACTTCCTGAAGTGGCATATAAATTTGTAAAGGTTCACATTCTTCCTCTACTTTTATTTTATACAGCTTCTGTTTTACTAACATAAGAACATTGCAAGAAATGATCAAATGGTTATGTCTCAGAACATTACATTTTCCTGAGGTTTTTGACACAGCTTTTTTGCCCTGCTTGAAAATTCAGGTTTTTTCATAATGACTCTATTTAAGATTTTTTACCAATTTAGATCTGTTTTTCCTCAAAATCAGTAATAATCACATTTATTTATATTTATTTCTATTACCTACAGTAATATTTCTCAAACATTATAATTGTTATTTATGTGTTTTATAATTTTTTTAATCCCAGCTGACCACTATAGAGTCATCACAAAAGTTAGGGTAAAAAAATTTTGCAATGGAAAAAAAGAGAGGCAAAAAGTAGTATTGGTGTGTTGTGTCTTGAAACTGAAATGTCTTCTTAGGTGAAATCACAGCTACTTTATTGTAATTGTGGGGAATGCATTACCAGCTCACCTCAGAGAAAGAAAAGGTACATTATCTGGATGTGTGTGCCCAAAAATTAAAGACTCTATCCATTAGGATTAACTTTGAAACTTCAAAACAGCATATGTTATAGAAAAGTTTGGAGAAATTTCCTTTCCTCTCTAAGATAAAAGCAGAGTTGTACATAATATTCTGTGTTTCAAAAGATTATTAATTACCTTCACAGTCAGATTTTTAACTCGCTGTGTTAAGTTTCTTAAGATTGTTTATTCCCTGATACAGTGAGCACAATGCAATAGACATGTAGCATCACCAGGAAAGATGATGTTGTAAATTCGTATTGGGAGCGGAAAATCAAAGCTGAGTTTCATATTCCCATAGCAGTAGCAACTCTTTCAGAATAATTTTTACTATAAAAGTCTCAAGAAATAACTGAGAAAATCCCGAATTAAAAACCAGACAGAAGTCCTATCTGTTTGCCTGTTACTGCCCATAATCCAGCCATTCTCTGCAGCTTTCCTCCAAATACCTGTACTCTTAATGAGTTGCTGCACAAATTCCACCTTCACTCCAATTTAGGAAACAAAGCAAGCAAGTTGAATCTTGCCCAATATCTTGGAGTTTGACAGGAGATCAGATCTCTGTTAGTATTACATATTACTTCAAAGACAAGAAGAAATTTTATTATGATACATTGCGATAACTGAATCACAGCTCCTTTGTTTATGTGGATGTATGCCTGCATGTAATTGATCACATTTTCATAATTTTTACTCGAAACTTCTGCACTGCCTGTATTTTTACTTAAATCTTTCATCCTTGTTAGAATAGACTTTTAAATAAGCTGGATCCTGCAGGCCGGGAAGTACCACTACTCAGTTGGTTTCTACTTATTATACTTCGACCTGGACATTTAACACTGGCTATGCTCAATGACCTCTGTTCAGACCTGGAATATCTCTTGTGCTTTTGTGTTCACACTGCCTCCTTTTCCTACTTCAAAGGACAGGTACTACATTTGCTCTTTTGCTGTCTGCAGGTGCCTGTTTCATGGAGTCTCAGAAATAGCCTGTACTGGCTTTAAGATTTCTTTAGTGACTCTCACATAACATTTATCAAATATAGCCAATTTGAGAACATCCTTTTTAGCCATATACTATGCACTGTCCTTTATATATTCCAGCCTGAGATAGAATCCTTTTAGCTGTCAGTATTAATTATGTTAGTCCTGTACTTGCAGATGACCTTTTTAGTGAGAACTGAGTAATAGAGCTACTAAACACTTCAGGCTTCTCGGCATCCTTCAGTGTCCCTCCCTGCTGAGCAACAGAGAATATACCTTCCTGGTCTTATCTATTCACTACTGATAGGATGTTTTCCTGTGATGTCTGTGTTTCTTTCTCTTCACATCTCCTTTGTGCCATGTACACTGGCACTTGGTTCTCATGGGCAAGTATCTACCACATCTCTGAGTTTCTTGAAGTCAGTCTTCCTCAAATGCTAAATGGTTTTGTTGTGCTGCTCGCTCCCTTATGAATCACAAGCTCTTCAATTTTGTTCCTTTAAGTTGTTTCTCTACCATGTTTTTAATCACTTCTGTGTGGCAGTGCAAGTGGCTGCAGTTACTCTTTCTCCTGAGGAAAACTCAGACAACCAGCTGTGGTGGTTAGCAACCCAAGTTTAGCATGTAACTTGCAGTCATGGTGAGAACCCATGATTCCCTTGTTTTGTCTTTTGCATGTTTTCCCCTGATTGGTTAATATTTTGTCTCTTTGTTTTATGTATAAAGTTGTGTATATTAATTTTCCTTCTTTAATATGTATTAGTGCTAGAAAGTTCCTTGTTCCTCGACACCCCATTGGATCCTTCCCTGAGTCCCTCCTATGTGTTGTTCCCATTGGTTCCCTTCCTGTCAATCCCATCTGCTTGTCTCTATCCCATTGGGTGAGATCCCTTTCCCCACCTATTCTGTACCCAGTATAAGATCCCTGGACCCTCACCCCAGTTGGGCTCTTTGTCCCTGTCTTTTCACCGGAATAGCCCTGTGTGGAGCACATATGGAGAGTCCCCTCTCTTTCTTCTTCACCTTTGCCTGCGTGCCTGCTTAACAGCGACAGGAAGATACAGCCCCTTTTGGGTGAGGAGCCCTACCCTGTTCTCGTTGTGTGCTGGGCACTGAGTGCCGCCTTCCAGAGGGGTTTCAGTGTTGACCTCCGGGCTTCTTTGTGTCGGCACGTGAGGGGTAAAACCCCCTTCTGCCAGCTCCCAGTGGCTGAAAACCCCTCCACTTCTGCTTTACTACTTAGAAAAGGCTGCTTTCCTGGTCTCTAATACATAAAAAAAGAAATGTTCACAATGCACTTAAAGCACCTGTTGGTCGGTTCTTGTCCTCCTTTCTCATTAAATGACAGGGTAATTGAGTTGCCCTCATACCAGTTCATGTGTTTCAGATGATTTAGTTTGTTGCTTACAGAAAGCCTGGGATTGCTGGTTTTTCTGGCTAGGATGTTTGCTTCCACAGTAAATTCACTTCTAAATTCTTTTCTAAAATAGTTCTTGAATGGTAAACTTCTGAGATGTCATTAACATCATTTTGTCACAGCTGAATGTTAACTCCACCCTTCATGCACTACTAAGCAGGCCTTCATCCTAACCTGCTGAGTGAGATTTAATTTAGAAGAGGTAAACTGTCATCTAACTCCAGATATTTCAGGGCATTATGTCTTTTACCCGTGGCTGTGTCTTTTCATAGTACCAAAACTTCTGGCAATAGCAAGAACACAGGGTAATGGAACAGCTACTTTTCTCACAGCAGCCATCTATACTGTAGGTAGTTAATTCCATTTGCATTTATTTCAGCTGGGAAAGTGTTCTTTAAGAGCTCTGGTAGTGTTAACTATGTTGGTTTGCCTAGAATAACATTTCAGGATGAATCACAGTGAAGGTTGCCAAATGTTTTCTTGAAACCTATGAAATTTCTGAGTGGTTTTTGACAGTTAGTGGCTATCTTTGATGATTATTTCTAAGCTGGAAACCTGGTCAGCATTTCACAGCTTGAAATACAGATCCTCTGCACTGGGGTTCAGCTTAACCGATTTCTTTGTTCTAGTTATAATTGTTCTGTGGTAGACTTTGTTACTGAAAACAATTTCACATTGTACATTGTAAACTGAAAAATTGCTCTTGCTTAATGAAGTTTTTGCTTCAGTTGCTATGGTTCCCATCATCGTTAATTCATTACCAGAGAACAGAAAAACAGATAAATTAGAATATCGTTGTCCTGGCATAGGTAACAAGAATCTAATGAGAATATGAGACTTGACAGGGAAGAAGAATAAATAAAGAGCTATCATTCTTGGTTTCAGGTTACTTGAATAGTTCAGAATAACAAGGTATCAAAATTCTTATAAAAGAAATATAAAGGAATAGTCTAAGTAATGACTCAGGTGGACTGTAAGAAAATTATCTCTATTAATTTATTGATTAATATGCTTAATTTTACTGAATAAATAGTGTCTGAGAAAAGCAATCCTTTCTTTTTCCTCCAGAATGCTTTGCAGACTTTTCTGTGTTTCTCTGGGACCCCACACTATGTATTAATAACAAACAGAAGAGAATAAAGTATACGGTGTTTTCCTACAAAGTTTTGTATATACAAGAATGACTTTAGGCATGAATATGATAAAAGATTATAAATCAAAATAGAAAGGAGTCTTGTTGGTGAAATATTAATTAGTCATGAAGGTGTTACTGCTTCTGTGCTTGCAATCTGCTTGTTCTCTGCAGCACCTAGAAGCTGTAGCCGAGCCTGGTCAACATCGTACGATGTATCCACACAACACAAACCATGTGATAATTTCCCTAAAAGATTTTATTTACAGTTTAAAAGCAAAAGAGGCGATAGTCAAAAAGAAGCTGAACAATGAGATTAACTCAGTACTGTGTGGCTGCTGAGTGGTGGCAGTTTGAAATGAGTTCTCCTGTTTCTGTGCAGTGGGAAACATTTGAAATGTGAAAGTTAAAATGAAACTCCACTTAAAACTTCATCTTTGATGAGAGCCTCATTCCCATAGGCCTTTGTTTTAGTGAAAAATTTCTCTTAAAAGTGGGGGTTTTCCCCCTTGATTATTTTGAATAAGTCAGAAACATAAACTAATAGCCTTTTGATGAGCAACTGGTCTATGTTTTTATCTCCAACATGAACTCATATTTGATTCTTCCTGTAAGCCTTCCCTTAGTTTTTATGAAAATACCATTTAAAATCTCTGTCCATAGATGCTTTTTCTCCTCACTCAGTTGATCCTGAGATACAGAAAGACTTCATTCCCCTGTAGCCTCTACACTTTTTCTCCACTGATGAGATATGCATTTACTCTGAGATAGCCACTTCTTGATTCAAATCAGGCACTGCCTGTAGCCTGCTCATACCTGCTGCTTGTTAGTCTTCATCTAGGCTGTGTGGCTCTCACGGGAACTGAAGCAAATCTCTTCAATCAGAGATGGTATAGACCAGAAAACAGTTCTTTAGTGCCTGGTAAACATCACTGGCTCAGAAATTCTTCTGTAAATAAGCAACCTGTCTTGCTTAAGGAGTATATACTGTATTGGGATGAAGTGAGGAAACCTTTAGCATTTCATTAATCCTTTGTGATATATGAAATTGTATTTATCACCAAACTATAAAGAAAATTATTGCCACAATGGTGGTCCTGTGCAAGAAGGAGATGAGCAATAGTAATTTCTGACATGGAAACATAAGAACCCAGCTGGGAGAGCTGCAGAAGTCAGCCGTGGCCTCGAAACCTCATCAGAAGATATTTATTTGCCTTATCAGTGACAGTGAATGATCATTCATTTTATACTTTCTTCCCAACATCCAGGATTTTATAGACTATATTTTTTTTGTAGGCTGAGGAATCCATTTGAATCTTGTAAGAAGAAATCATGTCAAACTGTTTTAACTGGTTGAGCGATAAGGAAGAAACCATAGAAGCTATATATCTTACAAAAACTTTTGATACAGCTTCACATAAAATTTTCATAAGCAAGTCAAGAAAACTAAGTGAAACCGCTACAGGGTGGATACAAAGCTGTTTTTAATTTAATGTCAGAATAGAAGGATGTCTAAGTAGATTTCAGCCAGTTTGTCCTGAGCCCAACCAATATTTTCACTTATGTGTTGGATGAAGGAATAGAATATGAATTAAATCTGCAGGTGATCCAGAACCAGCCAGGCTGTAATGAGATTGAAGAACAGGATTAAAGTGCAAAATGATCTTGATAAATTGAAGAAATGTTCTGAAAAAATGGGACTCAATTCAATAAGGACAAGTACAAAGTTATATATTTTATCAAAGATTATGAACTGTACAAATACATAATGAGGAACAACTCGCCAGGAAGTAGTTTGGGAGAGGAGAACCTGGCAAGACCAGTGAGTCACAAACCCAAAACACCATTATTACTGTTGAAATGCAGTATCACTGGGGTGTATAAGGTACTCAGGGAAACGTCATATAGGAATGAATCTTTCTATGTTAGTCAGCATTGATAAAAACTGTCTTTCTTAGGGAGAAAAGGAAAGCAGTGAGTTGGAATTGAGGTATGACCAATGAGGAGGGGTTTTAAGAAATGACATTTTTAAGTCTTGAGGAAACTGGAGAGAAGTGCAGTAGTGTTTAAATATGTAAAATAACTCTGCAAGGAGAGAATAACTCTTTCCATATGTTACTTGTGAATGGCTGACTGCATTTCAGAGAGAATTGAACTCTCTGAAATAATCTCTGTAGCAAAAAAAGTTCCAGTTAAATGTTCACAGATTTCGAGTTGGAAGGGACCCACAAGGATCATCAAGTCCAACTCTTAAGTGAATGGCCCATACAGGGAGTAAACCCACAACCTTGGTGTTAGTACTATGATCTGACCAATTGACTCAGGGTCAATGTTAGGTAAGACTTTATGATGTAAAGGGTAGTTAACAGCTTGAAGTAGTTTGAGAAACTGCAATCAATATCACTTGAGCTTTTTTACGAAGAAGTTTGACAAATACAGTGTTAGACAGAGGTCTATCAGGATACTTTTGATATTCTTGATCCTTCGTTTTTTGGATGGATGGATGGATGGATTCTGATGGCTACCTCTGATGTACTTCTCATCCTTGTTTCCTTGCTGATCTATACACATAGGTAAAAACCTGCAAGGTAATGAGGAATGCAGTACAGAATAATGATACAAGCTGGCAAGATGTTGGCTGCATTTTCCTGCTTAGATAGGAGACGATAATCTGCAGCTCTGAATGAAGCCTCAGCTCAAAAAATATTCCGTCTTGAGCTGAAAATTGATATGAAAGATGCCAATCTGTCCAGTAAGCGAACAGGCATCTCTGTATATACTCTCTTCAATATCATGCATTACATGGATTTGATTAATAACAAATGCTACAATTTATGTCAGCAATGAGCTACAGCACAGGTAACAGTGCCTCTTGCTCAACACCTACTTAATACCATAGACAAGTCATCTAGTTCCAAGAGAAACCTAGTCCAGGATCTCCAACAGAATTTGGATAAGACCCTGCATTGATGTTACCACAATAACCACTTCAATTTGATGACCACTAGCAGGTCTCAGAATCATAATTACATTTAATACATTCAAAGGAAGAATGTTAAACACAAGATTACTAGGTTTTTGACGAGTATGCATGCACACAGCCAAGAAGCTGTCAGCAGTCCTCTTTGCATTCTTCAAGAGACATACTTGCTCTGAGAGTGCACCCCTCAATTAGGTCTGGGGGATACTAGAGTGTGAGACTTTATTTCTTTCCTTTGTGTCAAATCACCATCAAATGACCTCAAAACTTGCACATTTTCTTTGTTCTGAATTTCTTTGGGACAGTTGCTTGTGTTGACAGAACTGCTGCCTCCTAAATAGAGATGGTAAGGGAATGGTGGGATCAGTAGGACAGGGAGCCCTCAGTGTGTCCCATGATAGAGTCACAAAATGGGGTCCTGCTGATCCCAAAACAGCAGCTTTCTCAGTTGAGCTGAGAGAAAAGTATACAGGTAACTTTATTAGCATATTTAAAGGCTCTTTAAAAGAAAGCATTTCAATAACAAGTACAGTTTGTTTTAGAGACAAGCTAAAGTTATCTTCATCAATCAAATCAACATACGCAGTATGCAGTCAATACTTGTACAAAGTGCTACCTGCCTGCAAACAAACAAATCATACCACTACCCTGCCACACAGGAATGCACTTAAATCTAATGAATGAAGAAACCAAGGAAAAGATAGGAAGTAAGAGAAGGACTTCTGTAAGAGAGAAGTGAAAATTATGTTAGCCAAGGATTCTGTCACATCAGTACAAAAGCATACATTTGAAAGTAGTTATATATTAGTTGTACAATGTTGGAGAAACAACCATTAGAATTAAAACTTCAAGACTTTAGACAGCTATTTTCTAAACCATGCAAGTCTAGTGCTCCAAACAGAGACACTGAGATAATGAGAATTGAGTTGTAGTGACCCTGTAGGGTCTGACATTTTGCTTCCTAAATTGTACAAAAATATTAGGATTTTAAGGTTCTAAAAATTTACCCCAGCTCCCTGGATAATGTAGCCCGTAAGATTTTCCTGAATTAACTCCTCATTCAGATCCACTAGCTACAGATAAAACGAGGGATTTCTCTTGGAAAAAATAGTTCAGTTACTCTGACACCACCACACCACACACTCCCACTGAACTACCAGACATTATATCTGGTAAATTGTTCCAATCACTGGTTCAGCTTAAACTTTGAATCATTTTTCTAGTCTGAATATGTCTATCCGACAGCTATGGATCTTTTTGATTATTTGTCTGATACATTGATTGGCGCTCTATTTTCAGAGTTTTCTCTCTTTCAGAGGTTCTTGCAGGCTACAAAGAAATCAAGCTGAGCCAGCTCATATTTCCCATATAGCAAATTGGTCCATTAAGATAGCAAATACACAGAGTTTTGTTCTGTTTACACAGGACACAGGCAACAAAGTCAGTCACTTGGCACTCAATATGCCTCAGCTTTCAAATCTATAATTACTGCATTTTTATCTTTCTTTTTGTATTACAGAATGTTCATGTTTAAAATTAAAAAATTTCCAAGGACCAACAATGTCAAAGTTGACAATTTATCACACCTGACTGAAATTGACCCCCCCACCATAGTGTGCATTTTTGTCACACACCCATTATCATAGAAAGAATCTTAAAGATCCTCCTGTGTTTTTCTTGTGATCTAGTGATCTATGTCAGACACTCCACTTACTGGTTATTGAAATTTGTTCTGTCGGATCACTTACTCTATCATGAGTAACTCTGTTACTGTTCATGTTACTCTGAACTTTCCGCCTTTCGGAAGTTTTCTGTTTTTGTAATCCAGCCTTTTCCTCAGAAGAAAGCTTCTTCCTAATGCAATGGACGCTAAGCGTTTTTCTTGTTTCCTTCACTATGGGCATTATTTCTTTATATCAGACATCATCATACAGCTATTCAACTTGAGAGTTTTCAGGGACAGAAGATCACAGTGAATTGCCTCACTACCAGGCCCCTTCAAACTCTTCACCTGTTATCATGTAGAGAAGTGTCATTTGTGCTAATGTGCAATTTCAGTAGTGAAAATTTTCCTGCCGACCTCAAAATGCCTTCCCAGAATGATGTCATGAGACTTGGCTTCAAGAAGACAGCACAGTTTGTTATTGTCCAGTCTCCTTTACAAGCTGTTCTTTCCATTCCTTTTAGCATAGTAATCTTGGACTGAAGGGTCCTTCTTGGACCCAGCTTTAGCATCTTGCAAGTGGCCCTGAAAGACAAGGTAGTTTTTCTGTTGTGCAGTTAATTTGATCAGATGCATCTGCAAAGAAATCCTCTGCAGTTTCCACTTGAAACTTGTTGTACTTGGATATTTCTAAATGTATATAATTCTTCTTAGCCATCTCCTTCTTGGAGTCTGCAAGCATTCTACTTCCCTGCATTTCCACCATATTCAGTGTCACCCATTTCACCTCCAGTATTTATGAACTCCTCCTTTTCTGTTTTGGCATCCTCTCTTCAAATTCTTTGTTCACCTTGATTCTGGCTGGCCACATACTATCTGGCCTTTCTTTGATTTCCTGATGTTTCCTGGTATCTCAGAGGTTTCATGGCCGAGTCAGCAACTTTTATTACCTATGGGAGGAGCAACTTCTAGTCTCACCAGGCAGGGAAAGCACAGCACCAAGACCACCTATTTTCAGCATGGTAATAAATATTAACTGTGTGTAGGGCAAAATCTGCTCAAATATTTTCTAAACCTCTTTCTAAATACTCCTGTCTGCTGCCCTTGTCCCTCCAATCACAAAGCCAGTTGAGGCTTCACAAAGCAGTTGAAAATAGATCAAAGTTCACAGCTTAGCTCAACCTGCTATTTGCTTCCAGTGATTAAGAATTTAAAAGTTTAAACCCCAGGATTGATATTAAGCCTGTAGGATGCAGCAACATAGTCCTTAGAGAGAAACAGGTATGCTCTTTTCCATCCTATTTAGGATCTATGTAACCTTCAAAGATGCCAAACAACTCTTGTAATTTCACTTGAGGGGTGAGAGTATTTCACTAGAGGGTAGATTAATTATTTCCCATAAAAAGGACACTTAAACCCGCTATTTTTCCCTCAAGATGTATGTGCATATTCTCACATACATCATTATATGCCATAAACACTATGCATATATACATAGGCATAGCTATGGGAACCATGAATATATAAAAGAAAAGCACATAACTGCAGTATTTTTGCAGGTACAAGTACTTAGCTGCTCTTTGAAGGTCTGTCTCATAAGTCATAGTGTTTAAGGCAGATTTTTTTCCCCCCAGACTGAAAAATAGGTATAATTATCATAAAAGGCACCACTATTTCCAGTGTACCTCTGTGAATAAATATCAATTAATTCATGCATCATGGAATGATAATGAAATATTATAACTTCATCTGTGATAACAGTGTAACTTTTCATGCCCGTTCACTTGCAATCATCCTCTCTAGATTGCTAATTATATGCCTGAAGCTGTATTTAGTGGAAAAGATTGAACCATTTGTTCTTTTGTATATTTTGTCAGAATAAGAATAAGCTTGTATGAAATATCTTTGGACTTTTTCACACAGAAAAAACCCCAGCACTCAAACCTACTGCATTGTTTACTTAGCATAACCATAAAATGCCTCAATTCTGTGTGCAAAAACACTCCTTGGAGAACATGGGTCCTCTAACCACACACCACACTCTTCTTGTAAGTCATTGGGTGACTGTGTTGTTATTATGCCAACACACTATGGCAGCACTACTAAAGAAACAGCAGCATGCACAGATCTTACAGTTTTTCCTGGATCAGCATCATTGGCTCTATGGTGTCCTCGCCTCACAGCATAGATTTGTAAGAATACTTTTTACTTAAAAAGAAATCACGGGAGCAAAATCCTCTTGCCCCTTTACTTGTGCACAGGATAGAGCTTCCTTGTGCTAGCTCTTTAACATTGAGTAAAACCTTGTACCTCGGTAATCTTATTTCTTCTTAGCTCCAGGCTAGTTTTGTCAATCCCCTCATTGTAGAAGTTAAAGCTTCCAGATTCAGTGTTCAGGCTTGATGTATCAAGGTTTGACTGCAGGGATGAGGCTCTGGATTTAGTGGTGGATCTGTCTCTATGGTGACTCATAGAAATTGTGGTTTTTGTGTTACCTGCAGTGATGGAAGAAAATTGAGGCTGGACGCCGAAGGTCAGTCTGCCAGGGGAAATGGAAGGAGCACTGACAAAATGCTAGGTCCTAGTTACACAAAGGGCAGAAGAGATCAGGTGACTGTAATTCTCCCCACTGACCTTAAATGCTGTGAAATCACTCTATCATTAGTGATGATTTAGCTGAGACCAGTTGCAGGGATATGCACATTATTTGACTGTCTCTCTGTATTCTGAGGGATGGACTTGGTTGCAGAGGGAAGTATTTAAAGACTACTTTATGAGGTATCTACATTTTTGAGATATAAACAAAAATGTGAAATCTTTAACAGAACAGATATCTTTCAGGTATTTTCATTTAATAAATTAATCTTGCAAACTCAGGTGTTTCTTAAATCTCCAAAAATATCTGCTGTTTTAATCTCAGTGGATATGTGTAAGGACGGCGAGGTTGCTGCACAAGTAACAATTTAAAGGAGGTTGAGTTTTCAAATCAGTCTTCTTACAGCAGAATTTCATGCTTTTATGTCTCATAACATAATTTTCTCTACACCTGAGGTGCTCTCAGCATGTATAAATGCATATTCAATATCTCCTGTTGATCGATATAAAATGACCTCTGCAATATGACAATGGTGCATGTATAATTCCTAAACAAAGCGCAGGGGGCTGGATGACTTATGTGCAGAGTTTACAGGATTTGGTCTTCACTTCTCAGAAATGCATTTTGAAGCCAATCATATCAGGAACAAATGAAAAGAGTTGTCATCTGTCATGAATCTGGAAGCCTGTAGGGAAGAAATCTGTGATCTTTGCCCAGTTTCTAATGATTTCACATCACAACTGGCACTAAGCAGAGCATCTGGTGATGTTGCTGCCCCTCACCCTATGGATGGAGAAGCACAGTAGGGATCTACACTGTAGATAGCTGCCCCTTCATGCTGCGCTCACAGCGTCACGGTGAGAGTGTGTAAAAAGTTTACAGTCTCCCTTTCCTGATGCCTTAGCATTGCAGACAGTATCATTCTGCAGCCTAATGTTCTACACGAGCCCTCCTAGCTTTGCAAAAAGGGGCAACAATATTAAACATAATCACCAAGGTATGTGCAAAGGGAAACTGTGCAACCATGTAGTTTGCAGCTCTAAAGGAGAAGGAAAGAAAACCCAATCTTTTCACAAGAGCAGACCTCTTTCAAAGACCTTTTTTTACTTTTACCTGCTGATTTTTAGCAAAATAATTTTATTCTGGGCAGCCTGTTCCTGGAATTGGCCTCATAATTGCTAACTTTATCTTCTGCTGCCAGTGTCTATTTAATCAGCTCCTTGTTGCATTCACAGCCCACACACTGACGCAAAATCTCCTCCTGTTCTGATTCTTCACCTATTAGAGCCTTGGCCCAAATACCTCTCTAATGCTGAATGAGCAAACACCAAGTCAATTTGAAAGTCAACCAGGCATAACTCGCTGCAGAGAGTATTTCTCTGCACATTCCCCCTTTGCATTTCAAATATAATATAGCCTAACAATATGGCCTGAAAGATGGTGGAATTCAATAGCTACATTTAGGTACCCTTAAAAGCAAATACTTTTCTTGTGTATTAAAATACCCTGTTTAACTTCCTGCATTGATTTATTGACAATATAAATGAGACTATAAATTTAGTGACTCAGAAAAAGGAATCAGAACCCAGTGTCACCCTCAGAACCCACCTTCTCCCTATGGGTGCTGGCCATCAGCATTTTGGTGCTGCAAGCCACCAACACCATCGAAAATTGAACTGTTCTACTCAAGTGTAAATTTGCAACGTTAGGGTTTCTAAAATTGGAGTTAGGTACTTGTTGGGGTCCCTTCCCCCTGCCATGGAGCCCTGGGAGAGGGGCCCTGGGGTGGAGACACGGGGTTTGCCTGCCCCTGCTCAGATTCATTCCCCATTGGTTGGTTTGGGTCCCCTGATAACACCAAGGACCCTTGGGTCCCCTGACTGAGGAGTCCCTGAGCTGAGCCCCGGCCATGCGGCTGGAGAAATAAACATCTCTAAAACATCTACCACGAATCTGTCCATATATACTTCTCTTTCCACGGGACTCCTGGTTTGAAATATACTTGTTGCAGTAATCCCCGCTGCGACAGGTACTGCCATATCCACTTATGCCAGCTCTGGAACAACTACATTGGCACCACAAACCCAGCTTTAGGTGCTCAGAGACTTTGAGAAAGTAAAGCATCTCGGTGCCTTGGGCTCATCTAGGCTTGGAAAATAGATGAAGAGCAGCACTCCACAACTGTGTTGTGACCATTTTGTACTCAGGTGCCTGAATTCCTTCTAAGGTCCAGCTAAGTCCTTGTTTAGACATGGCCTTGAAGCTTAATTTTAGGTCTCCAGGAATTTGGCGTAATGCCAGTATTTTGAAGCAGAGGAGGAATTTCTGTACCTAATCCAGGAGATAAGGCTGTGATATGTCATCCAGGAATTTACAGAGACATGCCCAGAGCTGGTGCTGGGCATCCAAGGCGGCTCCCTGAGAAGACACATATCTTCCATGTACTGCAGGCTTGAGCACAGGGCCAGACACCTTTCTCAGACTCAGAAGCTGTGTCAGAGGTAGCAGAACAGGAGTTAGATTTTGTGGCTGCCAAAAAGCCGGATGAGTAGGAATCATTTTGGTACGCATCTGTGAGAAACTGAAGCAATGCAGAGAAAAATCAGGCTGTTGTGTTTACCACGTGTGTACTTCAACTGTGCATGAACAAGCTGCCCTCTATTGTCTTGCTGCAAAATATATTATTTCCCCAGGAAAAGGGTAAATACTATATTTCCAGGTGGGGAAGCAATAGTGTGCTGGATTGGAATGGACAGCTGGCATGTGTCCGTTGTGGCACTTTTCCTCTGCACAGTTGTCAGGATGCAGCACAATGCTGGCTGCTGGAGTAAAACAGAATTTTAATGAACAGGCTGCAGGGAGAGAAATAAAACAGATTTGTCTCTATCCAAGTAATCAGCCACCAAACATGCACATAAAATTAATATATGGCAGAATAATGAGTGTCTGTGGTCTGTTCGAATTTTTCTTTTCACTGATAGTCTCGTATAAAATCTAACCTATGCATCTATGTGAATGCAAATTTACCTTGAAACCAAAATCCCAGTCTGTTAGTAACTATCTTGTTGTTGCTGTTAGTACTCTCTGTTGCTGTTTCACACCTTACATTTTTTTTTGTTACTTAAAAAAAGCTCATTTTATGTAAACAATCAATTTATGTGGCATTTTTGCCTCAAATCCAGGCTGCATTTTCAGAGAGTTTATTACTTTGTGGTTTCCACTGCTTACATGAAAAATCAGCTCACAGCGTTTGCTTGGAGAACATGACAGAGCCCAAGATTTCTTTTCTTTTCTACATAGTCCAGCTGTGCCAAGGAACAACCCTGTAAGTGGGACCTCAGGGAATCTGCACAGGATGGCACATTGGTGGGAGGTGGGGTCTTCAGGCCCAGCATTGGGGCACAACCTTGCTGCCAAACAGATAATTTCCACTTTTAAATCCTATGATAGTAAATAGAATTATGACATTTTAAAATAAATCAAGCATTAGGTACATTATTTTTTATTATTATCATTTTTTGCAATATGCAAAAGGGAGGGTCAGAGTGAGGAGCAGGGTGCTGTGCTGTCAGCTCTGTTTTATACCTGCTACAATGGTAGGGCTGTAGGGACCGGAGACCAACGTCTTTGGTAGAGCTTATAGAGACACTGATGAGAGAACGAGGTTGGATAGAGAAACCCAAACAGTAACTTTTAATGCTTCCTTCTGCTGTTTTGATGTTACAAATTCAAAATGCCCAATGCCACAGACAAAATGGGAACAAAGCTGAGTCAGAATAGGAGCACAGGGGTGAAACCCAGACCCACTGAAATACTGGAAAATGTTTCATGGACTAAGAGCAACCATTATTTTGTTGCATATGTGTCTCTTTCCCTAGACTAAAGCACTGCTATTCAACAAACATGGGTAGCAGCTGAGAAGCCAAAATAAAGGATGGTGAAGAGGAAAATGTACTGCATTCTTCAGAGTTGACGCTGGGATTTCTTAGTTACTTTTCCTGACTTCAACAAATTTTATTACACTGCTAAGGGGCAGGACAGGTCTCAGACTTCTGTTCCTGCCTTTCAAAACTGCAACTGCAGCCATACAAAAAAACCCCAAAAAACAAAAAACAAAACACCAGTTATTTACCCTTCTTCTCAGGTTCCTGCCTCTAGCTTGGGCCTTTTCCTAGGGACACCTATCTCAGCCCTTTGGGTCTCATGACTTTCATTTCCTGCAGTCTGTATGTACTTTCCTAGGAACACTCAAAGGCAACGAGAAAGTATTGACATTTTGATAAGGAAAGTGCAGAGATATAACATGCCCCACAGAGCAATGTGCTGTCAGCCAACTGTCTGGCAAAGGGGCCAAGCAGCCTCCTACAACAGTGAGTCATTTTTCTTTCCACCACTTCTTGCTCATTGCAGTGAGAAAAGGGGAAATGAAGGGCCTGATCCAGAGCTTATTGATGGAACACAGAATCTCCCTCCTGGATTTGGCTTCATCATGGGTTTTGGCAGCAGTTCAGTCTTTAACATTTTCCACTCTTGAAGACATGCTAGCTGCTATTAGCCCTGCTGACAGGTTCTTCCCGTTCTTTTTTAACCTGCAATTCCTTTTCAGTTGGAGTTGTCTGTAGGGTAACTAAGTTAGCATTTTGCTCTGGGGTAACATTTTCATTTCCAGTGTAAAATCTCATAATGAAAGTAGCTTACAGCCGCTTTCTCCTTCCTTATGCTTCTGACTCTTGTGGAGGCTTCATAACTACTCCATGAAGTGCAGTGCACCAGGACTCTATCCCATGACCTTTTGTACTCTTTTGTCGTATTCCAGTGTCATCTTAACTCTTCTTTGTTTTATTTAGTGTGTGAGGGATTGGTAGACAGGAGCACTTCAAAGCCTCAGTCAGGAATGAATGCCCCTGCCCCAGCAGATAGTCTCTGCTCTGACAGACATGCCTCACAAAACAGCAGCAGCTGCATTTTGTGATGCAGCAGGACATGTTGCACCAGCTGCTGTTGGCACAGGGGAGATTGAGGCGTCTTAACATGCCTCTATTTCTTCTTGTCAACCCTATGTGAGAACCAGAGTCCCATCTGGGGCAAGTTCTAACAGGAGATGATAACAAACTACAGAATGAAAAAGAAGAAATGTTCTTTTCAGGTTATGTAGGCTAAGAAAGAGACCTGGTCAAATGCCCAATAGGAATTTCACTTCCAATGTTAACAGTCTTTATACCAGGATCTAAATGTACTCCTTCTTCTTTTTGTTGAGCAATGATTTGCATATTATAAGATGCCAGTTCTGCCTTGGGATAGGACATTGCTGGAAGCCAAGGGGTCATTCCTATTCTTTGTGCAGCACAAGGAAGGAGGTGAGCAGTTGCAGGTTTGATGAATAAGAGGTCATGATTTGTTTTCAAGAGGTGGCATTTATTCTGGGATGTGCAAAGAAAACATCTTGCATCATCCATGTCCCTCAGGACTTCCTATGTATTGGCCTAAACTTAGCAGCTAAGCATGTTTTGCCCAGTGTTTGGAGAATGCAAAAGTTGCCCACACACCAGGACTCCCAAGAGAACAAGAAGAAAGCAAATGAGGAGAAAAGAACAGGGAAAAGAAAAGCCTATTGCTTTGTACCTCTATGAAAGGCACTGAATTCTAGTATTTCCTCTCTGTTGTTCATGTCTTGCTGTGCTGTCTCTAATGTAGTTTATAAACTCTTCAGTGCAGACACCTCCTCGTTTTGTTTGCAATCATAAGATGTTCTTTGAATAAATTGCTAACAACTACAACTATAATAATATTGGGCAACACTGGTGTTTAACACAGCTAAGGCAGACAATGGGGAGTTCCCTAACCCAGAGCAAAGAGGTTAGAAGGAGCTTACAAGTGCAGCACAATTAAAAGGTGCTAATATTGTTAATTATTATTAACACTTGTATTTCTGCAGCAGAAGGAGATACAAGCAGCTTCAGATCCCAGTGCTGCACAGTGTTGTTCAAAAGCATAATAAGATCATTCCTGCCCTGTAAAAGAATACATTCATAGATTTTCTCTTGCAGAGCATTCACAGATGAGGGAATATTACAAGTCTGAAGAGCAGCTTGCAGGACTCCTAGGCAATGCAGACAGAGGAATAATAATGTTCCTATTACACAGATGGGGAACATGGATATTTGCATCAGCTTACAAAAAAAGACCTGAAGCAGCACAGTGAATCCAAATCTCATGATGTTTAGTTCTGCACCTTAACTACAAGGTTGTCCTTAAGTTACTGATTATCAGTGTTGAGCATTTCTAAAGATTTCTTCAGTGTTCAATCTTTTAGCCAGTCAAAACCAAGCAATCTAAATTTAATTCTCTTGAACTGATACTGGATTCAATTTCCTAAAAGTTTGAGATATGAAGCATAATGCTATGTATGTAGGGAGAATAAAAGAACAACCTTAAAGATAAAGTTAATAAGACACAGATAGAAAATTATAGTAAAATTTTTAACTGCCATCTTAGTAAAGGATAATGTTACACTGCACTGAAATCTAGATCAGAAAAATTTTATTACATCAAATATTATATGACTGCAGGGCATACCTGACTCTTCAGGTGACATTAGTTATTAGTTTTTGGGAACTCTTTTCCAGAACTATTTTGTTTAACATACACATTTTTATTTCAAATATGTTTACAACTCTTCAAATGCACATTTTTTTTTCAATTTAATTTTTATTTTTCTAGATGCTAACATTTACTCTTGATATTATTTGATAATATTATCTAGAAAAAAAATGAAGTGCAATATTTTAACATATAAGATACACACATGTGAGAGACTTCATGTTTTGTACAAGCCTGGAGGAAAATAATTAGCTCCACAATAATTTCCCCCATTTTAAACTCCTGTTGGGACAGCATTAAAATGAAAATCTAAAGAGGCCATATCTTTTTCTACACTTTGATATTGCTAAACCCACCAAAATTGTAATATGGCCCTTGCACGCCAGACCTCCTCTTCTGTCTGATCTCTGAGGATATAAATTTATTTCTTGGATGATTTCTTATTGCTGACTCTGCCTATACCAGCTCAGGCTTTAATGGCAGAAGATTCCTGGTTTAATCTCTGGTGGGTTAATCAAGATGGTCGCCAACATATTAATACCTGTTGTTAACATGAAAAATTTTATCAAAATACTGTTTTCTTTATACTGTAAAGCAAGCACTGCAGAGGTATTAAAGGCTAGTATTAATATAGATTTTGGAACCAGTAGTACTACCCACAAGACCTTCCAGAATAGGTATTTTTAATTATTTGATCATCACTTGTTTACCTACAACAGCAGGACTCAATGCTCTTAGGTCTTTTCCAACCTAAATAATTACACAATTCTATGTGCCTCAACATCCTCCATAGTTGTCTTTTTCCTGCTTTTTGTGGTTAGGCCAATGGCAATGGAGAATCTGGTTATCTTTGTGGTCTCCAGACTTCCTTGTGTCTTCCTAGGACCAGCAGCTGACTGTGCCTTTAAAGGTGCAGAGTCTCTGATCTCTAGGACATGTGAAGAAACAGCCCCTGCCTAATAGCAGGGTTCAGTGCAAAGAGGTTCAGCCATGCAATCAGGAGTGCCTTCTGGGATCTCTCAGCTGTGTCATCTGGGTCTTGATTCTCTTAATGTTGACCTAATTTTTGAATTCACAGGAAGCACCTTCAGGAGCGATGTTCTGTGCTCACCTGAACATTTGGTATGCACCTTCAGTCTACTGTGGATTTGTGTTTGAACACAGTGGGAAAGGTATGCTCCTGCATAATGTATTTGCAGCTTCTTGGTGACAAATCTTCTTAAGTGTCCTACAGACCATACATGCCCCCAGAAATAATGCAATTCCATACTGTCAACATGACAAAATATAAAGGGTGTTCCAGTCTTTTTCCAAAGTTGGGCTACAATTTTAAAAAATTCTCCTTTCTGGGGAAGAGCCTTTTCCTACTTCCCACTTTCTCTCCAAATTCAGACCCCAAAGCAGTTTTATTTTACTAGCTCTTGTACATTTATCCATCTCATGGTGGACACTCTGCTCCCATTACTGTTGCTTGACACTGTAGTCATCCTACACTTGGTAGGGGTGAATTTCTTTTTACAGCACTAGGTCTTTGCAACCTAGTGAATTCTGGAGTGAAAACTCTCTTTTTGTGGTATTCTCATTGGCATTCACTCACTTTCCAGAAAGGTCTGTGTACAGCACAAAAGCAGACCATGGGTTTCATGCAACTAATGCATTTGTCTGGTATGCAGAGACTTACTCTATGTGGGAGGTAGTCCCTTTAAGGTTGTCTTATTGGAAAGAAACAGGACCTCTTACATCACAGTACAATTCCTCTTAGACAGGTAAGATAGGTCAGATGAATCACTACTTAAAAGTGCCTATTTCTGACCACAGAATATAAATTGAGTCCTGGGTGACTTGCCTAGCTTCTGGTATCTGCATCGTAGGTGCATTTAAATGAGATGAAACCCTCTCCTTGAGCCTATTGACTCTCCTGATCACTTGTTCAGCTCTTACTGCACATTAGACAGGGTGACACCTACTAGCATGCTTTGAATGCAGCATGCAGTGCTTTTCTCATGAGGATTTCCAGTGATTCATCATCATCCTGTATATTGTTCTGACCCCCAAGTTAAACTGATGAATATATTTTTCTTTAAAAAACACACCAAATAACTCTTTTTGTAAAGTAGAAATTCTTCCACATCTAAGAAATCCACCAGTAAGTTGTTTAGTGTTCTGATTACTGGACATCTTCATTTGGGACCAGTCTTGCTTCTGAAGTTGGGGACCCTTTGTAGAAGAAATGCGAGTATGCTCTGGCCAGATTGATAATAAGTGGCAAGACATAAGTTCTGTCTGCAGTAATGTTCCACAAGAGCAAGCTGCTGTTGCAGATGCAAGAGCATGTCTCTGTTCTTCCCTAGATGAGCTTTGTGACCCCCCTTTGGGTGCTGCCTGCCAAGTCAAATTTCAGCTTGAACAGTTGAAGCTTGGCAGAGAGTAAGCAACAGAAAGTGGGATCTCTTCAGGGCAGTGGCTAGATAACATTAATAATAGACATTGCTACCAGCTCTTTCCTAGTTGATTGCTGACAATACTTTATTTGTGGTCATTCCTGTGCTCAGTTTAAAATGAGACATTCCTCATAATCCTTGGTGATTTTCTTGGATCAGTTAGATTGATGTGGTTACACTGAAATACCTTCTTTATAGGGAATAATTTCCTTCCTTAACTTGCAGAGTCATGGTCTGCAATGGAGAGACATAGGCTGGCTCCATTCTTGTAATCATAAAGGTGAAATTCCCAAGTTCTGCCTCTCCTGTTAAGGCCCTGAGGCAAATCATCCTGAAGCAGTGCAGCAGGACCTAAATGGTGCAGAAAGCTTGGGACATATCTTCAAAGTACCCAGGTCCTTTTCTCCTTACAGACCTGGGATTGCTAGGTTTTTTCTTGGAGGATGGAAAAAAACCAGTTTAGTTTCCAGTTCTTCTTCTTACTTTCAGCAATGCAATACCTACAGCCTGCAAAAGTCTTTGAAAAATCCTTTGCTAATCCTGACTTTTTTTTCAGTTTGTAACTATCTGACTGATTTATAACAGTTTCAAAGGGAATTGAGCACCCCATCTATTATCAATCAAACCTTGTCTCTTGCTAAACTGAAGAAAGACTATTCCAGCTCTATGGCTGTTACTCACCAGGCACTGTGTACCAGCAAAGATATTAGAGGTCTTGAACTTTGCAGAGAGCATTCTCATAGCACTCACTGAGTTATGTACTGTTCCCACAAACTCCCCATGCATCATGATGAGAGTATGCTACACTCATGCAGGACAGCATTATTTTCAATTAAATTTTAGGCAGGCAGGGATAGGATAATATATTTTTATCCAGTCTATTACTTGTAACATCAGGTGCATCAAGGAGATGGAAGAAGCTTCAGAAACCCAGGACTCCCAAACTAGCCAGTTTTCTCAAGTGACTGAGCGTGGAATTCAGTTCATCAGACTTTAATCTAAAAACCACTTAAATTAATTCCTAGAATTCAGATAGCTGAAATCAGGTGAGATGAATTCCTTCCTAATTCTCTCTTGGGACTCCTAAGTTCCTAACTTATGGAAGTAAAGAATGGCAGTGCTAGAGCAAATGAGCAGTTTAGTAATCCCATGTTTCCATCTCTGATAGTTACTAATATCATACCAATGTGAAATGTTAGAAAAAATGAATCATCATATCTTGGTTATTTATCCAGGTCGATTTTTTTCCCCAGTTTAGTTTTTTCTTTAGTTGTGCTCAACAAATCTATAAAGGACAACTTTCTTTCTGGGAACAAGGCAAGTGATGAACATGGCTTAAAAACCAGGATGGCTATACCTCCAATAGATTGTACTCAACTTTGTCCTCACAGCAGTTGGTGTGCTACAGGCACCACAATTCAGCTGAATTGATATCATAGCTGCAGCAGAGTCCTGCACCTCCTGGAAGTGAGCCAAAGTCAGAGACCTTACTGACATAAAGGATTTACACTGGAAAAAAAGTGATTAAGTAATTTTGATACTTGTAAATTCAGAGGTTTTTTCCATATAAAGTGTTAATTCATCAGAAAAGTGATAATTTAACTTTGAATTTCACTTTGGAATAAATAATTCTTTATTGAAATGCTAGATTTTTTTTTTTGAGAAGTAAAATTTCTAACTTCAAGCACCCCAGATCCTGATATTTTATCCTAAAATGTTGCAGGATGGAAACACTAATTGCTCATGATTAACTTCTCACCATTTTATTCATATGCTTGACCCTATGCAAACTCAAGTTCTGCAGCACTGTGTAAAGAGGGAGTCTCACAGGCCAGTTTCTGAGAAATGGTTGCGGAGAGGCTGGGCTCTGACCTAGCTTTCTTCCCATTGTCTGTACATAGCACATGGAATGTGGATAGCAAAGCTTACACTAAACTTGTACATTACATTCAAATGCAACATGGAATCTTATTTTTGCTATAGGAAAAAATCCTGTTCACTCATTCCAGTGGTGAAATCTGCTGCCTTCAATGTGATTTGTCACCTGGAAAAAACACTGGAGAAAGACAGCACTGGCTCTAGAGCAAACTGTTGCCCTTCTTACCCCTAAAAGATGCACTTTTGAATGCAATCAAAGTAGGTTTCAATGACATTTGACTCTATGTTTGCGTATGGCAAAACAAACCTATAAAACTCTACTTACCCCCTCTACTTCCCTCTTGATTTACAAAGGTGGAAACTTTCAGGATGTCTTAACTATAGACAATAAAACACTTTTCAAAAACACATTAAGAGTGTCAAAAACCACCTTTGAGATGAGTAATGTCTTTTAAAGTAATGGGCTAAATCAAACCAAAACCTTTGCTGACATTTTGATTGCATTTGTGTTAGTTGGTATAATGAAAAATTAACTTTACACATAAAAAATTTATTGTAGCCTCTTTTATTGCCTAGGAAGAAAAGTTTAGTGTAGCCAACTGAACAATGCTTCTTCATGGGTTGTCACTTTATACACTTTATTATTGTAACTTATGGGGATATTTGTAAGCAAAGGAGTGTTATTTATTCTGCAGTACTCCCATTTGCTCACTCATTATGGTCATCATGGCTCTAAGTAATAAACTTCATAATATCACACATTAATGGGGTTATTTAAACTATAACCACTATAAGTTAATGTGCAAATGCCTTGCAGTTTTCCCATGTTTACTCACAATTTTTCAATAATGTTCAAGACGTGCTCTGAGTCTGGGAAGAATCACACACTTTAGTGCAATAATGTATGGCAAAATGTATAGTTATTTAATAAATCTAGAAGAATTGACATTAATGTCTGTGTATCATTGGGTGTGCCCATTCATTAAAATGATTACTTGATACTTATTTGTGGGAGATAAAAGATATTTAGTGCCATTTAATGCAAATTGCAAATACTTGCCCACAACAGAACAAACTTTGAAGAGAGAATATTGTTCAAGTCTCCCTTATTTTTTCTAAGAGTTAGCAAAAATGAGAAGCAGCTAAACTGCAGTTACCCAAAGGCAAGAACTCTGGTGATTAACTTTGTTATTGCTTGTTATGTATTTTGTTTTGCATGCTACCCAGATCTATAGATCCATAATTGTCCTGCATGCTTTCTGCTTGAAGGCTCTTTTGAAAGAAAAGCTTAAGAATTTAAGAATTACTAATAATTTTTGTAAGAAACTGTTATTTTCTGGCTGCCTTAAATGTACACTGAATAATTTTTTCTTTATGCTCAAAACCAGAATGTACATGTGTGATCAATAATGTAGCAAGTATCTGAATATTGAAAACACAGATTTTTCTCTTACCTAGTAGAAGTAATCAAACTTCCCACAATGCCATGCTTTTGTGCTGAAATTCATAAACTTCAACCTGACTTTTCAGATGATAATTATTTTGCTTTATGAGTTTCAGATACCATCACTGTTCTTTAAATCAATTTTTAGCCATCTAACAGAGTACAAAACAGCATGTATCAAAAAGTTGATCTGATGAAATTACATCACTTTCAAAAGCAGATGTTCCCATTATTAAGAAGAAGCCATTGATTTTTCAGAGTACTTCCTGATCCTCCTGATAATGACAGCTAGAGATGAAGAAACCTCTTGGTAAAAGTCAGTGATGTAAATTTGAAACACCATTTTACATGACAGATGATAGCTATTAATTTGTGAAGAGATGTGTGTGCTGTAGGGCATATGCTTATAAGTGAAAAGTCCAGCACCATCACAGCTCAAGCTTAAGTAAAGAAATAACTGGTTTGAGGGGATACCTAGTGCAGCTTGAAGGTCAGTTCCTCTCAAGTTTACATGGCTTACTTGCTATGGCCCAGTTTGAGATTTGGATTCCACCTCCTCCTGCCACCACCTTTCCTTATAACAGATAATAGGACAGGATCTTCTGTTTTGAAATGACCCTGAAAAGTTCAGACCAAAGCCCTTTTAAATTCCATTATCTGAAATGCAGAAATCCTCTATGAAATGCTGCCAAGCATTGCCATGGCAACATGATGTCACCTGATGATAGAACAAGCATTGTAGCATTTAGCTGAGACCATGTTGCTTCCTCCATGAGCAAAAAGGTGATTTTGAAAGCAGGGACTCATCTGAGCAAAGGAACATCTGCAATCTAAACATTTCCACTCATCTTCAGGGAGAGAAACCACTTTCATTCCTCATCTTTGAACAGGGGGCAGGGTATAAATCACAGTCAGGAGACTTGATAACTTGTATTATCAAGAAGGGGAATGAATGGAGGATAAACTTTTATCAGTCAGTATGTGGCTTAGAGGCAAGTGAGCAAGGGAGCTGGGAGCCTGACTCTGCAGTCTGGCTGGTCCTCAGGAGAAGCAGATAGGGCACTCAGCTGCTGCTCAGGGACTCAGCTTGGGCTCCACGAGCATGGCTCACTTGTCACATTGCACACATTGATAATATTTCACTGTATTTAGCTATTTGCATGCAGTTCTGACATGAATTAAATTATGTGCTTTTCCTTTGAGTCCCTGGCAGATTTTAGACTGAGCTTTAAACTTGTGAGGGTGGATCCTGATTACGTGGGTGCACTACTTCACTACTATGGGCCTCAGCCAAGAAAAACCTCCCAGTCAATATGCTTTTCCTCCAAGCTTTTAATAGCCTCCAGAGCAAGGCAAGTACAGAAATTACCCATGAAATCTGCTACAGCATGAGAAAAATAAGATATTTTGGCATGGATTAGAGGTGAAGAAAGCAGGAAAGGGGCTGCTGGAAATCTTGGCCATTAGAAGTCCCACATATGAGCAATTGCAGCATCCTCTGGAGAAGTGTAATGCACATACATTTTCCTTTTTTTCTCAATGTGTTTTTGGCTTCTTTACTGTTTCCAATTCTGGAATCCATGAGGGTCCTCAGAGGTGCGAGGCAGAGCCAAAACTGCTTTACAATGCTCTGAGGATTTTTTGTAAATGTGTGTGTCAAAGTTCTCGCTAATTTTAATCAGAGTTCACAGTCTTTGTGGCATCAGTGAAACTAACACCTCATAATGACACCCAGGCAAAACTGCAAGGCAAATGTAATTTCAATATTTACAGCAAATTTCAAGCACATTTCAAAGCTGTGAGCCAGTCCTCCTTTGTTGGGTTTTATTTGGATTTACACCGAGAACACTTAGAAAAGTTATAACTGGGATATTAATCTCTCCCATTTTCTTCCAAAGAGGTCATATCGCTCCCCATCAGTTGTAGTATAAATAAGAATATATTTGAGTGGAGAGGATCTCTAAAAATCACATTTAGGAACTCTTGAAATCATACAAGATTTTAAAGCATTCTTTCTTGTGCTAATATTCTTTAAGTTTCGCTTTTCTAGAGAGAACTAAAAATATGAAATTTAAATACATTTTTTCTGGCCTTTCAGAATCCTTGCTATTGTGACTTTCCCATTGCTCTTCCCTTGTTGATTTAAACCCAACTAAATTTAATTGTACATTTTCTCCTCACACTGGGTGAAAACCAGTCTCTGAGTTCTCTGGGCCCAGCACCTCACCATGTCTTTCCACACCATATCATTCACTTTGTAAACCTACTCAGCTTTATTTTAGACTCTGCTACAGTGATTTGACAACCTTTCCAGAACCCAATTTTTCTAATAATTAACAATTGTCTCCTAGACTCCAGTTTGTGTATATTCACACTTTTCTGCTAAGTCCCATTGAGTTTTCTCATCAAAGCAGATGGAAGTCAAAACCTGCTCTATTCCTACTTTTCATCATCTGTCTTGCCTGAATATAACTATTTTTCGATACATAATTTTGCTTCTGTACATGTTAACAAGGCAATACCCTTACCTCTCTAAGAAGTGTAGATGATTCTATCCTATACTTCAGTGGCAATTTTTTGCAGTAAAACTGAGCTCTTTTCCAGGGTAGACTATAATTCCCTACCACAATCTTCTGGGACAAAGTCAGTGAAGAATAACCTGGGTTAACTCAGTTTTACACATTGGAGGGCACTAATTTTCTTTGAAATCAATTATGATTATGCCTTACTTCTTAAGGATTTATCTGAGATCAGTTGCTGTTCAGCATCTCTCAAGTGCAGGTTTTGTATAAAGGTGCAGAACCTTGGATTCAGGCACCCACTGCTAAGGACTCTTATTTGGAAACACTTGAAATGGGGATTTAGCCCAGAAGGAGTACCTCAGATGGTATATATACTTCTATGTTCAGTGACAGTGACAAATGTGAGGGCATTGGGCAGCCAAAATCAAGGGGTTTACCCTGTCCAGGGTGGTACCCTGTCATGCTAATGGTCTGTTGCAGGTCCTGTTTCACTGGGCAGGAGTTAACTGTTTAGCTGCAATCATATTTCACAAGATTGTTGAGTTAACATTACATGAATTATACACGGTTTATAAAATGATTATTTAATCAGTGGAAAATTAAGTTCATAGATGTTTTCAAAATCTGAACTAGGACATTCATCAGCAGAACTGCTAAATTTTTAATCAAGTCTGCTGTGCTTGATGTAGCTATCATTCTAAATTGCCCTCTCTCTGCTGGTCCTCTTACTGCAATATATATCTTAGCATTATCCTTTCTCATTGTTAATTGATTTTTTTCAGCTCAGATTTAAGGAATGCCATTCAGCATTTTCATCAAAGGACAGTCTTACTTACTTTTAACAGATGAAATTCTTTAAATATTAGGAAGAGTGAACTGCAAACTTCTTTGGTTCCTTCTTACAGGCAACTTTTAAAAGGAAACATGGTAGAGGTATAAAGAGTAAGGAGTTTTGCTTGTCTTGAAGATGAGGAACAATTTGCAATTCCCTGGTCTGGATTTGTTTTGGAATTTGATTCCTTCAGTCATTTCTGGAAAAGTTCTAGATGAGAAGCAATGAGCAATACAGTTCCTCCAGGTATTTAAGCATCTCCCATCCCAACAATTCAGTTGCAAACAAAATGTTTCCTGTTCTGTAAACAGGAACTCTCTTTCATTATAACCATGAGAAAAATATGTTCAAAGAGAAAAAAAGCTCCAGAGAGCTTTTTACTCTGTGTATAGCCTTAAAGTCTAGATACCACCCCAGGAAAGAGAGAGAGAGTAATGTCTTCTCAGCTGTAGTTTCTCACATGCCACTGAGCAAACTTTTTAGGAGGGTCAATACCTGAAGATGGGAAGCTTTTTCAGGTAGAGACACCTTCACTTCATCCTCTCACTGTACCTTAACCCAGTCTGTTTCTAAGGGAATTGGGATGCATGTAGAAAGCCAAGAAATCTCATCTTTACTCACCTGAACAAACATTTAGCTAAATCTTCTTGTAAGCATTAGGTATCTGCACGAGCATATTATGAAGCTCACCGTGCATTTTTAAGCATCCTAAATTTGCTCGTTGTCAGAATAGGCTTCATTCTTGATTGGGACTTCCACCTATTAATTACTACTTCTGAATAGCATGACTTGTCATACTAGTCCTGTAGTCTAAAGCCCAGGGTCGTTTCTTAGGACAGCCAGGACTTGAATCTGTCAGTCAAATTCAATGCAAGTAAGAGATTTTTACATATGGGTATAACATTATGGAGAATTATAAGACAGAAGTGGGTTGTGAGCTGTAAAACCTGCCTGCAGAGGCACGTGGCAGAACAAAGGAGCACATGGCAGCACAGAGGCTTGTCCCCACCGGACCCTGGGGGCAGGAGGTGTCACACAGCAGACTCCTACAGAGAGGAGCCTGCTGGGACCTGACAGAAGAGTGAACAGCAAGTGATCACCTCATAGAAGGAAGTGTGTGTTGCTGATGTGGCAACATGGGATAGGTCACGCCATATAAGGAAATGCTGTGCCTTAGAAAAGTGTATAAAACCAACTCACTCCTTTGAATAAATGATTCAGATTCCCTGCTGGTCTGGGTCTGAGATTCAATCACTGACAAATGGTGCCCCGTGTGAGGAATTTATTATACGCCTATCTGTGCGTCCATCGGTGAGCCCCATGGGACTTGAAGTGCTGCTACAAGAAGCAGGAACACTGGCCAGTGATAATCCCTACAAGTTGTAGGTGAGCCATGGGGGACATAGGGGATGCAGTATCCCAGAAACAGAAAGTCCCAGAGACGTTAAAACGGATTTTAAAGAAACGTGGCAAGAAAGTTGAGTCTACAGATTTGAACAGACTCTTGTTCTGGGCAAAGAACTGTGATTCAATTTTAGATAGGACCAATATTTTTGATCCTCAGACATGGGACACTTTAAAAGACGCATTGTGGAACCGAGCTACACATGGCAATGCAGCGCTGGCGGAGGTTTTGTGTCTGTGGAGGACTGCGTGTAAGGCGCTCACAGCACGTGGCACCCAGAGACCAGACCAAGAGAGACGCTTGTGCCACCGCAGCAGTCGTGCCAAGCCCTTCTGCGCTGCCAGCGAGCGACCAGTAAGTCTGTCGGGGCTGTGGGAGGAGAACCAGAGGATGGCTTCTCCTCCCCTGACACATTTGACCCTGGTGGAAAGCCAGACGGTACTGTAGAAAAGAACACGCTGCCCTGCGCCACGCGGCATCAGCTGGAGCCGGGTCGCGGTGAATGGCTGGAGCCTGGGGGAGCATGTTCCCTCTCTGTTTGCCTTCTGCAAGAGTGCAGCAGTGGCAGCAGATGCGGTGAGGGGAGAGCATGCGGTGCTGGCGAGAAGCTGCACATGGCAGAGCCGCACCGCGGTGGTGAACGCGTGGCAGTGAGCCTATGGCAGCGAGCCTACGGCAGCAAGCACGTGGCAAAACCACGCCGCAGCCGCGCCTGGCAGCTGTCCCCATGCTGCAGACGGGCGGGATCAGCGGCACTGGAGGCTGGCAGGACTGTGGCTCCGCTTGGCGCATGGTGAGGACTGCAGGCAGCTCTCTGCATGTGAGAGGTGAAGAGACAGGCCAGTGGGACCTCTGCAGTCGCGGGAGCCGCGCAGCCAATGGGACCCACGTGGACGGCCAGACTCGAGCCGCTACAGCCGGGCTCCTGTCTCCTGCCGCTTCCTCGGGGGTGGGGGAGCTGCAGCATTCAGCATTTGCACCAGCTTGTGTGGGAATGGCTGCAAATTAAGTATGACATTCCTGCAGCTGGTCCGTAGAACTCTTCTGTTTTCGTTATTCAAAGTGTTGACCCTATCTCAAAGATTGCTTTTTTTACCACACCACCTTGTAATACCCTGCATTGTTCTAATTGCTTTTTGTGATAAATAATAATTACAATTTTTAAGCTATTTTTTTAAGCAAGAATTAAGCTTGTTACCTTTTGAAACCTTTTAAAACCACTTAGAGAGTTAATGTTATTATAATTGTAATTTTCCAAAGCCTAGATTTATATATGTATTCTGTGAAACAGTAAAGTATTTAAGCAGTTGATAATATTACCTTGCTTATTTTTACTTGATGCACACTTGTTGTTGTATTAGATGTATTATTTTACTGTTCATAGTAAGAAAACTGTATGTTATGTTACACATTTTCCTGAATTTAATAAGTTGAAAAATGTTCGTGGTACATACTGTTAGAACAGAAAAGGGGGAATGCAGAGATGGGGTGTGCCCCCTGCGAAAGACTGTAAAGAAGTTTACATGTTCCTTATTTTTCAATTGCATTCAAAATGATCACAAGATACTAATAAAGTTTTTAAGCAGTTTTATAAGTATTTTAGGGAAACCTTCTCAGTCACGGCTTGAGGCTCTGGCCAAGCCCTAGCCCTGGCTGACTAGGGAATTAAACCATCAGACCCAGGTGTTTCTGCCCTAAAAGTGTAATCGAGTAATTTTGACTTGCTAATTTGATCTTACAAAAGCTGGACCCTCTTTCAAAGTAAACTTGAAAGTCTTGGCTTGGAAAGACTCTCTTAAGTCCTTACTGTGGAACAGGACCTTCCAGCAGTTGCAGACTCTGAGTGATGGTAAAAGTTTTAGACAACTTTTTGTTTCTCAAAGTTCTGTATTCAGTGCCATAATTCTTATTTGTAAAAAACAGAAAAGGGGGAATTATAAGATAGAATTGGGTTGTGAGCTGTAAAACCTGCCTGCAGAGGTACATGGCAGAACAAAGGAGCGCATGGCAGCACAGAGAGGCTTGTCTCCACCAGACCCTGGGGGCAGGAGGTGTCACACAGCAGACTCCTACAGAGAGAAGCCTGCTGGGACCTGACAGAAGAGTGAACAGCAAGTGATCACCTCATAGAAGGAAGTGTGTGTTGCTGATGTGGCAACATGGGATAGGTCATGCCGTATAAGGAAATGCTGTGCCTTAGAAAAGTGTATAAAACCAACTCACTCCTTTGAATAAATGATTCAGATTCCTTGCTGGTCTGGGTCTGAGATTCAATCGCCAACATAACATAAACAAAAAACCCCCACCCAGTTGTCCATGTGGTAAAATTTTTTCATGTTGTGTTTCAAAATATACCAAGGCACAGTTACAAGTCTGTGTTCCTCCCTAAATGATGGTGGAAATTGAACCTAAAAGGTGGTACAAGATGAATATACACTTCATACATCAAAAGATGGAGAGACAACTATAAATACATGCATATATGTATTATAATGCTATTTATACCAAAGAGTTTAATGATTTTTTGATGTTCATCATGATAAAGGTGATTAAATCATTGACATGAGCTAATAACACAATGTCAGCACTATAGTTTCTTTAAAAGAAAGAGGGATTACCAAAAGAGAAAGGAAAAATATTATTTAAAGTTCTAAACTACTGGTCATTCGTGAAATGAGGCCACTCCTTCACGTGTTTATCTTGCGTTTGACTGTGCACTCTGAAAATGCCTGTGTGAAACTTGCCTAGGATTGTCTATTATTTCCAGAGCAATTTGAGAGCTAGATGCTTGGGACAGCATTCTGCAAAGTCACATGAAACCATCAATGACCATGCTAACTACTGGATTTAAATGCTTTCTTGGCCCACTCCAGCAAACCTTACCATCCAAGTACCTGCAACTCTCTCTGATACCAATGTATTCAGCGTGAGGGTCCTCCCCAGTGCGTGCTGAAGTCCCAAACACATGTGTCTACTGGAGGGAAGGTGTCCTAGTTGCCATCAAGATGCTCTTGGAACATGTTTTGGCCCACACACAGTTTCCTCCAGTGTAAAACCCGGACCCCAGGAGGATGGTGAGTGACAAGGACAGAGCTGGGCACGGCCAGCATATGGGGAGCAGCAAGTCAAATGGAGCGGACTGACTTAATCTAGACTCAGCTGGTAGCATTTGGTATCAAACCAGAATTGTATGTGGGGGGGGGCTCAGATAGAAATTAATGTGCAATTTCATAAATTCCTTCAGGAATTCTAGAAATGCTCCTAAAAGCCCATCAAAATTTTGAAGGTTTATCTCAGGCATTTTCATCTCCCACTGCCCTTCCTGACATACTGAGAATCTCCCCTGTCTTGAGAGAGGCAAGTAGAGGTGCCACAGACTGCGAATAAGTATAGGTGAGATGCCAGAAGCCTCTGAATCCCCTGTAGGTTGTTAGGCAGGGTTTGGATGGGGTTCAGTATGCTGCCTCTTTTGCATACATCTCTCCTTATGCTGAGTTTTACCTGAGAAGCAAGGCTTCAGAGTAACAGGTCTGTTACTCTGAGGTGCCTGAGTTGCTAAGGAGTTGCCTCTTGCTCCTAGAAATTTGGGCTGCATGATGCCTGCATTTCATCTTAATATTGTCAGTGCAAACTCGTTATATGTTTCACCCCTGAGGCTGTGGTTCTGGTGATGCGGTGTGTGTATCTGTGTGTACATGCAGAGAGCCTGGGTGAACATACACTGCAGTTTAGGCCTCCCAGAGGGAGCTGCTGCTGGCACTGCCATGTCAGAAAAGCACTAACTGCTTAGAAAGACAGGTACATTCACCTCCACTTGGTTCTGCATTTCAGATGTCCTCACCCTGTGCGAAGGAACATTATAGAGTGAAGTTATTTTTTTAGCCAAAGGTTTTGCAGCCCATCTATAGTTTGTTTTACAAGTTGCTGGACAACAGCATCTCAGTGTGAACCAGCAGTGGCCATGGCAGCACCAAGGACAAACCCTGTCCTGGGGTGCAGCAAACACAGTTGGTCAAAACAGGCGACTGTCCTGCCGTGCTCAGTGCTGGGGTGGCCTCACCTGGAGTGCTGCGTGCTGTGCTGGGCACCACTGTTCAAGAGGGGTGTTCGGGTCTCTGAATGCATCCAGAGGAGGGTAACAAAGCTGGTGAAAGGGCTGGAAGGAATGTCCTGGGAGGAGTGGCTGAGGACTCTGGGCTTGTCTAGTTTGGAGAAAATGAAGCTGAGGGGTGACCTCATTGCTTTCTGCAGCTTCCTGAAGAGTGGAAGTGGAGAGGCAGGTGCTGATCTCTTCTCCCTTGTATCCAGTGACAGGACACATGGCATTGGTTCAAAACTGAACCAGGAGAGGTTCAGGCGGGACCTTTAGAAACATTTCTTTGCTGAGGGGGTGGTCAAACACTGAAACAGGCTTCCCAGAGAAGTGGTTGATGACTCAAGCATGTCAGTGTTTGAGAGGCATTTGGACAATGCCCTTAATAAACATGCTTTTACTTTTGCATAGCCCTGAAGTGGTCAGGCAGTTGGACAAGATGGTTGTTGTAGGTCCCTTCCAACTGTAATATTCTATTCTTTTCTATTCTATTCTAGTCTAGTCTAGTCTAGTCTAGTCTATTCTAGGTGCAACAGAAAGTGCTGTATTAGTTAAGAGTTTCTGAGCCACACAATATATTTTTGTAGAAACCAGTGTTATTCTGGAGGTTAGAGATGTTGAGATGCATGTGAATTTTGCTCTCAGTTGCCTTCCAGATGCTCTGTACTCCTCAAGTTCTTCTATTTGTCCCCATTCTCTTAAACTTTGTATGTCTAATGTAACGAGATAGAGAAAATATTCAATAGGACAATCCAGCATCTGTTTTGAAGCAATTCTTCTCCAGCAATATATTTTGAATACCATGTTTATTTAATGAACATATTTCTTCACAGTTTTGTTATTAATTTGGCTAATATAAAACCAGTGAAAATAAGGACCAGATGCTCAGCTGGAATAGAATTTGCACCAGCTAAAAATCTAACCAGGGCTACCAAAACCTCCTACAGTGAAACACAGCTCAAAGTGTCAAGCCACAAACTGTTATTTCACATTGCTCTGAAGCCATGAAGAAAAATAAAGATATGCATGGGTTCAATGGAGATTTATAAATAAACCTTCACTTACTCAAGATATTTCATAAACCATTTTTCATATTCTGACAAATCTGAGATGATTTTTAAGTTGCTAAAATAACAATCATGGCTTGAGGGTTATAACAAAACTTTTGCCTTGTTTTTTTACAGATAATGGACTAAGATTAATTTTACTGATTCTTATCCACTTCCCTCCACTTTGAGTTTATTCTGCATGGAGTCCAAGAATATATATATAAAATCTCATATATATACATATATATATGACAAATGCTGCTTATTCCTACTGCACACCTAAGATCAGATGCACCCAATGTATGAAGAAGTTTTCGAATGAAATAGCTCAATCACTTCTGTATTCTGCAGGTCTATTTTTGGCAGTACTACTAGCCTCTGCTTTGCACATGTATTCATTTAATGATGTCTCTGTTCTTTAAATTGCCATTTGTATTGCTGATTTTGTTTCCATGACAATAACAGATTTCTTTTGGACTCTTTGTATTAGTTTGTTGTTGGGGTTGTTATTTTCTGTGTTAGTGATCGAGTGTCTTCTGTTTTTCCAGGAGGCTGCATTCATCAAGATGGAGAGCAGCCAATTATTATAGATATTTTAAATTTTAACAATTAGGTCCCACTCCTGCAAAGACTTAACCATGTTCCTTACTTTAAACATGTGATCTGTCCCACTGAGCCCAGAGGATTAGCATTAAGCACATGTGTATATCTTAGCACTTTTAGAACCCAAATAACATTTGGTTTTTTTAATATTTCTGAACCTAAAGGAATTGATCTGGTGATAATTAGACTCTAAGCAGTTAGTTTCAAAGTGAATTGCTGATTACAAGAGGATTCATCCTGGGGCAAAGTTCTGAGTAGGGACTTAGAAAGTCTGAGTCAAGACCTGGCTCTTTCACAGCCTCATGAAATAGGTTTGAATAAATCACTGCATTTCAGATAGACCCAAAGTCGTTCATCTTCCTAATTCCCTTGTTTGAAATGTTTGAAAGATTTAGGTGCCTTGATGTTCTTGCACATACATAGATAAAAAACCTTGCAGGTGATTGCAGTAAGGCAGGGTGCTACTCCTGCAAACAATGAACTTGCAACATCTATCATGGTGTTAGTGTGCAGGTACCCATGCCTCAGTATCTTGTGTCTCACAGAATAGGGCTCACTGGTTTTACATGTAAAGGTTCTTGCAGACATGGTCTTTTTACTGATGGCATTGATTACAGTTTAGGCTGGCTACTAGGTTCTGTGGTCACGCAAATTCATAATAAAAATATAGAAGAATAATGGTAAAATCAGTATTTAGCTACTCTTTTAACATATTCTTGTAAGTATGTGGAAGCTATGCTCTACAGCTGCCCACATTCATATGTATTCAGCAGTACTGGGGTAATTATATCATTTGTATTCCAGAGAATTATGGGAGTCTACAGCAAAGTTTCCTGCGTTCTCCTCACATATCTCTTCAGCCGAACATGAGTCAGACCTGCACTGCTTATTAGAATATTATTAGCATAAGTTGTTTTACTAAAGTAGTAAATAATTCATAAGGAAATCTGCAAAAGCAAATATGTTTGCCACTTCCCCCATTTTCATTGGGCTTGAAGAGAATTGTTCACTTTCTTCAAATATTTGGTTTAAAAATGTGGTAACAGTACATTGTTTTCCATTCCAGATGGCCTGTGCATTTTTTTTCTTTTCCCAGTAAAACATGTGAAACTTGATGCCATGGTGAAAGCAAGGAAACATATAGAATACTAAGGTTCTGAATCTGCTCTTAAAAGATAGCAGGACATATGAGATAGCATGGATCTCAGCTTGCCAGTACCAGAGGCCAGGTGCAAGGTGTTTAAACAGCTACTTTCCACTGAAGGTTCGTTATATGCCTGCACACAAGTTTAAATAGAAACAACACAGTGACACAAAACAATGAAAGTCAGGAGCAAATCCCCACTGTAGTGGGCTCTGTAGAAAATAAAGGGATACAGTGTTCACCAGAGCATTTACAGTTTTATCCTGCCTTTTTAGTTTAATTTCTCGTGGTACTTAACATTCCAGGCAGGCACACAGCTATGGAATAAACACTGTAATGACAATATAGAAGAGGTTTGGATGCTCTAATGGTATCATAGCCCTTTTTACAGAGTTTCTAAAGGTTATAGTATTTCCAAAGAGTAGGGATGTCTCCAGACCACTGAGTTTGACAACCTAGCATATGCCCAGACCACTTGCAAGCCCCACACAGCATGTCATCTTTCTGGAAAGAAAGAGGCAAGCAGCACAAGCAAATCTTAAACAGGCACAGTGTGAGCAGATGGTGTTAATTCCAAAGTCAACTCATGCACCTAAATTTGGTTCCTCTCAGGAGGCACAAACACACAAGACGGTAGTGTGAGTTTGACCTGTCATTTCCTAGAGCTGGTTTGCCCAAACAGGGATGAAGCTTTCAGCTGTTGTTTGAAATGTCAAGTTTGACTACACCAGGGTTAAAGCCTGCCATAACTGAATTCAGGTCAAAGCTAGAAGACTAATTTGTTCTACCAATGAAACACCCACTTTTGGATTGACTTTTATGTACCAAATCCTCACAGACAACAGAAACATCAAGAATTTGGGGGGAGAAAGAAAGATAAAGTCAGCATTTTGAAAGACTTATGTTCATATTGCACCTGAGAGTAAACATTATTATATTATATATTATATTCTAAACATTATTAAAGAAAAAATAGCTAATTGGAAAACACGTCTTAACTAAAGAGAGTATTTCTGTAATCTGAGCATTTTAAAAGTAGCCAAGGACTTCAGTAGTCAAGGGGTGACTCATTTGTGTTTTAGCAGGTGAGATGGTAAGTCCATCTTAGGCCAGGTGTCCAAGTTCCCATGATAATGGACAGAGGAAAGAAGTGTCTCCAGAGGCAATCCACTTCACTTGAGACATGAGTTTGGATCCACTCCTCCTGATAAAGTTTATGTCTCCTTCTGTTGACTCTGAAGGGGAACCAAATTACTGTCTTGTTTGAGAACTTAGCTTTTACATGGCTAACAATAAGTCATTTTACCATCTGTAAAAAAATTATATACTAATTAATAAACTAGGATTTTTAAAATACAATTCTTTTCAGTTATGTTCTCAACTGAAGCCTGATGTGTGTCTGATCCAAACTTCATGACATGAAATCTTTACAGCTTCTCTTCCGCTGTAAGTTTGCACAGCACACTTCAAGACACCAAGCACACTGCTATCAGACAAATAAAAAGAATAATAAAACTCAATCATGCTTGTATATATAGAAGGCCAATCAATGTAAACACAGGGTCTCTCTAAACAGAAGAAAAGCGGAAGCCAGATGGCATGAAATCATTGATAGCTGTTTCATAAACTTTTCCTGCAATCAAATCTAATTGAAATAACACTAGATTGTAGGCTTGAGCAGGTGGGCAGCATACACAGCTGTTTCTGCTAGATGATTTCCAAAGAATACATACATAAAACATTTCACAGGGACTGACATACGGCAAAAAAGGGTTACCCCAGATGGAATGCTCTCTTTCAGACTTTATTTCACTGACAGATTTCTGAAGCCTGCCTCTTTAAAAATATGGGCAGAAGTGGTTTTTGGGAATAGTTGAACCAATTACAGCCATATACAATGCCATTGGGAGCTATGGCCTGGTGATGAAGTGTCTTCCATGCCAATTTGTATTTGAAGGCAAGGAAGAGCAGAGGGGGACCTCCTAGTGTCCAGTTTATTGCTTTGCAGTGAGGTAAATATAACTAAATCACCTCTGACAGATATTTCTGTTTCATAGAAATTTGCCAAGAAAATATTTCATCAGTTTCTTTGGTAGTTTATTCCAGTTTTCCCTGCACTTATAGCTACATCTTTTCCTAACGTCTAATCTACTTTTTAACACAATTAAGCTAATGGCCATACATGGTCAAGGAGAGGAAACAGTTAATATCTTTTTCTGTTTTAATCTTTTATATATTGACATATTTCCAATATCCTCTCTCCTCTTTCTGTCCTTTTCTGTAGACAAATACCCCATGGCAGAATTCCTGAAGACTAACAAATGAGCCAGAAGAACCAGGCAAGTCTTCCCAAAGAGGTCCAGCACCTGAAACAGGCCTGACATTTTGGACTGAATTTTACTTTGAACTTCTGTTTGCATTGGAAACTGAGACTCAAAACAAAATACTGAGAAAGGAAGGAAAGTGGGAAAGAGCACCTTATGTGGATCAAATGAGAGCCTGAAATAAGTCAACTGTGTAGGTCTACTACCTAGTGCATTCTGGCTAGATGATATAGTGAAGCTTCTACTCTTCATTATCTTTATATAAATATACTACAAAAAGATTTCCATGGTCTTTTCTATTACTATTTATACCAGAATCTGTGTATTTAACACTTCATTCAAAAGGATTCAAATCTGCCACAGTATCACTAAGAGCAATCCAGAAATGATGGCATAAGTGAACTCTGGTTTCTCTTCAGGTTCTATAAATCTCTTGCATTTTACTAAAGATTTCCATGAAGAGGAACGTTTTTTTTATAGCAGCCTTCCAGTACTTAAAGGAGGCCTCCAGAAAAGATATGGAGGCATTCTATCAGGAACCGTAGTGATAGGATGAGGGGTAATGGTTTTAAAATGAAGTATAGTAGATTTAGATTAGATATTAGGAATAAATTCTTAACTGTGATGTTACAGCGGGGATACTGCAACACACATATCAGACAATGAGGCCCATGGAAAGAAATATATATGGACTGATTCTTGGTAGATGTTTCAGAGATGTTTATTTCTCCAGCTGCATGGCCGGGGCTCTACCGAGGAACTGCTCAATCACGGGACCCGAGGGTCCTTGCCCGCGCAGGGAACACAAACCAACCAATGGGGAACGAGGCTGAGCAGGGGCAGGGAAACCGTCTCCCCCCAGGCCCCCTCTCCCAGGACCACATGGCAAGGGGAGGGCCCCAACACTGTGAGGGTGGTGAGATACTGTGGATGCTCCATTCCTGGAAGCATCCAAGGACAGGCTGAATGGGGCTTTGAGCCAACTGGTCTAGTGAACAGTGTCCCTGCCCACGGCAGGGGATTTGGAACTAAATGGTCTTTAAGGTCCCTTCCAATTCTATGATTCTAAGAATAGATTTACATGCAAACTATGATATTTAATAATTTGATCTCTTGGAACTGCAGGAGTCTTTCTGGATAGTTCTTCTAAAGTGTTAGTTCTGAGGTTAATGGCAAACGGTGTTCCTTCCCCATCCCCAGTGTATTAGAAATGTAACATATATTGGTAATATATTAGTGAATCCATGAGTAGAGAAGGAAGAGAAAACATCATTATATCACTACAAAAAATCCTAGTCAGAAAGTCCTGACCTGCAAGGGTATCCTAGGGAAGTGGCACCCTGCGGTCATCTTCCTTAGGGGTTTGGCTGTGCCTGTCAGAAACTGAGCAACACAGCCCCTTGCTCCTTCTCATGCAGTTGCAGTTACAACCTTTAGTTTCTTCAGAAATCAGGTACAGTTCTCAAGGGAAAACCCACACTCCTCAGAGAGAGAGAGAGCAGGAAGAAATCATCAGTAGCCCCAAGCAGTGGGAGCAACTGTTTGCAAAAGGCAGTGAGAATCAAGCCCTGGGGTGATATGACTCTGCAAGAAATAGATGAGTGTGAAGCAAATGCTTTCAAAAGAAGCCATCTCAGCTCTGCGGCAGAGAAAACTGCAACACACAGAAGGAATCAGTGACAAAAGATTCAAAAGAGGCAGTTGATTTGCTGCAGGGGAGAAAATAAAGTGTTTACAAAGATGCAGAACAGTAAATCATCAAAGTGTTCTGAAAATGTTTCAAATGTAATGTTCATTCCTACATTTGTATGTAAAGCACAGTAAAGAGAAAAAGATGCAGCCCTTGCCTTTAAGGCCATTTGGACTCGAACAGGTGTAGCACGTCAAGTAATAATAATAGCAAAACAACAAAGAGGGAAAAAGGAAGGACTGCAGGAGGAATGGGAGCACAAGGATCATATGTAAGTTTATACAATTGCTTTGGCTTACTGGGGAAAATCATCAGCTTGTTTACTTGTTTACAGACTTGTTCTCCATCTCTTTACTTGCCTTGAACTGAAGTAGTTATTTCAGGCTGCTGAAGGGGTCTATTTTGAGTGCATTCTCATGAAGGTTGATTTATGCGAAGAGGTTTGTGGGAGGCAAAGGAGTGAAGACAAAAGGAGGGATGAAGATAAGGAACAATAGATGCAGAAACAGAGGGGACCTGGTGCAGATCCTAGCACTGCTTTCAATAATAGCTGGTACTCATATAGAGCTTTTCAAGCATAGATTTAAAGTGTTTTAAATTGAAGTCTGAATCATCTTATTCATAATATAACAGGGCAAATTATGTGTTCATGGTCACTCAGCGGAAAAAAAATGCACTGTGGCCAGGCAGAGGATTCACAGCCCCTGAATGCTAGTGCCATGCTGCCCACAAGCCACACTGCCTCTCCATCAGCTTGGACTTTCTCCTGTAATGCATAGCTGATGTATTAGAAATCAATTTATCAGCTGCCTTCTCTCTAAATTACATGCTGAAATACCACATCAACCCATTTGTGGGGAGAACTGACTTTGGTGGTAACAAGTAAATAATGCAGGGATTTACTGGGGGATTAAAGAGGGTTTAAGCTCTCTACTCCTCCTTATTATGAGTACCCAGTGTAAAATGGTACCCAGATATGTAACACAGTCACAGCTAGACCAGAGACATATCAAGACAAACACGTGTTCAGGGCCACAGACAGGCCCCTCTCAAGGCCAGATACAATCTGTTTAAATAATGGTTTGCAATACACCTTAAGCAGACAGGTGATGTCTGAAGTCCAGACATTTACCAGCCTGCTTGAATGTAAGAGAGGTCAGAAAATGCCACGCTTGTGGATCCTCTGAAAAGTGCTCTCTCAGTGTTATGGATATGCCAGCATGTCGATACACATATGACCTTTTTTTGGCATTTGAAACACGTAAATTCTGCTGACTCCCAAACCGCACAGAAAGTCTTTTGACCTAGACATGTTCATAGGATCACAGAATGATAGACTGTCTCAAGTTGGAAGGGACCTGTAGCTGTTGTTTGAATTATTCCAAGTTTTAATGTTCTAATCGCATGTTAGTTTATACAATGAGCAGATGTGGTGGTGCATTCCCCCCACTCCCTCAGGCCACACTGGGATCTGAGAAATGCTCATTAGGCCTCAGCCTTGACAAACAGCACCTGGGCTAAGCTCCTCTTGAGCTTATCAGAAACACTGTCTGCTTCCATGAACTTACGCTAACAAGCTCCTGTTTTTAATGAACAGCCTGGGAAACTTGTATTTCTTGCCTGAATAACAACCCAAGTGGAGTAACGTTTTTGTTACCGAACGTTCAAAGAAAGTTAACAACCCGAATTGTGGCCAGGATGAAAAATTATCATGACTAGAGCCAACCCTCTTGCGACCCTACAAACAGTGGTCCTACATGAGACCTTTGAGCTTTCCTGGACCACAGTGGAAGGTGACCAGCAATCTGCCTCTGAGCAGGACATCTCTCAGAGCCAGCGAACTCTCAGGTTTGGTATACTTGGAAAATCACTGCCAAACAAGGATGGTGGATCCTGGGCTGATATCCCTCACTCTTCGAGGCTTGACCCTATGGCCATTTAGAAGATGCAAAGGCATCTGGCATGAGTGCTTCACTGAATTCAAGGGGAATTATTCACAGGTATACCTTGTACATACTCTTTAGGTCTGTGTGCATGCAAGTGTGAATATGCCCTAGCAAATGGAATGCTGCTCTCCTGGATTCTTAAGTACTTTACATTTGTAAGTTAGGCCTGTAAGTGAGTTATTGTTGTGCTATAGTAAAATCTACATGAAGTTTTTATTAAATTGTTTAACTTGAGCTATCAGTTAAGTGCTGTTAAGTTCAAGTGATTTTAAACCTTTAGGCTTAAACTGTTGGTCAAGTCTGGGGCTCAGTTTAGCCTTGTGACTCAACAGGAGGGTCTTCCTTATTCCTTTCTATCCTTACACTTTCCTATCCTTATCCTTTTCTCCCCATGCCTCCAGCCTCCACGTAGGTAATTTTTGGGTTGATTTTGGTTTTAAATACGTTGATTTTAGATATTAGCTGGCTTTTTCTCTGTGTGCTTTAACCATCCAGTGAGTACTAGAGTGAACCTTGCCAATGAACTTTGTCGTGCTTTTGCTTTTTTATTAAACCTGCTTTTGCTGATGACTCTTTAAGCGACCTTAAAACACTCATTTGCAACAGCAGAGAAATAGTTTAATTGCACAGAGTACACAGTAGTGTTCTTTTCTAAAATAAAATTATCACATGTCTAGTTCAAGAAATCTTTTCAAATGACAAAAAATCTTTGATGACAACACTTGTTATCACAAGCAGATGTTATCTATTTAACCAACCATTTAATATTGCTCGTCTTTTATTTGCCCTCCCTTCCAAGTAATACAGTCATATTATATTTTCAAATGTCACATTTTCAAAGATTAAATTATGTCTTTTTGTGACTGGACCATGCACATTTATGGTAACAGTATTACTGTAACTCTTTGCCATACTACAATGGAATTTCTGCTTGCCTGGTTCATTGCAGACCCCACTCAACAGCTGTGCCGCAGATGTAGTCACACATTCATGTGCAGTTGCTTTGTCTCAGCACTGTCTGGATTTCCATACCTTAGAAGATGTTCCCATTTGTTTTTAGAATGAAATCTTGCCTATATCACATCTAACAACTCAAAATTGGCCCAGCATCATTCACATGAATAGATCTACAACTAGTAGCACGGTACTCCAGTACACTGGTTAATCAAGGTACACTGCTTATTAAAAAACCAAATAATTAACAGTGTAAAGGTCACAGTAACAATTTTAATGTTTATATCTTTTTTACTGTTGATGTTAGTCTTATCATGGAGCAGTCTAGAGGACATCTTTTTATAAATGTGAAATTTCAGTGGCTTGAAAGATTTTGGTTTACATTTGCTTTGACCTCCTAAAGTAGTGGTAGGAATTTTCTCTGCTGAGCTAATTATCACTTGAAATTGTTTTGAGCAACTATAGATCATCATCATCATCATGTTTCACTGCTAATCAGAAAGCTTCTACAGCACCATATAGCAGACATGAAATGCACAAACTGTAATACATCTATTTAATGGAGCAACAATTATTTTACTCTTTGTGCTTATCAAAAGGTAACTCTAATGAATTCCACCCCAGCTTTGTGTGATCTTATAATTACATGGTTCAGGCTCCACATTAGCTAATCAAATGGTTTCTTCAGAAATTTTACAATGATTCAGACCCTAACTCACTGAAGTATTTGCCTAAAATCAGGTTTACTCAGTGGCCACTGGAACCAACTTCACTGGCTTAAATGTATGGCTGAACACATACAGGTTCTCCACATACTTTTAGGCAGGCTCTGGTGCTAGTTTGGTGAATAAAGATCATACTGTGGGGCCAGCTGCTGTATTTGGAATTAACATATTAATTGCAGCTAGAAATTATTATTTAACATATAGTGTCAATAGCATAAGATTCTGTTTCAACACATCCATTATATAATCCAAAAGCAAAGAAATCCAATGAATAAACTCCCTAGAGCTAGTAGTCAGTAAAATATGTCTTATATACATATTTCCAATCAATAACCATTTTTTCTCTAAAATCTGTGGATTATCATATTCTTCTAGTGTCTTGTTTTAATGTTTTGTTTCCAGCAAAAGATCTCTCTCTGCAAGAAAACACAGGAATAATGTGTATTCATGCATCAGCCATTTAGCTGTGAGCAAACAGAGATAATGGCCGTTGGGAATGTGAAAGCTAGACTACTTGGCTGCTCTGACAAATGAAATCCAGGAGTAATGAGTCACACTAGATGTGATCCTTTAAAAAGAAACATTGGCAAACTCTCAGATTTTAAAATAACTTTGCTGAGATCAAGTGGAGCTGTCTTCAGCCATGATGAAAAAGCTAAAAATGAGTATCTGACTGTGCAGATAATTCCAGCAGCCTGGAAGCATTCATTTGTGCAGCAGCCCAGCCTGATAAGATGCTCCCACTGATGCTAATGCAAACTGGACGGTGCAGATGCGTATTGCATAACCACTGCATACATGGCATGTTCATTCATACACCGTGGTTATCAGCCTGGAGGGATGATAATGTACATGCCTGTGAGCCAGCCTCTGCTCTGGGGGATTTTGTTTTACTCTGCATTGATAGGCAGACTGCAGAGTGCTCGCTTTCCTGAGCAAGGAAGGCTGAGCACATCTTCCCCAGCAATTTTAGCAAATTTAGTCAAAGGGAGAGTGCAAGTATGTCACCCGCCAGTAATGGTTGAAAGTGGATCCTCTTCAGAATACATAAAATACACAAGTCTCGAGCTGGATTTGCAAGATGGATATTAACTCAAAAATTGCCTATGTGATTTGGCTTTTTGTGGTAATGTGCTGTTTGCATGCCTTAGTCAGAAGTAAAAGGCAAGATTTTCATTGAATTTTGCCCATTTGCTCCACCTGAATGTGAGCTAAACCCATCCACTGCTCTAAAATTTTTGAAAACAAGCTTTTGTCTGGTACTTCTTGCTGAAGGAAAAGTTTTTATGACTTCTCTGCAACTCATGATGGCCAGTTTGTGATTCAGGTACACCTACAAAAAATATTAGAATAATATAATATCTCTCATCTATCTGAAAAAATAGTACATGCAGAAGTTCAATGCCTGCTTAGCTTTCTAGTTCAGCAAGAAAACCTCAAACAAAGTTCAGGGCTATGGGGAAAAAAAGTCTACCTGTCAGCATATACCTTTTAGGCTTTGAGGAACCACACATTAATCAGTAGAAGCAAGGCAACGAGCAGAAACAAACAAGGTGAAAAATCCCAGACACACTCCAGTTTTGTCAAAGTGGATTTCTTACAGAGATCTCTTCAGGCAGACTTCTTTTGACTCCTAATTAAATGATCCTTGCTAGATGAAATCAAAGCTTGCACCTCACTGCTCTGCTTTGGCAGTGTACAATGCAAACTACTAACACTGCTGACTGAAATAATTTTATTAGGCAGCAGAGAATTTTTTAAATGCTTAAATTAGAATCACAGATATTCATACTTTTTCAGCATTATATGATTTTTTGTCTGTGTGTGGGTATCAGGAAAGAAATTGTAGGCATACAGTAGCACTGGGCCGTATTCTGTAGAATATTGGTATTTTACACATACGTCAGATTACAGAAATGGATTTGGGAAATACAGAAACAAACGATGTATAAAATGCAAAGCAGAAATGTCACTGATCACTGATATAACTATTATATCCAGAAGGCGGCAAAAATTCAGTTTGACTCTCAGGCAAGTTTGCAATACTTCCATTTTATCTAGGCTACTTGTGCTTTCCCAGCAGAAAATTCACATTAAATAACATTCAGCAGAGAAGAAGAGACTATGCAATAGTGGAGTCTCTGTAGAGGTTTTATCACCGGGAAATTGGGTTGCCTGAGTTATTCATGACTTGGTATATGGCTGATATTTCAAAGAGAAGTAAAAGAAGGCATAAGCAGTATTCTTAAAATATCTTTGCATTGTTTCTTTGTATATATTTCTTTAGATTCTTTTTTTAATATGAGGCCAAATGAACCAATTACAAGGGAAGAAAACTTCATAACCAGTACATTAACCTCCGCATGTTTTCTGTAAGGGATCGGATTCAACCCTGCTAAAATCAATAGGAGCATCTCCTTTGATTGCACAAATATCTATATTTTTAGTTTTCATCCTAATTTATTGAAAGTGTTTTTCAAATGCAATCGTTTAGGACATTACACAACTAGAAAGAATTCTCTGCATGCTTTTGCAAAGCCAAGGATGACCCCTGGCATGAGCAGAGAGGTAACAGCATGATCACCAGCTTTTGGAGTGAACATTTTAATAGCAGATTGGGAATGAATGAGTATTGTGTATCCCTCTACTTGAGATACCTGTTTCTACCTGTTGTCCACAGGAGAGAAGAAGGGACAGAGGATATATTTCCATAATGAGAGTTGTCTTCTTTGTAGGGTCCTTGCCAGATGGAGATATGATCTGGTAACTGTTTGAACTTGTTGGCATGAGAGAAATGTCCCTGGGGGAGCAGGAAATTGATGGCAGAGTAGAGGTGAAATGGCCAAAAGGGAAAATATATCAAAAGTAAATGCAATTTTTCATATGGTTTTATAATTTATCAGGAAAAAAATTGGATAACATGATCCTGTGATATGTCAGGCACATGTCAAGCGAGATAGTTCTTTTGTTTTGGTTGACAGCTTGTCAGAAATAGTGATTAATGATTGTTTCTTAAGGACAGAAAAACTAAAATTCAAGCGTAGGACTATCTCAGCCAAACGAATACACACATTGTCAAAAATGAAGACAAATTTGGAATTATATGAAATAAAACCAGAAAATAACTGAAAGAGTCATCCAGTCATTTCTCCACTCTGAGACTGGATAAATTATTCTTATGCCATTTCTGATAGACATTTGTCCAAAAATCTTTTAGGGATTTCTCAGATCGGATTTCCAGTGCTCTCCCAGACTCTCTGATCCAGAACTTCATTTTTCTTCTTCCTGGAAAAATCTTCCTTATGTTCAACTAGTATATGCCTTGCCATAATTTAATTCTTCTTATTCAACAGACAAAGGGAAGAGTTCATTCCCCTCCTCATCTAAGCTTTCTGTTTTTTAAACTTCCAGTCTTTGGACCACAAATATCCAACACCTTCATTTTTCCCCAAATGTTCCCTCTTAATCTTCATCATTCTCCATGCTCTCCTTTTGTCTCTCTCCAGCTAATCTACATCTTTCTTGTTCTCCATCAACCAATGTGTTCTGTCTACAGAACACATACTGAAGACATAACCTCACTCAGAAATCTTACTGTTACACCACAAGAGACACTTAATGAGTAAACACACATGTATCTGTCTCTCTTTTGCACCCAAACGTATTTCTATCGGTGACTCATTTTAAACCTGAGTTCCTTTCTGCAGATTTGCTGCATTACCCTCCAGCTTATGTGTGGTTTACTATCTGTGCAAAAAGGCAGAGCACTGCATTTTTTTAGCTGATTGAATTACATTCTATTTTTCCAGGCTATTTGTCCAATTTATCAACACTGTTGTAGTTCTAATCCTGTTTTGTCATACATATATTGCCCAGCTGGTGCTCTCTGTGAACTTAATAAATGTGTTCTCTATCCTGTCTTGAAAATCACAAATGGAAGCGCTGCATACCGTTCAGGATAATTCTTGTAAACACCTAGTCAAACTATCCCTCTAATTTGATCAGGAATTAGTGACACCTACTCTTTTAATACACATCTCTCCAATGAGCAATGCACTCACCTAACTATTTTTTTAATCTAGTCCATGTTTCCCAAGCTTGCACATAAGTGTTCAGAGGTATACAGAAGTCAAGATATATGGCATCTACCAATTTTCTTCCTCTTCAGACGGCCTGTTTTGCTGACATTGTACAATCATTCATTTAATTATCAAAGTTCATGTTTCATAGCAGAAAATCTATGTGACTAAAATTAAGTTCTGGCATAACCTGTAGAATGGAAATCCAGAAGAATGAGGTAGCATAGCAAGGCTCTCTCTTATCTAAGTCCCCTATGCACTCCACTGTAAACATACTTTTAGAAAATTTGCAGGCACTAGAATACATTGTCTCATCAATAAACACACTTTTTCTTCTCAAACTAGAGGATGTACCTTTTTAGCACCCTTCAGGATGAAAAGCACTTAAATGATCACACATTGGTCTGGAAGACTCCTAGAAGACCTAAATGAAGTGATGAATCAATTGCTAGTTTAAAAAAATACACCCCTGATACAGTTAGTTTTATAAAAGGAGCACTAGGTGCCCAAAATATGGGTATGAAAAATTCCTTGGAAAAATACTCTCTTTATGGTGCTAGCCTCAATAGAGTTCAGTGTCCATAACGATTAAAGTTTCTCTGAATGTAAGATACAGGACCGTAACGGAAGTGAAATATTCTTGCTCCCCAGCAACATGTTGAAACTTCACATAAAGAGGCAAGCTAAGGGAGTATAGATATTGTTGAACTGCATCAGTTTCCAACTGAATAAGCAAAACTCAACAGCTGGGTGCAAGCTCACAAAAGGAAGCTCTAGTGGCAAGAAAAGAATGGTGTTTTACAATTTACATTCATATGGCTGAAACGCTATGTCAGTTTAGCAGTTCTATTCAAAGCTTCTCTTGACCTCTTGAAATATGGACAGAAATTCCAGTGAGTAGATGTCTTGATGAGTTTATTTTTACATGCATTTTTCCAACTTGGTAAAGACAACAGGAAGAACAGCAATACTTCTGATACCCATCTTAATTGCTGCTAGTGATGAAATAAAAATATTATTTAAACCATTTTAGAACCTTAAGAAGTTTGACTTCAGTGTGAGGTCCAAGACTGAGAAGGTTAAACAGGAGGGTGTTCACAAGTCTAATTTCATTGTAATAGCATGAAATGTCACTATCCCACTCAGTGATGCAAAACTGGAACACAGTGAATGGTATTTCTTCCCCTAAAAGCAAGGGATTCACACAGGTAAACCAAACAAATCTCTTGGGGGAGGACTGAGAGGGCAAACAGACAATGAGTTGGGGAAAGGTAAATCAACACTCACTGATGGAAAAAGTTCAGTAGGAGAACATCTTGTCAGTAGGTGTTTTCCTCCCATGGCTAGCTCTGGCTGCAGTGGATAACTGAGTTTTCTCTACTTTGCCTGTCACTTGTTGGAATAGTTATGCTTGAAGTACTTTTTAGAAAATCCTAGTCAAAACCCCCCATTTGTGACAGCAGCCCTTATATTTTCCTTTGAAGCTGGATCCTTGAGGATCTTAAAAATGTCTTGGAGTCTTTCAGGATACCTGCATATGCCATAACATTTGCAATAACAATCTGACATGAAGGTGAGATGAATCTGCATTTTTAGATGTTCTAAAAGGAGTGGGTACTCTACCTTGACAAAGTGTTTACAGCTCTGGTGGTAGGTCAAGAGGTTTTTACTGGCCTGCCTACACAGTCTCTTGGCCACTTCAGCTTGATTTATCAATAAATCCCCAAAGCTGCCTCTCTGCCACTGCATCTCTGCAGGGACTCTGACCTACTCCTAATCTCAGAAAGATCTAGCCAGTGTTTCCCACCTTTAACAGAGCCACAAAACCAAAGCCTGTTCAGAGGGTTATCCACACAGCTGGAGGAAACCCCTTTTCCCACCCATGTCTTCTCACAAACAGGTCACTGTGTTCCCTCTGATGAACGTAACCTCTTCAGCTGAGGTCAGCACAACACTTTTTTCTTCATTTTTTATCAATACAATGTAATTCAGTCAATTTGGGGGGGTCACAAAGCATAAGGAAAAGAAAAAAGTCGCTCTGGACATCTTGACATGTAACAGCTCCAAGTGAATAGTGAGAAATAGAAATATTTTAAAGATGTATGCAGTTGTCTGTAACACTGAATCCATACAGAACATAAAAATCAGCCCAGGTGTCAGATGAGCTTACTGTTTCCTTTTATGTCTGATGCTTATCTCCTTTCACTTGTTCAATATTTGTGATTAAAACCTTTTCCTTAGTTCTTCTCCAAATTATTTTCCACTTTCCTGAACTGAAACTACTGCCACAAGTCATAATATTTAGAATTTGTCCATAATATTTCATCAACATGTTTTTGGATGTAATCTCTATTAAACTGCCTAGCCCCTCCCATCCCTCCTTCATGGGAAATGCCCCTTGGCCAGAGAAAGTATTGATATTTCACAGAAGAAGAGAAAGCCTGGAACTGAAGGTACTTTGATTTGGGGGAACTACTGGGTAGTCACAGACTTTCCTCATACACCCCCTTCTCCTTTAGAAGCCAAGTATTTTAGCTATACACAAAGTGGCCTTTACAGCAGTTGCTGGCTTTGAAGGTACCACCCACAGCTCCCCAGCATAGGGGTCACCCACCACACCCTTTGGGACATGGAAGGATGATTTCACATGACAGCCCCATCAGGAACCAGAAGGGGTGAGTAAAACAAGTGAGTTACAGTGCAAAACCAATACCCCACTTCAATGTCACAGTCAACCATTCAGCGTTTATTTATTTATTTATTTATTTATTTTTGTTTGACAGGCAAAGATCTTGCTTTTCCAAAGAAAATGTCAGCAATGCTAACGATGCAGAAAAGACCCACCACTTTCTGATGAGACTAATGGTAATTATTTGCCCACAAAGCACATACCCTGTAGTGACGCCATGAAAATTTTTGCTTTTTCTTTTATACCCCTGTTATACCTTTTTACAACTTCTGTATTCTCAGTGCTTTTTGCCTACATTCTTGTCTTGTTTGTCAAGCTGAGAGACTAAACATTTTAGAAGCTTCATATCTAGGGATCAGTGTGCCCCAGACCCCAAGGTCCTCTCCAGAACACATTCTGTAAACTAAGATAGAACCATCCAGGGGAAGGCTCCTTGGGGAGGGGGGCTCACTTGAGCCTCTCATTGGAGAATCTTTGATAGATATGCTAATTAGTAAAACCTATAATGTTATACCCAATGTTGAAAGACACACACACACACACTCTCTCACGCGCATACTCAGCAGGGTGCATCTCGATGCATATGACCTGGACGTGTGCACCTAAGGATCCTTAAAAATAAATACCAAGGTAAAATCCCTTTTCACCTTCTAACTGTGTATGACTCTTGATTTTAAGACCAGGAAAAGGCATCAGTAGAAAGGAAATGGGGCCCCTCCTTCTCATCTGAGTTATTTCAGGTAAGTCACCACACACCTCTACAAATAATGATGGTGGAGCAGCAGAGTAAACACTGTAAAAGAGTAAAGGGGGTTCATGTGCCACCATCAGAGTTGTTCTACCTTTTGTTGTTAGTAAAGACACCCTTGGTTTTTCTTGATGTTACTTAATGGGAGAGAATACATGAAAGTCATCAATTGGTCTGTCATTGCTGGTTATTGTCCCGCCAGCATGGCATCTCAGAATAGACATATTAAGTATCGTCTCTTTTTTTTCCACCCAGGGTAGTTGTGCTATAGCTGTAAACAACTTTTCATATATCAGTGGTTGACTCCTGTGGGAATACTGAGATTTTAGCATTCAGTGTGCCAAGCTAAGGAGTGAATTTATGCTTGTGGATTTATACTGTGAAGACTCAAGGAAGTGAGACATGATTCACTCTTGGTTTGGACCAGTAACTTTAGACTACTGTTCAAAAAGGCAAAAACATATGTCTAAGCTGGTGTATCATGAAAAATTAAAGGCAAGGAATATATTTGGGAGTGCATGTTATTTTCACTTCTAGCCAATTTCAGAGCCTTTGTACTTTATTCTAAGAATCACAATCAAACTTTACTCTTGATTCTTTCCAAAATGATTCCTCTCTGCAGAAATACAAGATACATTTTTCAGTTTTGTTTTGGGCTGCCAATTTCCTTTCACTCTTAACAGCAGCAAATCTCTAAAAAAATTCTCCCACACTCACTGTTTTGCTGACCAGCCCTTGAGGAATACAGAAGAAGAATCAAGAATACAAAGTGGTTTGGCAACACAGCAGCAACTGTGGATCCATTTGCTTCTGAGCATGTTTAACAGTGTGCTCCCTGTGGGGGTTACAACAGGCCCTGCAACACCAGGACAGTCTCTCTAGACCTAATATTCAATTTACACAGAGCGTCCAGTCTTAATGAACCTTGAAAAACAGATATCACAGAAATGAAGACTATGGCTGTGGTATCCCTGTGGAAGAACAAAAGGAACATGAATTCCAGCTATGATCTGGACAATCCTATTAGAGGAAAAAGTGAAAAATAATTAAGTCCTCTTGGGCCTGGAGTTCCTGTTCATTCACACTTGAAGTGTTATTTATGGCTCCATCTTCTCAAATTCTTTATTTGTCTGCACTGGGTCTTTCAGCTTGCACTGTTTGCAGTCTTGCTTAAGGTTGTATTGAGAGAAATGCACAATGGTAAGTGTCAGCACCCCTTCTTGGCAACACATTCAGGTTTCCTTAGGATTAAGTTATCCCAGAAACTTTAGTTGGCATTACTTTGGGCAAAGTTTAAAGATGAATTAGAAAATGCTCTAACACAGAACTAAATGACATTGCCAGAAATGTTGTTGAAAGCAGAAAATCAAAGATTATGCTCTGGGATATCTTACTTGTTAAAGATGGAGAACATCTGAAGTGACAATTTTTATTTTGAGGGAAAAGGACCATGAGCTTTTTGGTTAAACATTTAGCAGGACTCACCATCTCAGCCTGCAGCCTGCTAAGAGTTCAAGGGCCAGTGCCTGGACTTACTTTAGATCTTCTCACAGACATGACTGGAAATACAATTTGCTGACAAAAAACTTGCATGGAGAGTGTGAAAAAGAAGGTGCATCCCAGCACCTGGACTAGCAGCTGTTGGGTATTGCAGAAAACTCTGCTAACTTGTACAAGCAAAAGTAGTACAAGATCCCACATAAAAGTCAACAGCTTTAAAAATCTGTTTAAGTTCGTTTTTGTTGGGTAACCAAGGATGCAAACAAGGATTCACAATGGATATCTCTTTTAAAAAATCACCAATATAGATAAAGATTAATAAGTGAAACTGCAAAGACTAGCAGAGTTAAGAGAAACATATTTTCCTGACATCTGTTGATTCCCACATTAAAGACATTTTTAAAGATCTGAAAGGTTTTCATAGTGCCTTTTACAAGAAACAAGACAAACATTATTATAAAACCTCAGTTTAAATCCTCTGCTTCTCAGGTAACTTCAGATTGCTCATGAATGTAAATCACAAAGATCTGCAACAAAGATACCATTACGCACCTTTGTAAGTTTTGTTTCATGATGCGTCAGTGGTCTCAGAATTTTTTAAGTGTCAAAGAAATAGTTTAAAGAATAGTGGCTCTTGTCATTTTATATTAAATATCTGCAACAGGTTTAGCAGCTGAAAGTCATGGGATTATCCAGCTTTACCAACCCTGCTGAGTAAGCTGAATTACAAGAAAGCTTTGTTTGTGATGGAAAAGGTGTCACCATGGCCCAGCAAATCAAACATATCAGGATTTATGTTCCTTCCTCTGAGTTATAATGGTCACTTGCAGCACTACATAAACAGCAAGGAAAATACTCTTTTGGCGGATGCCCTAACCTGCATGAGTGGAAGCCTACATAAAAGCTTCAGAGAAAGGCCTGATTAAAGCTGAGCACATAGAAATTTTCCCCTGGAGACTGTTGGTGTCAGCAGTTTTGGATAATCTCTGTCATATTGGTGGTATTTGTATTGCATTAGTGATTTACATAGTTCAGTACAACATCAAAAATGCTAGCACAATGTGAGTGGTTAGTGTTTTACATCTGGTAACTCTATCCCAAAACAGACTTTTAAGAACCACTAATAAAAATGGTTAATATTTAAAAAATTATTCAGAAAAATAAAGAAGGGTTAAAAATATTGGAAGTTGTAAAAAACCACCAAAACCTGAAGTCTCAGATATGTTTAGAAAAAACAAAGTAAACTTTTTTATAGTTGAGTGGTACACAGGAACACAGTCTTTGCCAAATTGTCTGCTGATTTCTTTCAGTCTTCCAAAAGATTATGAAAGTGTATAAAATGTGACCTGAGTTATGGAATGGAATGGAATATACACTTTTTAAATTTGCAGCTGACACGAAGCTAGGAAGGACTGTGAATAAATTGGGGGTTAGGATTCGAATTCAAAAATCATCTTGAGAGGTTGGAAGAACGAGCTGAAAAAACAAAATGAAATTCAATAGAGACAAATGTAATTAAATGCAACAAATGACCCCATCAGGAGCACTGCATCCAGCTCTGGGGCCCCCAGCAAAAGAAGGACACAGACTAGAGCACATTAATGTGGTCCAGAGGAGGGCCATGGAGCTGATCAGAGGGATGGAGCACCTCTGGAGAACAGAAGGCTCTGGGGAAACCTAACAGCAGCCCTCCAGTACATGAAGGGAGCCTACAAGAAAACCAGAAAGGAATTTTTGGAGTCACGTAGTGATAGGACAAGGGAGAATGACTTTAAACTGAAAGAGATTTAGAGTAGATGTTGGGAAGAGATTCTTTACTCAGAAGGTGGTGACGCACCAAAACACATTACCCAGAGAAGCTGCGGATGCCCCATCCCTGGAAGTGTTCAAGGCCAGGTTTGACAGGGCCTTGAGCAACCTGGTATAAGGGAAGATGTTCTTGCCCATGGTGGGGAGGTTGGAACTATATGATCTTTAAGATCCCTTTCAACCCAAACCATTCGTAATTCTACAAATTTGTGAACTCTCAGGCAGACTTTCAGATAGAAATCACTGGCCGCAGGAATCAAAGATAAGGAACAACTAAGTAGGCAGCAGTCCTGTAGCCAAACAGATGCTTTTATTGTGATCAGGTCTCCCTCAGGCATGCCTCAGGTTTGGTTTCAGGCAATAACTTTCTAGAAAGCTGGAAGCCAAAGAAGTGTTGCAGAGGCTCAATAACAATTAGAAGTCAAGGAAAGGTGACCCTGAGATCAAAGGGGGTGTAAAGAAGAGTAGGCGGAGGAGAATGATTGTAGGTTAAGGGGGTTCTGGAGTCCAGTCGGGACGGCCGGACGTAGACGGTGACGGATGGAGACGAGAGATCTCTATAGGCAGGTCTTGGGACACAGCCGGTTTATTGTAAAGGGCGTGGGTATTGGGGCACTGCTCAGAGCTGGTAGACTCAGCTCTGAGCAGGCCCAAGAGAGCAAGAGAGTGAACGGGTGAGAGAGAGAGAGAGTAGGAGCAAGAGTAGAAGTGGAAGAGAGGAATGAATAGAAGAGAGAATGAATAGAAGTGAGAATGAGAATGTCTGAAGTCCTGGTTACAATACAATAAATCATCTTCTGCACTGAATATTCTAATTGTCACTAACCAATCTAATACAAGATACAAATCCTATAGCATTTACATACAGCCTATAAGAGTTCTTATATTACCATAGAGTGTTACATCTTAACTTCTAAAAACTACTCTTTGGACCCCTTCTGCTGAGCTAGTAGGGTCTGCTCTGACCCTTGGACCTGTTTGCAAGCAGAGGGTATTGTTCCATCAAGAGGGGATTACTTCAGTGGCCATACCATTGTTTTCTAGTTGTTCAGTAACTAAGACCTGGTATTTCAAAAGTGGCTTTCATTTCGATGTTGCCTGTAGTTTTCATATTCCCAAAATCTTTTGTCAGGCAATCATATTTCCAAGGCTTTCCTGTTTCATCTTCCCCAACAAATGATAACAGTTTTTAAGAGTGTGAAAGGTTGTTATGAAAGGATGAGGAGGAATGTCTGGTGCTCATGGACACAAAGCATAGAAAGAGAACCAACAGTTTTAAATTACAAAAAGTGAGTCAGACTTTATGAAAAGTACTGAAAAATTTCGGAATAGAAGATCACTGAAAAGGTTTTACAGGTGGAGGCCAGGGGATCTCTAATATTAGAGGTCTTTAAGGACATCATACTGCTGAAAAACAGCCTGTCCTAACAGATATCTCTCAGGAATGACTAATCTGGAGAAACGGACCTGGATGTCCTTCACAGTCATCTCCTTGCATGGGCCTTAGAATTAAAAGAGACAATACAACTACTGAGTGGGTAATGTGGCATTACTTTAAGGAAAGGGCAGTGTGTCTCGACGTTCAGGAAGGTAAATATTTATCAGTGTCTTCTGAATGATGCACAGTGATTTAGAAGTACATAATGCCAGAATTTCTGGCATCTTTTCATTGCTGGCTATGCAGTCATTCCCTCTGTGAAAATAACCCAGTTGCTTAACCTCTTGGTATCAATCTGTCGGTTAAACAGCTATAACTCATTGCTATCATGAGGCCATGAGTTAGTGAATGCTTATGCTGCATCCAGAAAATTTGGGATGAAATGGATATAAAACTGCAAGTAATGATCCACTATTTATTATTGCCACAGTTCAATAAATACTAGTTGGTTCCAGTTTTCTTAGGAAGCACTGGTTCCTTTACAGTAAAAATCTGAGTTTTGGAGGAGGTTCCAAACCAAATTGAGCTCTTTTTGCGCTTTAGATAACAAAATGTCAGCACCATTATAATTTCCAGGCTACTGCATGAGACTGCATGAGACTATTTGCAAGGATTAGCAGCATGAAGACCAGAGAGCTGGAGATCCCTGACCTCTGCAGCAATAGAGCCATAACTCCTTGCTTGTCTGCTGCCTCCTCTCCCGTAACAACCTCCCACCTACAGCAAACACAAGCTACAGTGCTGTGTTGATCAGCTGTGAGCTGTGGACAAGGTCAGCTGCATTCCCAGGAGCTCCCAACTCATGAGAATTAAAAGGCAGTGTGATCTCATCTTTTCCACCCCAAAGAGTGGTCTTGTGAGCCCCAACAGCACCCCATCATTCTGCTATCTAGCAGATATCTGCATTGCACACCTATTATTGACACTAATGTCTCGGCACCCGAAAGGGTTGTATCCACTCCACAGATTCAAGTAGTCATGACAATGATAAAGATAAAACTGTTTATTTTCCTTGGCTGTCACTCTTCAGGCTGTAAAGGACTTGCAATTTGTATTCTATATGGTGCACAGGTTTTAGTTATTTTTTAGATATTTTTGACTAAAAGCCTTGATCTTTAAAATAAACAAAACCAGATAGAAATCTGAAATAGGATCCACATTGACACCCATGTGCTTTGGGAAAAAGAGATGCTTTGGCCTTCCTGAGGCTGAAATCCAGAGCACTGAGGCAAGTTCCTCTTCTTCTTACACAGTTTTTAAGAAAAATAAGGTACATCACAGAAATCTTCAAAATAATCTGCACTTTCTCCAAGGGTAATTCCCAAGGCTGAAAAGGAAATTTCCTGTAACTCTTTACCAGGAAATCTCCAGGAAAAGAGTAATCTCCTAAATAGAGCCCATTTCAGGTGCCTACAACCTATACGGAATTCATAAAAGCAAAGAGCCTGTGACCTTTCCTAAAAGACACTGAATGGAAGTGGCTTCCTTTTTATTATTTTTTTTTCCTTTTTAAGAGCATGAATAGTGACAATATTCTTCTTTTTGTTTTCCACAGGGCAGTCCAGTGCTGATGCACAAGTAAGGCAGTGATACCAAGGTAACACAGAGTGAACTCGTCTCTCCTCACGCCGGACAGAATGTAGCTATTCTCAATCCCTCTTTCCCTGAAGTTATGCCTCTGTGTTACTGTAGCATCCTGAACTAATCCCCTGAGCAGGGAACCTGTGCAATGCTGGCCTGGCTCCACCTTCCAGGTTGCTAATGGAAACAATATGCAATATGGTCAGCTGGTTAGAAGCATGATGGTTGTTTTCTAAGGGAGGGTGGCGGGGCTGAGGCCACTGTTTTCCTAGCCAAAATATAGCTCTTGAACCTATTGAGAGCAGTCAGAGGGTACATAGCCTAGATTTTTTCTCTATGTCCTCTGCCTCCCTAAGTATCAGGTTAAAACATTCTCTAAGAGGGAAATGCCACTGCATTTTTTGCACAAGCAAGAAGAGAAATATTCAAAGCTTGGTTGAAATATTTGGTGTATTTTCAGTGTAATCCAATTTGATATGCCTATATCCAGGCCTAAGTGGAGAAATCGATAAATCTGGTTTCTGAAGTATGATGAATTTGAATGTGATCAATATACCTTCTCTCAAACCTGAGGTGCATGTGGGCATGGGTTCAAGAGAGTTATGGATGCCCAGAAGAAGGCGAGTGGGTGCCCATGACTTCCAATCTCCTTCAGGAATTTGTAGCAACTGAAGGGAGGACTCAAGGTCACGGTTTTGTAACACAGACACTGGTGTTAGGCCTACACCTGATTTTATGCAGCCCAGCCTTTGCTGAGTCTGCTCTTAGTTGCTTATTTTTAATTATCTTTATTTGTCAGATGGCAGAAACAAGGCAAATGTGGGTAAGTGGCTTTCCCAAGCCAAACTGTTCAGACTGTCTGCTCTACAAGTCAGCTGAAGACAAGCAAGAGCCGTTGGATTTAAGTTTTTTATTTAAGGATTTAGGTCTAAGGAACTCGATGAACAAATCTCAGAATTGTCAAGAAGCTCCCAATCCCTGGCCCAGCATCCTGCTATCCTGCCAGTGTCACTGTTCCCATGGGTATGAGAGAGAAAGATGATCATTCCAGTGAACCATTTGTGGGAATTTGAGCTATTAGAGCAGTTTTACTACTTAATTTCCAGGACCAGCCACTGAAATTAAAGCAGAAACAAAACAAAAAACAACCCTATCCTTTCTCATGCGATTCCCATAAGAAAGCAATTGTTCCCCCATGGTCATCCTTACATGGATTGCACATGACAATACCAACACACACAAATTAAGTAGACGTTTGGTATTTCCTCTTTCAGGAAATGAATTTTTCATAAGTTATTATAAAGTATTTTATTGAATGAAATCTTAAATGTCTTCCTTGTAGTGCCCCAGTCCTTGCCACTTTCTTTCTCCTGAGCGTTTTGCTCTTAGCCCATGAATAATGAAACTGAGCAATTATGTTCAAGCAATGCCTCCTGCTGCAAAGCCCAGAAACTAATCCGATGGGGGTTTTCTCTTTCACTTTTGAAAGTCTGGGCACCCCTGAGGGGAAGAAGGTGTTATTTGCCCTTAGTAATCTGGGTAAAAGGCACACTGGACATTTCATATTGCTCTAGTTGCTCACTTTGCTTAACCTTGTAAAAATTTTATAGTAGTCTAACCCCCTGAATTTCAATTTTTTTTACCCACTGCTATTGTAGTTACTAGTGAGGAAATGTCAGCATTTATTTATGGTACCACAACACTATATGGTTCCTTCATGAGCTGTATAATTCCAGTACTTTTCACCTCATTTAAAAACTTGTTTCAAAGAGACCTTGGATAAATTTTGCAGCGCTGCTGTTGTGAACACAGAGGTGAATCTACTGACACAGCTTCAGCAGATGCTTTTACTACTGTTCATTAACTTTAGCTCTGCTGCCATCAGAATTATATAAGGAACATAAAGGAAATTTAAAAAAAAAATGACTCATGCAATTTGATTTCTGCTGTGTCATTTCCCTCTGTTTTGCTCTTGGTACTTCAACAGGCTGGCAATCAAACAGACTATTGAGGTCACAGCACAGAAATGAATGGCAAAGGTTCAAAGTTCAAAATGCAATTATCTCTTCCACTTCCAAACAGAATTGCAGAAGTAGTGTCACTGAGGCTGTAAAAGAAAGCTCATTTCAGCTTTTGTTTTGCTTTAACTAGGCAAAGATGTTCTGCCCTCCCTGTTCCTTGTTTCTTCCCCTTTCCCACCCCTCTTCCTCTTCATTTTCGCCTACTCTGCAACTTTGTGGTGAGGATTAGAAGCATTTATTTTAGAAAAGGAGTATATTTCATGTGTTCAGTTTGAAAACAATTAATGCCTCATTTGATATTTCATAGGGTACTTGATTTTTCAAATTTTCCTTTGGTTTTCTACATACTTGCTTAATCTAAAGCCACAGTCAAACTTTCTGTTCTTCTACAGATATGCCATAAAACATGGGAAAATCAGCAATTAAAACACTTTTTTTTCCCCCCTTACTGCTGCAATTTATGAGCTTGGAATTTCCCACATGCATTTCCCATACACCTATTGGGTTGCAAACTGAAGCTTGCAGTTGGTCTTCCAAGTGAGCTTTTAGTGGAGGAAGCTTAAAGTTGTTCAGGATGATCCAAATAAGGAAATAATACAAGACATAAAGGAAGGGCTTTTTTTGGATACTCACAGAAAATACAATTCAGAAAAAAAAATGGTTTTGACTTCTAAATACATTTCTTCATTGTTGTCTTCACACTGATATTTTTTTTTATTTTTTTCCTCCCCTAATTTATGTTTTCCCATTTGTTTTTGAGGGAATCTGTTTCTAGTGCATTTACATTCCTACAGCATATCTCTCCAATAATTCATTAGTATCAAATTGCTTTTCCCAGAGCAAGCAGGTGCTAATTGCACTTGTTATGCAATTGTGATGAAAAACTTAATCCAACACTATCAAAACACTATTCAGCCACCGTGACTCCATTGAACTTAGTAAAATACTTTCTTATTTACTCCAGTGAAATTGCAAGAACAAAAAGCCATATGGCCTCTTTTGGACCAGGTTCATTAAGGAATGTGAGTGCTACAGGTCAGATGTTACAAAACATAAATCTTAGGCAAAACGTTCAGTTTGGAATCCGTATGCTAGGACATAAACTCTCTACATGAGCCCACTGCTTGAGAAGAGTAATTGAAAAAAGAAAAGGTTCCTGGATTGGAAGCTGTTTTAATAGGAAACACTACGCACAGAAGTATTTGAAACATCAGCTTTTCTTAGAAGCTCAAACTCCTCAATTAATTTAGAATGCAGAACCTCATGTCCTCTCTTGGAAAAAAATCACTTTGAAATAATCTCAATAGTCTTTAAATGTGGGTATTAGAGGAGAATTCTTTACATAATAGACCTTTTTGCAACAGTTAGGGTATGAGTCTCATGAAGACCTTGTTCCTTTCTCCATTAGAAAATTAAAATCAAAATTCACATACCAGAAAAATAGTTTATTTTTCAATAAAGAATATTCAGCACAGATATTGTAAATGCATATGTCAACATATAGTGTAAAATGTTCACATTTAGAACAATTATCTTTAGCAATCTTATTGGCAACAGGAAAATTCCTTGCAAATTTTGAACATCAAATGATGTGCCTCACCTCTCAGGATATAATTAACACAGTTCTATAAGATTAATATTACTTACAGAATCACAGAATCTTCTGACTTGGAAGGGACCCACAAGGATCATTGACTCATAGTGCTCATGTAAAAATTTGTGCCTTTCCCAGTATTTTTATCTCCTGCAAACTCAGTGCCACTGAATTTCAAAATTTTATGTTCGTTTAAACCATCAGCCATCACCTTGGTTTTAACTGTATTGCTGGCTGTGTGGCAGAATAGAGATGTATCAAATAAATCACCTATCTTTCCTTTCAATCATTGCTCTCAGGTTCTTAGGGGACACATAGATGGAAAATGAACAAGTAAAAGGAAAGGAGGAGAAATAAAAAATTCAGGTCTGTTAACACTCATAAATCCTTGTTGCAGTGGGGATCCTGCAACACGCATATACCAAACCAGGAGTCCCGTGGAAAGGAAATATATATGGACAGACAGATTCTTGATAGCTGTTTCAGAGATGTTTATTTCTCCAGCCGCATGGCCGGAGCTCTGCTGAGGAACTGCTCCAGTCACGGGCCCAAGGGTCCTTCTGCCCGCGCAGGGGACACAAACCAACCAATGGGAACGAGGCTGAGCAGGGACAGGGTAGCCCCGTGTCTGTGCCCTCAGGGCCCCTCTCCCAGGGCTACACGGCAGGGGAGGGACTCCAACACCTCACCCGTTTTATTTTAATAAAAGGAGAATGAAAACAACTGGATAAACATAACAAGAACAGTTTCAAAACAAAACAAGCCACCCTCCTGAGTCTTTAAATGTCCAAACAGATTCTCTGGAACATCTTAGGGCTGACAGAAGGGAGACAGAATTCTCTGAGCATGCTTTGTGGGGAAACTGAGGCAGGAGAGGGTTTAACTTCTTCCCTCCCCCTTTTCATCCCCCACTCGGCATTGGAAAGGGATTTTTGGGGAAACAATTGGCAAAAGCATGGTTTTGTGAGGGAAACCATGGATGAAAAAACGGATTGGGAATACACTGGGGGTAATAGGACATAGGGTAAAAGGGAAAGGTGGGATTAGGAAAGGGAAACTGTAGGGGGGGCTTACAATGGAGATACTGTCTAACATGACTACGATTTTTTGCATATATACTGCCTTTTACAGGAACACCATCAGGCCCAGTGACCTGCGATGCTTGTAACCCTTTTCTCCCTAGTACAATATTAAATTCCACCACCTCTCCATCTCCCAAGCTTGGGATGCATTTTTCAGGGTTATTCTTTTTAATAGCAGTTCTATGCACGAATATGTCTTGCTGGTTGTCACACCTTGTTATAAAACCATAATTTTGCTTAACATTATACCATTTTACTATCCCTAAGGTCTTAGTTGCTATGATCTTTTCCTTTTTCCGAGTGGCTGCTGTTTTCTGTCTCGCTGCGTCTTTGCTCTCTCCTTCGGTCGCTCCCGTGTTGGAATTGTCGGGGCTGCTGGTGCCTGCGCGCTCTTCCCGGGGTCGCGTTCGGGGCTGCGCGGGCCGGGCCGGGCCACGCCGCTCAGTTCTCCGTGCGTCGCCTCCTCTGGTCGCAGCTTCGCTGCCGATGTCGGGCGCTGCACCCACGTCTCGGCCGGGCCCCCGAGCGATGACTCCCCCGCGCCCTGCTCCAGCGCGCGTCTCGGCTGGGCGCGGCTCCATTCCACCGCCATCACCGCCAGCCACCGCCCGCGTGCCGCCCCTCTCGGCCGGGCGTTCACGGGGCTCGCTCCACCACGCGCTGCACAGGACCGGGCAGGCACCGCCGGGTCCCGCCGCTCCTCGCTCCGCCACCGACACTGCGGCTCGCGTGGCTCCGCCCGCGCGCGGGAACTGCCTCGCTGCTGCTCTCAGAGCGCTCGGTGCACGTGGCCTGGGCCGCACGGTCCCTGCGCCACGCTTCCCTTCACCAGGACACAGCTGACATTGCTCAACAGTCTCAGTAACTAAATAATATTCACGAAAATATTCTTCCATCGGCATATATTTTGACTCTAGTATTAACTGTGTCCAAACGGTTTTCCAAAAGCCCTTGGTAATAATTAAATCCCAAGAAACATAGAAAAAGTTCTTAAACAACCATGCCAGGAAGTGTTTCAGTTCTTTTTGAGCTTGAATCAAGCTAAAATTCACAAATCGTTGTTCAAGAATCATTTTAAGTTTAAGATAAATGTCCATATGCGGCTCTGAGAGCCAAGAGTCTTCCCACGGTTCCTCCATAGTTTAGATACGGAATAGCAAAGCAAAACCAAGAAGAGGAATCCAAAGTTTCCAGGGTTTACTCACACAAATCAGTCGCTTAGGGATCGGGGATCGTTCTGCTCACAAATCTCCACCATTTGTTGCAGTGGGGATCCTGCAACACGCATATATCAAACCAGGAGTCCCGTGGAAAGGAAATATATATGGACAGACAGATTCTTGATAGCTGTTTCAGAGATGTTTATTTCTCCAGCCGCATGGCCGGGGCTCTGCTGAGGAACTGTTCCAGTCACGGGACCAAGGGTCCTTCTGCCCGCGCAGGGGACACAAACCAACCAATGGGAACGAGGCTGAGCAGGGACAGGGTAGCCCCGTGTCTGTGCCCTCAGGGCCCCTCTCCCAGGGCTACACGGCGGGGGAGGGACTCCAACAAATCCTCAGGCTTTTCTACAGATTAAAGGCTCAAGCTAAGGGGATAAACTTAATCTTAAATTTAAGACAAGTCACTTTTCTTTTTCACATCACAGTATTTTTTGTAGCAAAAATAAACATTCTCTCATTTGTTCTTCTAAAAATTTTCTATGTTGAGTGATTTTTGCAGAGCATTTATCTAAAAACTTTTAAAGCTATACTTCTTGTCAAACTCCTAGTGGAAATTTTACAATAGGTAGAAGATAGATACACAGATAAATAAATGATTTAAACGAAACAAGCATTTACTAGTGTTGCTCAAACTTCAGCAAAGCCAGATGTGAGGTACCTGCAATGTAGATTGCATGGTCCATCAAGATTCTGATAGCTGAGGAAAACTTAATAAACAGTGAAAGCTAGTTATAACCTGGAAAGCATTTGGTATAAAAATCTTAAATGAATCAAAATAAGAATAACTGAGTTAATTTGTGGACATGGAAGATGCCTAGGAGAACATTGAATTTCTTGACACAAGTTTCCTTTTTTCATTTGTGTGGCTTTTAAAGTTATCTTACCCATAATGCAATGCATTTTACTCATTATATTTAAATTTACCTCATCTAAAACGGTTTTAAATTGGATCTTAGTTTAGATTGAAAAACGCATATCTAAGTTTTGAACCACCAGATAGATCTAATTTTACGTTTAAATTGCATTTCCCAAAAGCCTGAGAGTGTTAAATTCTGAGATATCAGTGTTAGCGTGTCGGTCTGCAGCCTTTTCACACTAGGGAATTTCAGGAAAAAATTCCCAGCTGTGGTAACATTGGTTCAGCTGTGTCAGCAGGAGCTTGATGATTTGATCATCTTTCCACTATTAATACAGAAGTAAACTATGTGAATCCACTTTCATTATTTTTTTCCAGTTCAAAAACTAAATGCCTTGATTAAAAAATATTCACATGCCCTCTTAGAAATTACCTGAAACTCCCAAATATGTTCTCAGATAACTCAGACATTTTCATAAGGAAATATTGTCATTTTCTTCACAATACTTGAGTGAAGTAATTTTCATGACTTCACATTTTGTCAATATGTTCCATCTTCCCCTATGATGCCTCATGATTTCTTTTTCAAATAAGTGTTCCATCATAGGAGCTCTTGGCAAAAGAGAATTTTCATAGGTAATGAAATTGCAGAAATATGTACAATTTCCCAAGAATTTTAGACTTTATTCAAGGTTAGAACTAGATGATCTTTATGGTCCCTTTCAACCCAAACAATTTTATGATTCTGTGATATTTGAAGTGCAAGTATTCAGAAGAGATTTATGACTTTCTGAAATCCTTTCCTCCATAAATGTATAAAAATATGGAAATAACCTTACTGTAAACAGTTTTGATGGGTAATTTTTAGCCTCTCTGAAAGTCCCTATTCTATATCCTACGTAAGGTTAAATGGTGATATTATGGAGTAGATTTTTTTTTATAATTTCCTCATATGTCCAAGGCCAGTGATATAAACTGTATCTGAAAACACTTTACAGTATTAAATAATATAGGCTCACAGCTGCTATAGCTTTATAGAAAGAAAACAAGAAAGAACAGCTATGCTCTGAAATAATACTTCCCAAACGATACTGAATGGACCACGTGGAGGAGTCAAGAAAGGTGATCAAGGAGTTCAGGCACCGAAAGTGGAAAGACACTGTTCTGCGGTTGCTTTGCAGCCTCTTGAAGCCAAGAGGTCTTGATGTGGATCTGTTTTATTCACTGATGGAAGTATCTTCATCCAGTATTGCATGATGTGAATCTCAGCAAAACAACAGCTGGTGGGAGCCTTATAAAGATACTGGTCTGTGCAATGGTAAGACAGACGGGAGACTGGGAGACTTCTGCTGGACAGCCAGCTGTGCACCCCATTTCACTCTCAGTCTGATGCTCATCCCCTGGCTGTGAATGCACACAGGGACCTTGACTCACAGCAGAGAACAAATCTAAATTGAAGACCAAGTGAGCAAGTTGTGTCACAGTTCAAGCAAATTTTCAGAAGAGGTCTTTAATTCCCAGACCATGCTCATTGTCATTGACTGCGATGGAACACTGCAGTAAGGACAGACAGTCCTAAATGGCGTGGAGGAAGTTTCATCAAATTACGACAACTTCATGCTGAGAGTCCCTGGCTATTTTCTTACACTGAGGATCTTTGTAAAAGATGTCTGAGGATTAATCCTTTTCTCTTTTTTCCTCCATGTTTCTTTTAATATAGGGCATCATGTATCCAGACCAAGACCTGTCAGTCAGGGGAGACAACTGGATGAAAGGACAGTACGTTAACAAGAGATGCAAGGCAAAACTGGTGCCTGTTGCTTTTGCTGGTAGCATTCTCTGCAGCTTCGAGTAAATTGCTAGTCATGCAATTAATTCCTTTGTCCTGTTTCCACACGTTTGCCCAAATAAATGTTTTCTCTAAGTCTGAGTAGTTTCCTGAAAGGCAACTTAACCACCTGAAGTTAAACCTGTGTTTCCTGGAATGGGGTGGGTCTTGGACTTCCACCTGATTGTGAAATGCATACATTACTGTTTATTTCTATTTATTTATTTTTATATGCAGTCAGTAGAATTTGATGTAATCTGAACAAAGAAAAATTAATAAGCCAATAAAGAAAACCACGTCTAAAATTCAACAAAGTTGCAAATTTTTATGACCATCCCATTCCATGCCAGCAGAGTGACTTTGGTAGAGGTTTTTTTAACTCTAATGGGCATATCCAGGCTCCTGCCAAAGATGCTACATGCCAGATGAGTTGCTGCCAGGTTATAAACTTCGAAGGACTTGTTATTCAGAGGAGTAAAAGAGTTTACTCCCACACTACGTTTTGTGATTTTCTTAACAGATTCATTGCAACCTTACAGAGTAGCTTCATCAGCCAAAGAGCACCTTCAGTGCTGTCCAAGCATCAGAGATGGATCCAAATGTCCCTGATTATGTAAAGTTCCCATTTTGACCTCAGATGGCTCAGAACAACCTCAGCATTCTCTTTGGGATCCAACAAAACTCCAGGGTTTCACTTGGAATATGCCACAGTTGGGAGCACAAGGAACGAGCCACAATATAGAGAAAACAAGAGGGGAGAAATGCAATTTTCTGTGACTATGTGAAATAGAATTTAATCAGAGATGCTAAATATAATCCAAAAAGACAATACATTGCTTGGACTCAGATCAGTTCAGGAAAGCTTTTCAAAACATGCACCTACTTGATACACATGCTTATATTCTTTCCTTACTGGAGATATCTTTATGAACCAAGACAGTAAAGTACTCAGACAACCATAAACATTCATTGAATGTGAGACACAGACAATCTGCTTCAAAATGTGAAGAGTAATTCTGCAAAGAATATCCTACAGAGTACAAGGAGGTCGAAATGCAGTACATTTTGTGTTGGGGTCTCCCCCCCTGCCATGGAGCCCTGGGAGAGGGGCCCTTGGGGGGAGGCACGGGGTTTCCCTGCCCCTGCTCAGATTCATTCCCCATTGGTTGGTTTGGGTTCCCTGATAATGCCAAGGACCCTTGGGTCCCGTGACTGCGGAGTTCCTGAGCAGAGCCCCGGCCATGCGGCTGGAGAAATAAACATCTCTGAAACATCTACCAAGAATCTGTCCACATATACTTCCTTTCCATGGGACTCCTGGTTTGATATATGCTTGTTACAGTAATCCCCGCTGTAACAATTTTGAGTCAGCAACAAATTATTTTCAGGAAAGCAAAAATTTGAAAAAAAAGTCAATTCTTTTTTAGCTCTGCATTTCAGTTAACTGAAAGAAAAAAAAAAGTGACCATTTTAAATTTATATAAATCATTCTTAAGAACAGTTTTGAAAGGAAAATTGAGAAGTCTAATTTGCAAATTGACCTGGTCAAGTATGTTGTTTTCTAATGCATTTTCTGGCATGTGCCTTTGTCAAAACACACATAAATTTATAAAACTGTTTGGTTTCATAGTATCTTCAATTCTCAGTGAAAAGAGTTTTAACCCTATTTCATTCAGAAATACCAGTATATATAACCAATAAAAAAACTACTTCATCAGTTTCACCTCAAATCAGGTTTTCATGAAGTAATCTTTAAAAGAATATATTTAGAGGTTATTAATAGAAGTCTCATTAATGTACCTGCTTTAAGTGATGTTTTTACCTAGATATCCTTTGGACAACTTTTCTCTAACCCTTCTTCTCTGGGCTATAATAAATATTCACTCACAAAGTAAACGCTATTCTTTGGCATATTCTATTATTTGTATATGTAAAGATTCCATCAACAGTGTTATTTTAGCAGTCAAAAGTATAGATGGGAGATACTGTTTTGATAATACTCCCCTGTGGGATCTGGAGCAAATCACTCTGCAATGCTGCTTTTCTGCTTACAACGTTAAGTCTTTGAAAAGAAATTGTCTTTCACATTGTATTTGTATACTGCCTCTCAGCTGAGACCTCCAGATGTTACTATAATACAAAGATTAAATAGCAGCACTATCTGCTAAATAATGAATACCATAAGCATGCCGATGAGACATCCATTTGGGATGGGATATTAAATATCTTTCCCCGGGCCATGTGATTCCTTATTGCCAGAGAAAGTATGGAGAGAGCAAGAGCCTTGTGTCTAGCAAAGGGGTGCATGAGGACTCTTGCAGGGTCTCTGCTGGGGTATTAGATTCTTGCTGTGTTTGACCAGATATTAAGAAAAGAGGCCCCAAAGATCATGGCACTGCTCAGCCAAGGGGCAAAGTGTAGGATCTAACAGCTATCTGAGAAGGAGACAAGAGGACTTGGCCCTCCTTGGATCCAGTGTTAACAAATTAGTCTCAGGGAGCATTCCTGGGCACTGGAGAGTAGTCGCGTATACCAACTGAAGAGCCCTGGCTGTGCACCTGTCCAGGGCCAACCAGCAGTGTCACAAAAGATCCCCAACCACTGATGAATCCCCAATGATTCGTTAGACCAGGAACCATTCATGGATCAGGAGCCACCTGCAGTTAACCGTTTGCTTCCTGGCAAACACCCAGTTTCAGAGGAGAAGGGAGGTACATGTACAGACATATGGCATCTCCCGCCAGCCACGCTCAAAGGCAGCGATTTGCCCTAGGCATGTTAAATCTCCTCATACCTCCACTAGAACTTGCAGAGCCTCTGAGCTCAGTCCTGCATTTAGAACACTTTGAAGGTCAAACCATGTTTGACTGCAAGGAGACTTCCTTTTTATGTTCATTGTGCTGGTCAGAGGATTGCTACTCCATTTCTCTCCGGTTTACCTTCACTGGCTGTCGAGAAACATATCATGACCAGAAGGGAGCTATGTGCATCTCCAGGACAGGACCAGCCACCCTGTTAATCACATACCGTGGCACACAATGGTGAATGGAGCCAACCTTTGCTGCACAGTGCTCCTCTAACAGAGTCCTTGTGTGTGCTCTGACCGCTGTCATCCTCAGGCAGTTGCTTGGCAACACCAGCATCTTTGATATTCACTTTCCAGGCGTTAGGTAATAAACTCACCAATGAGGATACAGCTGCCTAATTTCCTCTGCTGAAAGCAGCAGAGGGTAAAGTGAATCTGTGGTATCTTAGTGATACGTCTAAACAACTGCCTGAAGACATTTTCTTTTGTTACAAATTTAATTCGTCTGTTTCAGCTGACAGGTCCTTTACCCCTTGTTGGCTGCCTCATGTTTGGGAATAAAGACAGACAGAGCACCTGAGGAGCTGCTGTTTCTCTCTGTGCATCAGCATACCAAACAGCGCACTATCTGAGAATCAGTGCCTGCATGCCTGGCTGTCCCGCAGGAGGAAAACTACTGTCACTGGTTGGACACAGGCAAGCAGTACAAACTGAACTGTGTGGGACGATAAGTAACCATCACATCTCCTGACTGGGATGATGATACTGGAGGAAAAGGTGAAATGCTGAGATTTGACAGGTATCTCCATCTAACGAGCAAAATGAGGGTCCAGGTTAGAATACACTTCCTTCCTCCTTTCTCATGAAAAACACAGTGTTTTTGCAGGGAAAAGAGAGTGGAGGAAATTAATATAACCTATTATTTTGAGGGGTTTTCAGCCACTGGGAGCTGGCAGAAGGGGGTTTTACCCCTCACGTGCCGACACAAAGAAGCCCGGAGGTCAACACTGAAACCCCTCTGGAAGGCGGCACTCAGTGCCCAACACACAATGAAAACAGGGTAGGGCTCCTCACCCAAAAGGGGCTGTATCTTCCTGTTGCTGTTAAGCAGGCACGCAGGCAAAGGTAAAGAAGAAAGAGAGGGGACTCTCCATATGTGCTCCACACAGGTTTATTCCCGTGAAAAGACAGGGACAAAGAGCCCAACTGGGGCGAGGGTCCAGGGATCTTGTATTGGGTACAGAATAGGTGGGGAAAGGGATCTCACCCAATGGGATAGAGACAAGCAGATGGGATTGACAGGAAGGGAACCAATGGGAACAACACATAGGAGGGACTCAGGGAAGGATCCAATGGGGCATCAAGGAACAAGGAACTTTCTAGCACTAATACATATTAAAGAAGGAAAATGAATATACATAACTTTATATGTAACACAGGAAGACAAAGTATTAACCAATCGGGGAAAACATGCAAAAGGCAAAACAAGGGTGTCATGGGTCCTCACCATGACTGCAAGTTACATGCTAAACTTGGGTTGCTAACCACCACAGCTCGTTGTCTGAGTTCTCTTCCAGACAAAGAGTAGCTGCAGCCACCTGCACTGCTACAATTATTAGCTCATCAGAAATAAGTCATCTAGCCCGAGTTACACTCTGGACTACTTAATGAGTCGGTGGAGAAGATGGATGGTGTCCCGTAGAGGGGAGGAGTCTGTCTATCCTTCCTGACCACAAAGAGAGTCTAAATGAGGATGCGAAACTGGACACCTAACCTTAAATAATTAATGTTAGTTGAGTGGAATTCCACTCGAATTTCTATAGATAACATACCATTCTTTGGCTGGGCAAGCAAACTTTTCCTGAGAAAATTCAGAGGAGAAAAAGACTAGTTATAGAGCAATCTGTTACCTGCTTCTGATCTTATAACTCCACTATAAGCAGACATCTGGAATTTTGGGGGAGAACACCAATGGGTAGAATGGATCAGTGCTAACTCCAGAGAGGAACTGTTCTACTGGATCAAATGAAACATTTATCCCTGTTTTCCCCTTCAGCAGGGGCCAAATACTGATGCCTAGGAAGAAGATGTAGCAGTAGGATACAGTTTTAACACTTGGCAGCCAGAAATTCAAGGACCTGTTTGGTCAGAGGCTGTATCAATACGTTTTTGCTTAGGAATCCCATAGGGCCTTTTCTTCCAAAGTAAATTTCCTTCATAAGAAGACCAAGAAGGCTTTGTCAAAAAAGCCATTTGGGATTTCCCCATTTTGAATGCTACACAGAGGAATGAGAGAATGAGTAGCCATGGATTCTGATAGAAAAGGTGGTGAACTCCAACCAGGCATTGTGTCCAAACTGAAGGATGGAGCCAAGGTGAGTACCACTCTGCTGGGTCTCTGTGTCTTGGTGTAGCAGGGTTTTGTTTCATAGTCTTGAGTTCATAAGAGAAACCTATTCCTCCCTGTTATGTAATTCTAAGAAAATATTTAAGGTTGCAGGTTGCTGTGTAAATGTCAGATATTACTTTTGCTAACATCAACATATCATTGAGACAGCTGTTTGATATTCAAACTAATCACAAGGATAACACACTGCCTGGGATTTCACTAAGTGTGCTTAGCAGGGATTCCCCATTGCATAAATGAGACTATGAATGCAGGCATGAAAAGCTGAGGTGATGAAAAGAAAGATATCACCTTCAAATACTGATGCTGAGGCACGTGTTGCTAGCACAGCATTTCTCTCCTGACATTTAAGGAGCACATTTCAAGTTCTGAGAGGTGCTAAGCATGAAAGTTGCAGCTATTTCTGACTGAAGAGTACTTCAGAGCTCTGAGATTGTTGATGCTCTCTCCTCACAACCCAGAGCAGAAAAAAAATCTGCCCCTCCCAATGCAGTGTATATCTGGAGAGACTTGTAAAAGAAACAAGTTTCATAGATAGCCCCAGCAGTGAATGACCGAGCATCCTACCTTGTACCAGATGAAGGGAAATGTCAAGCCCTGTCAGTGCTCTGCTTATGAGGATGGACAGCAACCTCTGTCTGTGCAGCCCAGCAGAAATTGTAATTTAAATCTCTTTTACAGAAATGAGCAATGCTGTCAGAAGCTACATCCTACCTTTCAAGTATTCTACCACTTTTGGAAACCAAGAACCAGATTTGACAATGGATTTACCACCATAGTTTACAATTGCTTGCCAAGCACCCACAGTTGCACTCAAATTTGTCACCCACAAAACCTACCCTGGTGAGACTATGGACTCATATGGGTGCAATGAGACTCACTGAGATGGCAAGATATGATTTTTAATTTATTAAACTCAAATTCTGACAGCAAAAAAAAATCTTGCTTTACAAGGCTTGAATCTAGAAGAGCAGAAATGAAAATTATTCTTTACAGAGCAATAAAAAGGCAAAAGGATGAGGAAAAGCAGACATTTAGGATGTTCTTGTTGGTGGAACAACATGACCATGAGGGGCACAAGATTTGAGGCCAGGCTGGAAGTGAAGAGAAGAACAGAGTCATTCAAGATCTCAGAGGCAGGGACAGAATTACTGAACTAGATGAAAGGCAGTGACAGTAGAGAAATTTTATGCCTTCATTGATGATGAAGAAGAGACATCATTGTACTATTTGCAGTTGAATGGAGGGGAGTGGCTAAATTTACTCACAGCAGAGTTGTTTTCTATTGCTGTTTCTACAGCTGCCATGCTTTCCTTTCACTTCAAATTGACCCTGCACTTTTCTGTAATAACACCAAGAATGAAATTTTTTCCCACGGTGAGATCAATAATAGACAATACTAAGTGACACAAGTCATAACCATCCTTAGAAAGCCACAAACAAGTGAAAATCTAGTTTAATTTACATTATACTCTTTGATAACTTATGTACTGTGTCCTTTTATTGATAATAGGACAAAACAGAACATAACATAGCATGTGACAGAAGAATAAGAAGCCCATACAGTAAAGTCAGTTTTTGAAGGCAACACAGTCTCCATTCTAGGTGCAATACTGTGACTCTTAATCTTGGGTTTGAGAGGTGACCAGAGCTGAAGGATAATCATATGGTCCCCCTTTTACTGGTGCTTGCACACGGCACAAATACGAGTTGCTCTCCAATTTATACCACAATAAGAAAAATGGACAAGTTCTCCATCTCTGCCACCTTCTCTCATGGGAAGGTGAGTCACTTTAAGGGATGGAAAAGATGTTTGACTTTTAGAAGTTGCTGGGCCTGTCTCCTTGAAGTCACACTCTCCTGACATTCTCCCCTTGGCCAACCAAAACCATGCTGTCTAAGCCCCCTATTTACACCTGTTGCAGTACTTTCAACTTTTGATTTCATACAAGGAGCCAAGAGTCACAGCTGCTCTGTAGTAACTCTGTAGTCCCTCCATCACCCTCAGATCTTCCTGAGTTAATAAACAGTGCGTTGCCTAACACTGCAGTAGGGCTGTTGGGTCAGATCATGGCCATTTACTATGCTGCTCTTTCGGGGTCTTGTCATTTTATTTTCCTATACCAGGAAGTGCCATCTTCCACTCCCACAGACTCGTGCCTCGCTGTTTGATATTGTAAGATGAAATTATGATTTGAGGCTGGATACCACCAAGGATTTTATAATCACACTGTCCTGGGATTTCTATAGCCATCAGAATGTGCCACAGACTTTATATGCTATCTCAAATATATCTAAAAAATGCACTTATCATGTGGAAAATCATTAATACATGAGTTCAAGCAGAGTGTGAAACATGGAACGATGATGATTAGATAATGACTCCATTATCTGTACAAATGCAATGCTACTGCAGTAGTTCATCATAAAATAACAAATCTGACATCTGAAGCTGAGATTTTCGAAACTGTCTAGGGGACTGAGGTACATAGTCACCATTAATGTGTCTATGTCCCCTCCACCACTTAAAAAATTTCAATCTATTTTTTGAGAGAAAATAATACGTGAATTACAAGATAATTTCAAGTCTGAAGGTCACAGAAATCACATGGGATTCGTGGTGGCCTTTACCACAGTAAAATATCAAGCACAGAAGCTTTCATGGGAAACTTATTCCGCCTCAAATTAAAAATTAAATCAGGGTCTTCAAAATTCCTTATGTTAGGAACAGTGGACAATATAGTTTATTAACAGTTTCATTGCAGAATGTTCATTTATTTTTCTAAGGTTTTTTTACAGAGAAGCCTCTTTTTACATTATTTTTTACCATAGCAATCTCAGACTGGAATAGTACAATTATTGATGTGGGATAAGAAGATGTAGGAGCTGAAATATTTTCTTCCGGAAAATTTTTACATTAATTAGCTACCTTTGATAGAAAGGCCATCTTTTCTGAATTAAGATATCACCTACTTAAGATTTCACTTGTACTTCCAGTGTAATCAAATAATAGACTTTTGAGATAAAAATTAATCTAAACATGTAACAAAAATGAATAAATGTTACTTTTTAAAAACAAAATTTAAAAAAATAAGACAGAAACAAACAAATCTTTCCTCAAGAGATTTTTTTTCCCCAAATGAAATAATTTAATTTAAAAAAAGAGGCTTGGAACAACTATTTCTTTGCAGACAAAACATTTCCTGAGGTGGACTTGGAACTGGTGATATCACTTAATATTGAAATAAAATATAAAATTAAAATAGGCATAAATGCATATTAAAATACAACTTAAAATTAAAATATTGCATAAATGAAAGTGAACCATTAACTTATTTTATACATTTACATATCATATACATTCACACATGTACTGTTTAAAAAGAAGTTAAATATAGTCTATCATTCAGAAATCAACGGGGAGGTGGTTTAGATATAGTGTGATAACCTATTGGAATGGCTGCTGTGTATTCAGCTTTCCTGTCCTCTATCAAACACTTGCAAATAGAAGTGCAATTTTGTGTCAGTCACTACCAAAGAAATCTCTCCATATTCTTATGATGGGAAATTCTTTTACTGCAGACTTACTACAGGTGAGCATATCCATTGAGTAATTGGAAACACAAAAACTACAGGAAAGAAAACAGATGGGTTTTCCTGGTATGCTGAGGAAGTATTTATGAATGTCAAATTTTGCAAAGTCACTGCATGTCTAGAAAGCCACACATGACTTCATAGCTCCTGCTTCTATTCTTTAGCTTGTTAATTGAATGACTTGGTAAATTCAAGTAAATTAAATATCTGATGAAGGATGGGTCATTGACAATATACCTCTGCCTTCAGAAAAATATATTGATGAACTGCAGATGAAGATTAAGTTCACAGGTGCCAAAGTAAAAAAAAAACCTAAAATAAAAAATAGTTTGTCAGCTTTGTAAGTTACTTTGGAGACGTAGAACACACTTGTAGGCATGAACAGTAAAATATTCCTTGATTATAGTCTGCCTCACAGTTCATTTGCCTGAAAATCTCTTGGCAGCCATCTGGATCAGGTTTAAATAAAATGTAATACTAAGCCACTAATCTGACAGTGATAAGCTTCTGACAATGATTATTCATTAGTTTATAGGGAGAGTACACCTTGAGAGGCAGATGTGAGTCCTTTCTTTCAGACCCAATTTCATTGCTTTGAATATATTGGAACCACTTCAGAACATAAGGTTTGCTTTATATAAAGAAAAAAAAGCTACTTTAATTAGCTTGACATCTAATTGTTTCCTAATTGTCAGAAGTTGCCCCAAAGAAAAAGAAACAAATTCATTTCACAAGGCTTGCTGCATATGCACTGTCACAAAAAAAAAAAAAAATTGTTGTTTTTAACTTGATGATCCAAAGTTAATGAAATGGTTTGACCTTGTTTCAGAGAGAAACTGTTCTGAAGTAGGGGGATACCATTTTACTGTTTAATAGAAAACTTTGGGGGGGAGTGTTTCAAAACCCTTAAGTT